>NC_136978.1:39329423-39426923 GCF_032717465.1 Coenobita brevimanus
CCAGGGCTGAATGGTTGCATGGCAACATTGTCTACTCGGCCATATCACTTGTGTATCAAAGTCCTGGCGATGGCTGGGGGAAATGAGACTCTTTGGCGACGTTCCCACAGGATTATACTCGGACAAGAGAACGCTGGCTTCAGTAAAGCTACGCTAAGCATTCTTCATGTAGTCTGCTTTAGGATGAATCAGCCCCATTCTTGCTTGGCACGTCTAGATACTTTTCTCTAAAAGACACAAACTAACTAACTATTAGGATTCTTAAACTGTTGGCCACAAACTGCTGTCACTAATCCTCTGCATAGATAATCTGCTCAACAGGCTATGAAAAGTGAACTGTGTTGGCTGATCATATACCAAACATGGACTTAGAAGGGGGTGTTTGGGGGTGTATGCCCTCCCAATATTTGGCAGACTAGTGATTACGTATAACAAGAAAAAAGTTACATATTGCAACATAAAGCAGATATGCAGTTTTCTCCTGTGCACTCAGAGAAAACATGGAAACTGTGTACCCATTCGTGCAACATGTGTGCTGATTTCGTTGAAATATGTGTGCTCACTTTCCTTTGTTTCTCATTGTTTGTATTTTTGAGAATCATTGGGGGGTCACGCTGCCCACATAGCGAATTAGGGATGAGAATCCATTTTACAACATTTACTAAGAACTCAAAGCTATATCTGCCATCCTCTTGCTATTTCTGAGATTTTTTTTTTTTATTAGGTGAGCGAGGCTGATCCCCAAAAAATCATAGCTGAAAACTGAATATAATGGACGACCTTCGGGTCGATCAACTCACCTCGGATGTTTCATTCAAAATTTTCTACCATTACTGATTGTTTTTATTTTTATTTTTGGAAAGGGGCTGACCCCCCACAAGAATCACTGGGAATCACGCTTCCCAAATATCGCATTACTGATGAGAGTCCATTGCATAACATGTACCAAGATATCAAAGCCATATCTGTCCTCGTTTTACTACTTAGAAAATGTAATTAGGTGAGGGGTGGGGGGTCTGACAGCCCCTATAAATCTTGGTTGGAAAATTGTATCGTATATAATGGAAGACATTCCCAGTAACCAGAACTCACCTGGGAAGCTTCAATCAACTCCATCAAATAACCTAGGATGAGTTAAAACACACACACACACACACACACACACACACACACACACACACACACACATGTTGAATATCGGGCAACGTTATACAGCAAGGTGCCAAAAATGATACGGTCCTTCTTCGCAGAATCGATAAATCGATAATACCTACAATTACCATCCATAAATGTTATCATTAAAAAATATATATATATATATATATATATATATATATATATATATATATATATATATATATATATATATATATATATTGAACAGTGGGATATGGCAACAAATTTGGGAGGAATTTGGTAATGGGTCTGTATAAATTCAACCTAACGGTAATTCCACTAGAAATCACACCTCCAGAGTTCCCAAATGCTGAAGATGACCCTGTATACCAATCGATTGATGTCGCGCATCCTAACAATGTTCTTGTATTAAAAAAACAAGCTATACATTCTTCTTTTAATGTCTTTTAATTTAGTAGTCTGTACGTCTATGGGAATTTTATCGCTCCTTCTTTAACTCATTATAAAATACTATAGATGCCATAACTCCTACTGAAAATCATAGCAGCAAGAAAGGTAGAACTCATAACAATGTGATGAACGGTATTTTAAAAAGTAGACTCTAAGGTATATTGTGAACATACGAAAGGCAAATGAAACTGAACTGCTGGAGAGGAATGTAGTTGTTTTCGGTATTTCCACCATACAGCTTTGTGTCCATAAACGTTGGGATTGTACTAGAAACTACAGACAGAATAACTTCAGTGAAAGTACACTGCTAGGATATTCTTCCCCACAGTAAGATACTTAATCACCATAATAGCCTACTGGTTAAGAATTAATCATCCTTCACTATGAATTACTCCAGTTAAACTAAAACGCCATCCTGTATAATTTTAAGAGTTACTGAAAACCAAGGTCTAATGAGACAAGGTCTGGTCACTTTGCTTCCCTGTGCACTTTTTGTGACGTCAGTTAGAACCTCGGGGGGGGGTTGGATTACCATACACAGAAAATAAGTAAACTGGATGTGTAACTGTGACAAATTATTACTATTCTGTCGCCCTTGCCAGCATTGTAATATAACTATTTATTGTTGGTGATACTACAATTCCTAGTGATTACTTCCTAATTTATTGCTTCAGTAATTAAAACTTCATATTCACAGTGTATGAAGTATCACATAAATAAGTTCATCACTATTTGTGTTCTTGTCTTTTCCTTAATGTTGCTGGTCATTTCTTTAATGCTGTTCACCCCGCGGTGTTAATGCTTTTCATCATCAACTTCATATTCACTGTAAACATAAACCCCATCATCGTCAACAGTAACAACATTATTATGAACACTGTCACTACCACAGTTCCCTCACCTTCTAAGCACTTGTTTTTCACACACATATGTCAGACAAATAAGGTTGCATAGGACACTATAAACACAAAATACCGTCATTGTCACCAGTAAAGTGCGCTTTGTGAGCACTTGACGAGCGAGGAGGGCCATGTTATCACAATTTCCCTCTGATATAATATTTCTTCATGATGGTGGCTGAACAATGAAAAATACGCTGGAACGAGACATCCTCTCATATACACCCACACAGACACAGAAACACACACACACACACACACACACACACACACACACACACACACACACACACACAAGGAAAATCGTGATTCCAAGAATTTTCTAAGATTATATTGATGAGTTTCAAGTTGACAACAAAATTCACTGAATAAATGAATCACATGCAAAAAGAATTTCAACCCTAATTCATATAGGAGTAATGTTATTAGCTTCTGCTTTGCATGGTGGTCGGGTTGGGCCGCGAAGGAACGGGCCGCCCATTTCCTAAGTAAACATTGCCCGCAGACTCGTAATCATCATTATGATCACTACTACTAGTATCATCTCTGTTTATTTCCTCTTTGTGACCACTGAATACCCAAGGCTATGCTACCGTAATCCTGATCATTCAAGTGGCAGGGTACCATCCTACATCTCCGACAGAGTTCACATGACAGAATCGCAGAAACCTCCTGGTTTCTGATCATGGTGCATTAACTCCATGAATCTGGTGACAGTTTTTATATGTCGTCCTTAGTACCAAAATGCAAAGACCTAAAGGATTTGCTTAGCCTATTTCTTTTTTCATCAAACGCATTTTTAGTTTGGTGCCACTCCTTTATTATTATTTTTTTTTTTTCACGATTTGCTTCATATTTCATACGATTGTTTGGTGGATGCCACAGCGCATCCTCTCCTCATTTCTTAAACCCATACTCAGTGTCTAATTAGCTATTGGGCAGTCAATATATATATCCTGTATGCCATCATCAACATCATCAGCCTGAGTCACTCCACTGAAGGACAAAGTCTCTCCCATCTTTTTCCACTCTAACCGATTGGCTTTAATTCTGTTCCATCCAGTCCCAGGGAATCTCCGAATCTCATATCACCATTTCATACTCTGTCTGCCTCTTCCTCTCACTCCATCTCTAGGTTGCCTTTCATTTTCCGTGGTTGTTTACCTGTTATCTGTTCACCGAAGGATGAGACCTATCCACATTCAGTTATGCTTTTGATTGTATTGATTATGTCCTCTATTATCGTTTGTTCCATTATTCTTCGCTGAGCATTAATAGGTTTACGTTCTAAGGATTTTGTTAGGTATAATGATAATTGCTTTTCCTCCATGTTGTTACGAAAATTTAGTTTGTTAAAAAACCTCTGTCCCATTCCAGTTCTCTGCTTCATTTCATTGTCATAGACTGAGTCTGCCTGAACCACCTGCCCTAGGTATATGTATTCCTCGACACAATTTAGTTCTTTTGGATGGGTACAAACGTGTCTTAATAATTTTCGTCCTCGTCGTATTCATTTCCAAGGCTACCTTCAGACTCTCCCTCTCCTGGTCACTTATCATTGCTTGTAGTTTCTCCCTTCATTCACGAAAGAGGACTTTATCATTTGCAACTTAAAAGGCCCGGATGGTCGTTGAATAAGGAGGCTCCCTAGCACCTCTTCCTTAACAATTTATTTTCCAACCTACCTCTCAATATCCTCATATTCTGCTTCATATATCTTTTTTTAATGTCGACCCAGATTGCATGAATAACACACAAGAATGTAGTAACGAAACAGAATCAGAATTAAACTGGCAAGAATTAGGCGTTGATAAGCTTCCTAACCGCATGAGAATACCGCCCTAAAACTGCTCAATTCCTTTACCATCCCAGACTCAGTTTCTGAAAATGTCCTCTTGGCATGCAATGAATAACTTGGAGAAGTTATGTCTCCTTATCTAGCACCTTTCGGTACTAGTATTTTCTGGCTATCTTTATGGGGGATTTATTATCATCATGCTAGTATTTGTTATCCTCTAGGGATTTTAATCAAAGTTTCTCCTAGAACTAATCCATCAGATGCTCTCATCACTGCAAATATTTCAAATAAATCATATGCTTTCTTATAATTAACACATGCCATGCGTAAATATTTGGTATGTTTTAAAGTTTTCTCAATTGCCTGATTGACACCGAAAATATGGTCTGTTGTCGAGCAACCACTTCGAAATTATATCAGTTTTCTCGGCTGGTTTGAATCTCATTTAGCACTAATTCGATTTGTTTCGACTTCTGTGAATGCATTATACACAACAGTTAAAACACTAATTGAATGGTAGTTCTTCAGGTCTTTAATTAATTAATTTATTTATTTTATTTATTTTTTATTTTTTTGTGAAGCAGAACTATTGATGCATTTTTCCCAGATCTGGGTACAGGTCTTACTTGTAAACATTTTCATAAGTAGCACTGCTAGTTCATTTAAGTCACCTGCATCCTTAACTCTAGAACACAAACCCGTAGTTTCAGTAACACCATTACCAACCCCGGATGAAGTATACACATTTTAAGGAAAAAAAAAAAAACTTTTAATTAATTTCTATTGAATCTCACAACATGCAGTGAAAATAGAACTCTTCTACCCAAAATTCCCCACCAGCAAACTTTACTGAAATTAAAAATTTAATATTATAGGGGTGACTTGAAGAAAGTAACAAAAAAATAAAAAAACCTGATTTTCCTAGTGACTTGAACAAAAAAATTCCTGAGATTGGCTAATACTACGTGAAGAGTCGAACATTTGCACATACAAATTTGGGGCCTAGGAGCCTCGGGCAGGGCACCCAGTGCTTTCCTGCCTTCAGTCAGCACCATGCTGGAGATAGACAAAAGGGGTATTATTTTTTATTTTAAGTCAAAAAGAGACATATGTGCCAATGATATTTTTTTTACTGTTTTTTACCCCTGTAAATGAACACGAACTGCTATTTTAACCCTAGGGCTTTACCTACCGATTGAAAAAAAATCCATGGATTCTTTTTTTTTTTTTAAGAAATTTTCCAAAAGAATAAATTCCCTTTTTTTTTTTCTTTTTTTTTTAACATCACTTGATTTTTATTCATTCCTAGCATAAATAAGTATTGCTGATACTTCCAAGCACATTATCACTTACCTGGAGAGACGCAGTCAGTGCAGACAGGGTGGTAGTGGCGAGGGTGCACGGACTTTTTGCTATACACGATCGCAAATGGAGGGTGAAATTACCTAAAACTGCCGCTATGGAAAAGAAAAAAAAACAAGGAAGGAGGCGTGGCATACTAACTCTCACAACCACAGCTTGGAGCATACTGATGTACGTGGCATTCCAACCCTCTCCAGCTACAGACATCATGGTGCTCATGCCATGTTCATGTGCCCGGGTGATTTCCACTCAAGGTTTGTGTTCCAGGGCTAATGAAATGCCGAGAACTCGGCCCTGAGCTGTCAACACAAAGCATCACTTGGTATACCTCTATCAAGCCTTGCAAATGGACTCGCCATACAATCTGCAGACCAGGGTTCATTGTGGGTTGAAATGACACCTAACGATAAACTAAGTCGACCTCATATAACCTTGACCTTTGACTCTTGACTTTGATGAACGCCGTTCATACTGTATCACTGACAAAAGTTTGGTCAAAATCCGCCAAGGGATTCAGGAGATACTGTGCCCATTCCCATATGACTTTGACCTTTGACCCCATGACCTTGTTGATCTAATCAGTTTATTGTCCCTTATTACTGTATCACTGGCAAAAGTTTGGTCGAAATCCGTCGAGGGGTTCAGATACTGCACCCGTCACCATATGAACTTGACTTTTGACTTCTTGGTCTTGGTGACCTAATCATTTAACCATCCCTTCATAATGTGTCAGTAACAAAGGATTTGTAAAATCCATCGAAGGGTTCAGGAGATATCACGCCCAAACACGTATGACCCTGACCTTTGATCTCTTGACTCTAATGACCCAATCAATTCATTGCTCCTTCATACTGAATAACTGACACACCTACAATGATAAAATAAATCGACCCACTATTACCTTCTCCTTTGACCCCTTGACCTAGATGAACTACTCAGTTCATCTATTTATCTATCTATTGCCAGACGCCTCAATCCCGTTTGGGGTGGCCACAAACAAATCGCCTCCAAGTCGCCCTGTCCCCCGCCATTTCACTGCCCTGCTCCCAACTCACACCCCCCTCTCTCATAAACCTCTCCACCCCACCCCTCCATCTCATCCTCGGCCTCCCCCTCCCTCTTCCCCCCTCCACCTCACTCACATACACTCTCTTCGTCAGTCTTTCACCCTCCATCCTCTCCACATGGCCAAACCACCTCAGTGTGTTCCTCATAACGCTTCCTATCACATTCACATCCACACCACAACGCTCCTTTATATCCTCATTCGTCAGCCTGTCTCTCCATGTGACTCCACAGGCTCCTCTTAAATAACTCATTTTCACTGCTCTCACTCTTGACTTGTGTCTTTCCAATAACGTCCAAGCTTCACTTCCATACATTAGAGTTGGTATCACAATACTGTCATGTAGTAACATTTTCACTTCCATGCTCACTTCCCTGTTTCTTATCACTGCTTTCAAAGAACCAGCAACCTTTCTTCCCTGCTGTACCATTTCAAGCACTTCACCCTCCAAACCTCCATCCTTACTCATCACACTACCCAAGTACTTGAACGTACTCACATTTTCCAATTCTTCACCATCCAACCTCGCTGTACATTCACTGACTTCACCTCTCTCAAAGACCATCACTTTACTCTTCCCTACATTCACCTTTAGATTCCGTTTCTTACACACACTCCCAAACTCATCCACCAAGCCTTGCAGCTCCCCTTCGTCTTCACTCAACAACACAGTATCATCTGCAAACAACAGTACAGGGAGTTTCCAAACACTATCCTCTCTCACCAGGGCCACTCCAACATCCACTACCCTACCTTGTACCTCTTTTATTACCCCATCCATGTACAGATTGAACAACCATGGAGACATGACACATCCCTGTTTCAACCCAACTTTCAAAGAGAAAAATTCACTTAGTTCACCATCCACATGCACTGCAGCCTTCGCACCATCGTATATACTCTTCACAACATTCAACAACATCCCATCTACTCCATATATTCTTATCACTTTCCACAATCCTTGTCTATCCACCCAGTCATATGCTTTCTCCAAATCCATGAAAGCCGCATACAACTTCTTTCCCTTCTCTAGAAACTTATCCAATAAAGATCTAAGAATGAATATCTGATCTACATAACCTCTTCCCTTCCTAAAGCCTCCCTGTTCTCCTCCAACTAATTTCTCTGTTCTTTCTCTACATCTGTCAATAAGTATCCTACCATACACTTTTCCTATTATACTAAGAAGACAAATGCCCCTATGATTACCACACACTTCTTTTTCCCCTTTTCCTTTGTACAGGGGAATAATTATACCTGACTTCCAATCCTCCGGGACTCTACCTTCCTCCCAGGCCAATCTGCACATCTTCCACATCCATTCTGCTACTATCTCTCCCCCATGCTTCAGCATTTCACCACACACTCCATCAATTCCTGGGGCTTTCCCCGATTTAACTTTCTTCATTGCTTCCACAACTTCTATCCTACTGATTTCTTCCTGTCTTCTCACCTCCCTCCTTCTCCCAGCCATTCCCCAGCCACTTATACTCGCATTACTTCCATCCTCTATGTTCAACAAATCCTTAAAGTGTTCTCTCCATCTGCTCACTTTTTCTCCCTTCTCCGCTAGTAATCTACCATTTTTATCTTTCACTCCCCTGCTAACTTCACTTCCACTCTGTCTTCATCTCAACATATTGCACCGCAGACATAAGTTTGGTGGAAATCAGTCAATGCATTCAGGAAATATCGCACCCACAATAGTGTTACAGATGCATGCCCACAGGGATAAGCTAAGTCGACGCCATATGACCTTGACCTTTGACCACTTGCCCATGATGACCTAATTACTTTATCGTTCCTTTATACTGTATCACTGCCAAAATTTTGGTCGAAATTCGTCAAAGGGTTCGAGAGATATCACACCCACTAGGATAAACAAAGTTGACCTCTTATTACCTTGACATTTGGCCCTTTGACCTAGCTGACCTAATCAGTTCATTATCTCATCATAGTGCCTTACTGAAAAGAGTTTGGTAAAAATCCGTCAATAGGTTTAGAACATATTATGCCCAGAAAAGCGTTATAAATGCATGCACCAACCAACACACACACACACACGCTCGCGGACAGACAGACCAACTTTATAATGCCTCCTCCACCATAGGTGAGCGGAGGCATAATAAGATGAACAGTGATACCATCATCACCTGCTGCCCAATCCCTCTTCATCCCTGTCAAAGCTTTATATAATTTATGAAATTCACCCTGGAGATGACTGTGTCTAATGTTTCCCTTTCCCAAACTGACTCTTCCATCACGGTTCAGCTAATGTAATTTTTTAAATAAAATTTATCGGCTATTTTAACCATCTTATATTTGTTATACGCTATTTCTCCATTAGAGTCTCTGAGAAAAAAAAAACATTTGTTTTTTCCTAGACCAAGCCTACGCTTGACTGCCTTCAGTTTTCCTCCATTTCTTAAGAGTATCCAATGGGAACAGATTGTAGCACCAGCCAAACAGGGCGGTACTTCCAGGGAAGATGGAAAACTCATAAATCCTCCATACCCTAAGGGAATCTTATGACAATTGATTGTAGCACCAGTCAGAAAAAGTGGTACTCCAAAGGTGGATGGAAAACTGTGACAGGGATAGCTGGTGCTCCCATTTCATCAGCCCTCAGGGCTACCTTCTGATCATTCCCCTTTGCTGAACTTTTTCAGTGTTTCAGAAACAAAAAGAGTAGGCCAGCATACTCTCCTGTACAACTGTCTCTAACTCTCAACACCAGGCTATATACACATTAGACACCCAACTTTCTATTCTAAACTCAGAAAAAAAAAAAAATGCATCTTCCCTCAAGAAGTGTACTTCTTTGCTTGCACCCTGCCTAGGTAAACATTTTCGCCTTTGTTATCGACTTGTACCTTTCCTTCTTGCTTGAAGTTTGCTCTCTTTCAGCCTGACTCAAAGAGGAGTGACCATTCCTAACCCTCTATCACCAGATTCCTTTAACATTGTGTATTTCAAAAAATTTTGAAACTATTCTAACAAAAACAAATAAATAAGTAAACCACCTTTCCTATCATAACCCTCTTTCCGATTGCTAGTATGGGTTATGCCAGGGATGCTCCACTGGCGATCTTCTCACCTTCCTGTCAAACTCCTGGTCATCCTACTTTTGGAACCTTGGCTAAAGCATTGCCATTGCGCATGACATCTCAAAGACTTTCGATCTATCTATCTATCTATCTATTGCCAGACGCCTCAATCCCGTTTGGGGTGGCCACAAACAAATCGCCTCCAAGTCGCCCTGTCCCCCGCCATTTCACTGCCCTGCTCCCAACTCACACCCCCCTCTCTCATAAACCTCTCCACCCCATCTCTCCATCTCATCCTCGGCCTCCCCCTCCCTCTTCCCCCCTCCACCTCACTCACATACACTCTCTTCGTCAGTCTTTCACCCTCCATCCTCTCCACATGGCCAAAACACCTCAGTGTGTTCCTCATAACGCTTCCTATCACATCCACATCCACACCACAACGCTCCTTTATATCCTCATTCGTCAGCCTGTCTCTCCATGTGACTCCACAGGCTCCTCTCAAATAACTCATTTCCACTGCTCTCACTCTTGACTTGTGTCCTTCCAAAAATGTCCAAGCTTCACTTCCGTACGTTAGAGTTGGTATCACAATACTGTCATATAGTAACTTTTTCACTTCCATGCTCACTTCCCTGTTTCTTATCACTGCTTTCAAGGAACCAGCAACCTTTCTTCCCTGCTGTACCCTTTCAAGCACTTCACCCTCCAAACCTCCATCCTTACTCATCACACTACCTAAATACTTGAACGTACTCACATTTTCCAATTCCTCACCATCTAACCTCGCTGTACATTCACTAACTTCACCTCTCTCAAAGACCATCACTTTACTCTTCCCTACATTCACCTTTAGGTTCCGTTTCTTACACACTCTCTCAAACTCATCCACCAAGCCTTGCAGCTCCCCTTCGTCTTCACTCAACAACACAGTATCATCTGCAAACAACAGTACAGGGAGTTTCCAAACACTATCCTCTCTCACCAGGGCCACTCCAACATCCACTACCCTACCTTGTACCTCTTTTATTAACCCATCCATGTACAGATTGAACAACCATGGAGACATGACACATCCCTGTTTCAAACCAACTTTCAAAGAGAAAAATTCACTTAGTTCACCATCCACACGCACTGCAGCCTTCGCACCATCGTACATACTCTTCACAGCATTCAACAACTTCCCATCTACTCCATATATTCTTAACACTTTCCACAATCCTTGTCTATCCACCCTGTCATATGCTTTCTCCAAATCCATGAAAGCCGCATACAACTTCTTTCCCTTCTCTAGAAACTTTTCCACTAAAGATCTAAGAATGAATATCTGATGTACACAACCTCTTCCCTTCCTAAAGCCTCCCTGTTCTTCTCCAACTAATTTCTCTGTTCTTTCTCTAACTCTGTGTATAAGTATCCTACCATACACTTTTCCTATTATACTCAGAAGACAAATGCCCCTATGATTACCACACACTTCTTTTTCCCCTTTTCCTTTGTACAGGGGAATAATTATACCTGACTTCCAATCCTCCGGGACTCTACCTTCCTCCCAGGCCAATCTGCACATCTTCCACATCCATTCTACCACAATCTCTCCCCCATGCTTCAGCATTTCACCACACACTCCATCAATTCCTGGGGCTTTCCCCGATTTAACTTTCTTCATTGCTTCCACAACTTCTATCCTACTGATTTCTTCCTGTCTTCTCACCTCCCTCCTTCTCCCAGCCATTCCCCAGCCACTTATACTCGCATTACTTCCATCCTCTGCGTTCAACAATTCCTTAAAGTGTTCTCTCCATCTGCTCACTTTTTCTCCCTTCTCCACTAGTAATCTACCATTTTTATCTTTCACTCCCCTGCTAACTTCACTTCCACCCTGTCTTACTCTTTTCACTTCTCTCCAGAACAATTTCTTACAGTCCCTCCACTTTACACTCAAATTCCTTCCAAATTCCTCATCCACTCTCTTCTTACTCTCTCTTACTAATCTTTTCACCTCTCTCTTCCTTTCCACATATAACTCTCTCTTCCGCCTCTCAACTTCTTCCACGCCCCTATTTCTCACCCATTCATTGTATGCTTTCTTCTTTTGTGCCACAGCCTGTTTCACCTCTTCAGTCCACCACGCTGTTCCTTGCACCCCCCTCCGCCTTCTCTTCCTTCCACACACCACATCACATGCTGCACATATTTCTTCTGTAAATATCTTACACACACCTTCCACGTCTCCCATCTGCTCCATTTCATATTTGCCCAATCGTTCCTCCACTTCTCTCTTATACTCTGCCTTTTTCTCATCCTCTTGTAACCTTTCCACTCTCCTTGCAACTACTCCTTCCTCTCGTCTTTCCCTTCTTCTATTCCTCCATCTCACTCGCATCCTAATTCTGGTCACCACCAAGTAGTGGTCAGAAAGTCCACTCCCCCAACCTCTATACACTCTTGCATCCTTTACACATCTTCGCATCCTTTCATCCACACACACATAATCAATCATTGCCTTCCTTTCATTCAGTTCAGGCAAAAATCTTCATTTTCTAAACCGTCCTCTTATAGCTCTTTCTGTGTCTTCATGTCTTGCTACCTTTCTAGTCTTTGTATAGCGGTTATTGTTAACGGCCACCATCTAGAGTTATCAATAGTGGTGTTCCTCAGGGTTCAGTCCTATTACCAGCTCTCCTCTTTCTATTCATGAATGACCTTCCAAGCTTTACATCTAACCCGATCCACTCATATGCTGATGACTCACTCTTCAACTTTCCATTTGCTTTGCACAGCGTCCATCAGTTTTTTTTTTTTTTTTTTTTTTTTACAGAAGAGGGATGAGGCTATTGCACACCTAATTTCTGACTTGGCTTATTCATCTGATTGAGGTAAAAGTAGTCTTGTTTTTAATGCATCAAGAAATCAGTTCTTACATCTTTTGAACCATCAAATTCTTCTGTAGGAGTATCCTCCAATGTTTAACAATATCCAACTCAGTCCTGCATCATCATTAAACAACACTGTGATTTCATCCTCTTGGGATTTATTTTTGAAAGACCATATTTCCTTTCTAGTAAAATCTGCTTCCAGGAGATTAGGTGTGCTAAGCTGACTCTGTGCGTTCTTTATCCCTGAACAATTGTTGACTTTGTTGCTCCTGTGTAAAGTACAACTCTCATGTGTGGGGAGACTCCCAACATGTTACACCCGTTCTCAGCAAGGTGGAGTCAGTGGCTTTTCATTGCATTAATTCTCCTTCTCTTACTGGCTTCTTTCAACCCCTGTCTCTTTGTCGTGCTGTTGCATCTTTATTTCTTTTCTATCACTTCTTCACTGGTAACTGCTTCTCTGAACTCTGCTTCTATCCCTCCACTACAGCAGGCATAGAACACTCGTCTTTGAGCAAACTCTCATCCTTTTCTGTCAAACTCTTCAGTGCAAGAATTAACTGTTACTTCTAGTCCTTCATGTATGCAACAGGTCAACTCTAGAACTGTCTTCCTCTTGTCTGTACTCGTATTCCCGCTGCCTAAGGTCTCCAGTCTTTTAACTGCACTGTTTCCAGGTATCTTGAAATGAATGGATCATGAGTTTGGCTTTTTTTCTTTTTTTTTTTTAAGGAATAGTCTTGCGATCTTCACGCCTTTGATTCCCTTTTCCTTGCCCAAAAGTAAAATAAAGACAAAAAATCCTCAATTCTGAACATGTTAATCTTTCAAATACCTTCACTTTTCTTCTTGTTGATAGTTTTCCTTAATTGGGCTGCTGAAGTGTGAACTCTCCTCCTCCATGCGATCATAGTCCTACTTTTCTTTTCTTTTTCTTTTGGTGCCCTCTGAGAGCTTGGTGTTGTTGTTTCATAGTTTTCTACCTTCAGTTTCTAGAGATGCTTTGTTTCCCATTCTTGTAATGTTTCCATTCATTTGTTGTGTTGGTATTTATTTCATCCGTCCTGGTAGGCTATTTATAATGAATCAACAAGCCAAATTTTGCTGCCTTCTGCCTCACTGCTACAAAGGTTAACTGTTGCCTTCCAATCAGTTTCTCCCTTTCTCCTCTGAGATCAAGAAATACTTGACTTCCCACCATTCTATGATCTCGTCCTATATTTCTTCTGTTTAGTGCAGGTCTCACAATAACTTTGTAGCAACTTGTAGTGGAGTTTTGTAGATTAGTTATATATATATTAGCCTTGTGGACGAGCGGTTGTTTTACGTGAGTAGCTTTGTAAGCAGATAATCTTCATTCCCTTTTTGTCATGCAATGACAGGAGAGGTAAAGAATACTATGGGACTATTTTTATTTGTCTTGGAAATATTAACAAAGTCTTTCACACACGAGTGAAGTATAGAGTCCCGCTAGCTACCTCCCTGTCTCGCACTCTCTCTCTCTCTCTCTCTCTCTCATGTTGCTAAACCCTTCTCCCTACTACCTGCCGGTTCTATGGCTAGCCTCCTTCTGAGCTCTGCTTCCTAAATTCTGGTGTAGCAGGGGTCGTGTCACGTGTGTTACACTGTGGTTGGAAAGTTCTAGAAACCTGCGTGTGAGTATGTGTGTATGTGTGTGTATGGTCACGAGGCGCTGTCGTGTGGCTATAAAGCATTCCTTGTGTTAAGAGTGTGTAAGCATGTTTAGCATTGCTCGATTCTCGCAGACACAATACTTTCTCATCATCTGACGTGCTGCTTCTATCTGTCTCTCTATCTATCTATTTTTCTACTTATCTATTATGATTTGTAATTATAATATGGACTCATAACACAGGTATGCTTTTCACTATTCCAGCATGTGATTTGTCAGTGGGAATGAAACCTCTTATTTTTTTGCTTCACCATTTGGTCCCTTCAACATCCACTTCCTACTTTGTTTCTCTTGAAAGAACGTGTTCATCATTCTCTGACAGTTCCTTTCAGCAAAATCCAATAGCATGTCACCGCTTGTATTCCAAGTATCCATTCCAAATGCTTTACCGCAGTGTCACCCATTCTTTTCTCACAAACCTGTGAATTAAAGCCTCCCATCAAACATGTATACCTATTATTTTATATATATATATATATATATATATATATATATATATATATTGCTTATTCATTGCTTTCTCTGCATCTTCACAGAATGTTTCTTATCATCGTCATAAACTGACGGTGGTGCATAGGCTTGGATTAACTTCTCCTTGTAGCTCTTATTCAGTGGTATTGTTAAGCCTTCTACTCGCTCATTTATACCAAATAATTCTTCAGTATTGCCACTTGGGGATTTGTTAACCAAAAATCCTACACGATGTTCATTGTTTACCTCTGTAGTGCAGTATGTGACCATCAGACAGTTCTACGAATGCTTCACCTGGTCTTCTCATCTCGCTAAGACCTATGATGTCTCAAATTACATCTTTCATTTCTTCAAGAAGAGTAGCTAAGTTACCTTCACTAGCAGGATTTTTCAAGCTGTATGTCCCAAGAACCAGTTTCCATAAGTGTTTTGCTTTCCTCCCCCATAGATACATAGCACCCCTTGTTGTATGCCTTTTAACCCATGCGCCCCAGATGTTGGATCAGTTCAATGCATGTAGGTCCTGGGAGGTCCCCAGGTGTTAGACTCATCCAACAGCATTTTCCCGCAGTTGTTGGAAACTCCCGAATTTTTTATTTTTTCACCACCCCGCTCTCCCAAGCATTGGGGTCATTGTGTGTCACCAAAGTTGATCATCCGAGTGCAGTGCTAGCGTGTCCGATTCCATTACCCTGTCTCGCTCGCTCCTGCCTGTGATGCTCTATATCCACCTCTGCCAACCCTCCTACAGTGCCCAGGTGAAGACTTACTGACTCTGCAATGGGAATGGCAGTCTAAATGATGGTCCCATCTATTTCAAGCAGGAAAACATCGCCCTTTGAGACTGGTAACTACCACGTGGGGAGTGAAATGACATGGTCAGGCACCCAAACCTTTTTCTTGAGCTCCATGCCATCCCTGGAGAGTGACCCCAACGACCCTGCAGCCAACCTTGAATCTCCCTACCCTTCTGATTAGTCAGGATGTTATCTGGGTCTGAGGGTGAGGAAAGAAGGTGGGGAGGACAAAGTCAAGAGCGACATATTTGCCACACAAGCCATGTGGAGACATCTATGTGCCACCCTTGCCACTCCATCTTGCCTGAACACCCTGCATGTACATCGCTCCTGCTGGGTGTGTGTTTTTCGATTATCACCCGCTTGTAACCTAGTAAGCACAGGTGTGTGGGACTTTGTAAATAGTGTATATAATAGTGTGTGTGTAAATAGAAAAAGTGCATCAATAACATTAAAAGAACTAATGATAAGCGAAACAGAAATAAAGTTATTGAAAAGTATGGCCCAGAAAATACAAATGAAAGGAAGTTATCTGTATAACTGTATTAGCATATGAAATTAGAGATGTATGCTGTATATATGTGAAACTACTCCAAAGAAAATGTAAGTGAAGTTATGATAAGTGTTATGTTATAAGTGTTTTAGGTTGATTAGTGTTTTTTATTGTAAGTGCAGGTACATTGAACTTTATAGCCCTTTTTGCCTCTCCCTCAAGCATCATGAAGCACAGTCTCACTTGCCTGGAATAGGTGGAATACTGGACGAATTTTGTGAGCCACACATACAGGGAGAAGTGGTGATGGATGCAAGACACAGCAGTGGCGGTGAGACGGTGCGAAGTGTGGGTAAGTGTCGGGTTACGTAGGGCATGCAGGGTAGCAAGGAACGGGGGGAAGTGACAGCGGCGGGAAATGCTTGGGGAAATGCTCAGCTTGCCTAAGCATCTTACACGAGCATGCCTTACTAATGGCCAGTGTGGAGCCAAGAAAGTTACCCAAATTTATCACCTCATCATACTTCACCACCACCACCTGGCCTTCAGGGGTTAATTGCAGTGGAAAGAAGAAGGAATTATGAGTCTTTTGATTGTATATTGAATGTTTTAAGTATGATATTAGTTGAGTTATGAGTGACAGAAAACGGGCAGTTTTGCGAACTTTCTCTGCATATGAGAGTTGGTAGTCAGAATATATAGCAAATAACGTAATTAAACGATGATGTCACTTGTGTAAGGACTGCTTCACTTTCAGATCACTCTGTACAGAATATAAAAGCAAATGGTTAGATGTAGCCCAGGAAACCATTTACCACGTTGAGTTGTAGTCATATAATGACCTGAATGCCTGGTGGTTTAGTGGGTTATGGAGCTCTAGTAAGATGTCGCAAGTAAACCTTACATACGATCGAAGGTTTATGTTTATTGCTGACTTAATACCGCTTAGGGCTGAAGACCAGGTATTCTCGGCTTAAATGTTTTAGTAGTCTAGCCCTAGGGTCCTACGTTCTTGATGGTACAGTACAGGATTTCAGCATACATATGTGCAGATTACGTAGATAGATAGATAAATAGATAGATAGATAGATACACACACACACACACACACACACACACACACACACACACACACACACACACACATGATGGGAGGAACATCATATACAAAGCAGCGCCAGAGTGTGTATGCATATATCATGGCTCAGATAAAGCTGTATCTACTAGTGATTTCGCAAAATACACGAGCCTATTTTAACATTTTGCAGACTCGCCAATAAGTTGATCAATAATTTTGCAAAATTCCCGTGTTTTCAGTTGATTTAAAAATTCACCGAGAAAATATTTGTGGTTTTGCAAAAGCACCGACTTTCCTAGGATTTTGCAAAATAACTTGACATGGACGATAATTTCGCAAAAATCACCGGGTTCTTGGTGACTGCAGATTACTCGAAGATTTATCAAAATCATCGATTTCCCAAATTAGCGGTTATATCTATCTGGTTTTGTAGATAGATAGATAGATATAAATGAGAAGAATATAAAAGTCGCGATTGGCGCATGTAGTAGTGGTCATATATCGGTGCTTAGTGAGGCTTGTATCAGCACTGTAGCAGGCCAGGTTGCGTATTCATAAAGCATCTTAGCGAGCTTTTACGATGTCACGACAGTTATATAGTATAATGAATTGTTCTGCTTTGCGATATTTTTCATGTTATCATTTACTGGATTTGACTGAATGGTTTGGTACTTTTACGTGCAAAGACAAATGTATACAGAAAGAGCTTCATACACAGCATAAACTTAGGCAAGTTCACAAATTCGGGCTCTGTACAAGCCAGGTCAGGCCACACTGAAGGCGCTCATAGCCCAGGATACTATACCGCCAATGAACCGACCCAGGCAAACTATCCCCGGCAAACACTGCCAAGAGGAGACAATTGCCACGGTGTGCGAAGGGTAACCTCATAATACCAGGATTTGGCTGGAAAAATAGTGTCTTTTTGTTTCTAGCCCAATGTAAAAATGAAAGAAATGGGCTTTATTCTCGCCACACCAGGGGCTATAATTAATTTTTTCTATGAGAAAATTATAACATCTGGTTTCATATTATCAACATCAGGGGGCTATATTTCCTTAATCTTACATTCTGCTTAAGATTTCCTCTCTTAATCTTCATTCGTACAGCTACCGGGCACTTCATAGCCAAACGAGATTATTAGAATAAAAATACGTCAGAACAAAATGGTTGTCCAATATACACCTTAATGGAGTCTTGCTTATTGTAATAATATATATATATATATATATATATATATATATATATATATATATATATATATATATATATATATATATATTATATTTACTTATTTATTTATATATATATATATATGAACATATCCACTAGGATCTGCTACTAAATACTTTTGAACCCCACCTAAGTGAACAGGGGAAAAAAAAGAAGAAAAAAAAGACACATTTCCAGAAATATTTCACTGATTTAGAGACTTGCTTACTGTAGAAATTAGGTAAGATTGTTTATTAATGCGCCCCTGGGATCCAGAAAGCTAATATCCTCTATGGACATACCTCCAGGGACCCTCCGTCCCCAGCAAAACTAGGCAACCAATGGCTGGCCGGGGTGATATGCGATGCGATAAGCGGTAACTTGCAGCAGCACGGTGTAACCCTCCCCCAGCCTCCGCACCCAAACCTTTCACTTGTGTTGCCCTTGGTCACGTTCACCCAGAAGACCTCAATGTAACAACGACACTTTGTAATTGAATTTTATGTGAAGATTTTGACATTTCAGCCAAATTCTCTGCCTTTATAAGTTTCATCTAGTCTTCTTCTAACCCTTTCCCCGTCGCCCCAGTTCACCCGGTAGAAAAGGGGACTTCGGTTATTTTCTTGTGGGATTAGGACGCTTAGTGAAAACTCTGTCTCAGTGATTTATTTTGCATATTCCACGTCGATATTCCCTTCTACGTTATATTTACTTCAATGCTGCAAATGTAAAATACATCAATAACATACCTGGCCAGGCTGAGATGTAGGCACCATCCAGCCCTCTTAAGCTACCAGAAGAGGCTGGATGACTCCGTCGCTGATGCCGTCCAGGATGCAACACAGCACCCCATACTATTAAGCACATTATGGAAGACTGCATTGCACACAATCACCTACGCCAACAACACAACATACACTCTTTGAGAGCTCGTGGGAAAGCCCGGTCTCGACCATGGCCTTCCTAAGGGACTCGGGGCTGTTCTGCCAGACTGCCTAGGGAACAACTACTACTACTACTACTACTACATACCAGGGAGCATTTACGAGTCTTGTAGAGAAATAAACTCATAAAATTGAGGTGCCAGAATGACTACAAAGCTAAAGAGAATAGGGATCAAGGCTGTTACTGATTATGTGTTATATGAAGAGTGAGATTTTGATTTTAATAATGTTTCATTTAATGTTCCTCAAGCAACAAATTCGTATAAAGCTTTTTATTTTCCCCTCATCCCTTCTTGCCCACCGGTACCATTGGAGACTTGAATGTAACCCCGAGTGTTTGTGTTGGGTTGTAATGACAATTTAGACTTTGAAAAAAAATATCTTCAACCTGATTATCCTTGCTCAATCGACAGCACTCATTTAAGCCTTCTCACTGGCCATCCGCCCCGGCTTGACAAAGAGACTTTGGACAGGGTCTTTTACCCCAACCAGGTTGCACGTGGAACTGAAATACTGACCTGAGTTTGTAAGTCGACTGTTCCGTGTCATAGTCACGAGCAATGTTTGTTTGGTGTTTTCCTTGTCACCACGCTTGTATATGATTGTCCCTTACTTACAAAACACTGCCCGACCAGGCTAGGGAATATCCCGACACTAGTTCCTTCTTCTGAAATTCATATCGTAATTATCTAAGTCTTTCCCCATCTCGCTCATCCTTTCCACATTGTGGCAAAGTGTCACAACATTTTTTATTGCTTCCCTTGTTAGTTACCATTGTCAGGACGCGAAAAATTACACCGATACAATACTGGAATTCTCCCAGTCCCTCACCGATATTATTTCTCACCAAGATAAAGTTGATCTGAATAGGTTACAGGAAACTGTCTTCTGATGATAAACTTCAACATCTGGCAACGATGGAACGTCACTCTGCTATTCCGTAATTTAATCAATAAACACTGTTTTGGATGCGTTTTTTAAAATGCAGTCCAACCTCAAGTTACCATTCTCATGTTGTGATTATTAGCTCCTTTGCTTCAATGACTTCATTAATATTCATCCTTGGTACAGTCGGCATCAAAAGTTCTGTCACCTGTCCTGCTTTTTTTCTTCAAGTACTTTGAAAACTAGTTCTGTGAATCCACAGCAGCGACGCTGATGATAATTATTTCTGACCCCAAAGTTAATTATCAGTGTTGCCTGTTTCTCACAGCCCACATTTATTTTCGGAATCCAAAGAAAGAAAAACAGGGCTCTTAATGCCAACTATACCCCCAGAAGGTTATATTCAGGTTCAAAGAATCCCCTGGAATATAAGTGGCAAATGAGGGTAAAATCTCCCATACAGCTGTAAACCTTTCTGATGAATAGAGTTAATATTAATAATCATATGGCAACAAAGATAAAAATGCAAGTAACGTCCTCTACCTGACGGGGTTAATCAGTATATAAAAAGTTTTTTATATTTTGGATATTTACATACTGCTTCATGCGAATGTTATGGCATCATTAATCAAGACCAATAAAACATAACATTATAATGTAATATAATTATTAGTGTAAATCCTTTCACTTTGGTGGCGTCTTTGTAGTTGTGTTTTTACTACCTTTAGGCGATTTTAATCCGAATAGGGAAAACTAGCTTTGAAGGGGTTAATGATGGTTTTATATATATATATATATATATATATATATTTATATATATATAAAGGCAATTTTATATATATAATTCTTCCAGTTCTGGAATCCTCTGCAATACTGAAGAAACTACTTAGTATCTACTGTACACTTATATTATCATAGTTTTCACAACGATGATGGATTTTCTGTTTTATTCGTTACAACATCTAGTTGTTTTATTCATATTCATTTTGATACCATGAACTGAAGGAGTTATAAACAGCCTGTTTTAGCCCAGTGTCCACATGACACATCTACAAAGTATATAGAGAAAGACGCAAGTAGCAAGTAAACAGTATAAATGAAGGGGTTATCATTAAGACTTCTTTGACTTACTCTTAAGTGAAGAGAATCCTGTGACTTTAGCCGGAAGAGAAATTTAGAGTTGTGCCAACCTTGAAAGGGATTATGGTGACAGTATTAGTACCCAGGCATCTACGAACATCTGCTCGTTTAAAAACATGGTTTGACATTAGCTACTACAATATAACAGGGATGACACGACATTGAGTGTATCAGTAGAGGAAGAAAACATCCATAAAGGTGGCGTACAACAAGGACTTATTGCATGTGCAAAAGAGACAACATTCTGATATACACTAAGGAAGAGATCATTACAACAAAAAGGAACATAATTCCAGCAAACGCAGACATCATTCCAGCATAAGGGACATCATTTCAACGATAAGGACATCATTCCGGTAAGTGGAGACGTCATCCAGGTAAAGGGAGACATATTCTTGCATGAATATCATCATTTAAGCGCATCATGACATACATCAATGAAACAAATTAGGATATCATTCCATGCAAGGATGGTATCATTTATGGAAGGGAGATATCGTTCCATCAATGGGGACGCCATTCCAGGAAATTTATGTATCATTTAGCAAGAAAGAACATCAGAAAGGGACCTTATGCCAGTACATATGAAGGGGGGGGGAGATCATAAATGGGGATTTCATTTTAATATTTACAAACGGGATATTCGTTATTAGTAAACGAGGCTTTATTCCAATATTAGTAAGCTGGAATCTTTTTTCTCGCATACTCAAATCCATCGGTGCTGTTTACTTATCTCCTAATTCTACTATCAAAAATTCTTTGACTATCTTACTTCTACGATGGAACACGTTCTATCCATTTCTCCTTTCTCTGAAATCTCCATTCTTGGAGATTTCAATGTTCACCACCACCATTGGCTCTCCTCTCCTTTCACTGATCCACCTGGTGAACAAGCCTTCATCTTTTCTATCCCTAATGACCTAGAGCAGCTTGTACAGCATCCTACCCGTATCCCTGACCGCCCTGGAGAGAGCTTCAACATCCTTGACCTCTTCCTTACAACCAATCCTTCTGCTTATGCTGTTAATCTTTCTTCTCCATGGGCTCCTCTGATCACAGCCTTATTACCTTAACCTGTCCTATCGCTCCGGTATGGCCTGAGGACTCTCCAAAGAAACATCGACTGTGGTACTTTAGAGCTGCGGATTGGGAGACCCTCAGGCAGTACTTTTTTTATTTTCCCTGGAATGATTATTGCCTCCATTGCCGAGAGCCACCTGAGTGTGCCTTGCACATTAAGTAAGATATTTTCTCGGGCATGGAACCATACATTCCTTTCTCATATCCTTTGACTAATGCAAGAAAGCCTTGGTTTAATCACGCTTGTTCTAATGCTGTCCTCAACAAGGAAAGGGCCTATAAAAGGTACCAGATCCAACCCACCCCTGAATCACATATTTTTTATGTTTCTGCCCAGAATCGTGCTAAGTCTGTTCTTCGATCTGCTAAAAATAATTTCATCCGTACTAAATGCTCTGAACCCTCGAACTCGAATTCTTCCCGCTTCTTCTGGCACCTCGCCAGAAACCTTTCTAACAACTTTACATCAACATCCTTCCCTCCTCTTTTTTACTCTGATGGCTCTGTAGCTATTTCTTCTACTGATAAAGCAGATCTCTTCGCTCAGACTTTCTCCACCTTGGACGATTCCGGTGCTGTTCCTCCATCACTTTCTCTGACTTCCTCATGGCTGACATTAAAATTTCTTCAGCTGATGTATTTTCTGCCATCACTGGCCTCAGTACTAACAAGGCATATGGGCCTGATGGAGTCCCTCCTGTTGTCCTCAAGAACTGTGCTTCTGTGCTTACACCCTCCCTAGGTAAACTCTTTCGCCTTTGTCATTCAGGTTGTACCTTTCCTTCTTGCTAGAAGTCTGCTCTCATTCAGCCAGTCCCAAAGAAGGGTGACCATTCCCAACCCTCTAACTATCGTCCAATTGCTTTAACATCCTGTGTCTCAAAAGTTTTTGAGTCTATTCTTAACAAAAAAGTTTAAAGCATCTTTCTTATCACAATCTCCTTTCTGATCATCAGTATGGGTTCCATCAGGGACGCTTCACTGGCGATCATCTCGCCTACCTTTCTGATTCTTGGTAATCCTCCTTTCGGGACTTTGGCGAAAGCTTTGCCATTGCACTTGACATCTCAAAGGCTTTCGATCGAGTCAGGCATAAATCTGTAATTTCCAATCTGCCCTCTTACAGATTCTATCCTTCTGTCTGTGCCTTCGTCTACAGCTTCCTTTCTGGTCGTTCTATAGCCGCTGTTGTAGACGGCCATCGTTCTTCTCCTAGATCTATTAACAGTGGTGTTCCTCAGGGCTCTGTCCTATCACAAACTCTCTTCCTTTTATTCATCAGTGATCTTCTAAGCTGTACATCTAACCCTATCCACTCATGTGCTGATGATTCCACCCTTCACCTTTCCGTTCGGTTCCCACAACGTCCATCCCAGCAGTTACTGCAGCAAACAAGGGATGAGGCTATGGCACGCCTAATGTCTGACTTGGCTCGTATCTCTGCTGGGATAAAAATTATCTTGTTGTTTTTAATGCATCAAAGACTCAGTTTTTACACCTATCAACCCAACAGAATCTTCCACAGGAGTACCCACTAATGTTTAATAATAATCAGCTCAATCCTGCATCATCCCTGAACATGCTTGGGGTTTCACTCACTCGGGATATATCTTGGAAAGATGATATTACACCTCTTGTTAAATCAGCTTCCAAGAGATTAGGTGTGCTAAGCCGACCTCATACCTTCTTTACTGCTGCACAGTTGTTGACATTGTACACGGGTTTTATTCGCCCCTGTGTAGAGTACAACTCTCATGTGTGGGGAGGCTCCCCACATACAGCTCTTCTCAATAGGGTGGAGTCAAAGGCTTTTCGTCTCATTATCTCTCCTCCTCTTACTGGCTCCCTTCAACCTTTGTCTCTCTGCTGCACTATTGCCCCTTTATCACTTTTCTATCGGTACTTCCATGGTCACTGCTCCTCTGAACTATCTGCTTGCATCCCTCCATCTCTACGACGGGTTGCGTAGCACCCATCTAGCAACAAACTCTCATCCCTTTTCTGTCTAACTCTCTAATGCAAGAGTTAACTGTTACTCCCAATCCTTCATTTATGCAACGGGTCAACTCTGGAACTGTCTCCCTCTGTCTGTATTTCCTTTTTCCTGTCATCTCCAGTCTTTCAAACGCAGTGTGTCCAGGCATCTCGAAATTAGCAGATCTTGAGTTTGGCTCACTTTTGTTTTGTTTTTGTTTTATTTATTTTTTTCTTGGAAGGAACAGTTTGCGGGCTCCAGGCCTTTGGTTCCTTGTTCTTCGGATAAAGAAAAAAAAATGGGAACAGTGCAATGGGACATAATTCTCTCAGGAAGAAAGGAAGAAGAGACACAAGGGAGTTGATTCCTTTAACGAACGACTATGGGGTCATGACATGGTTCAGTACGAATGTGGGAGGGTGTCTGTAGTGAATATGACATGTTAAAGTGGATGTCATATAAGGTGTGTAATTCACCGGGTCGGTCAGGATCACTTGATGGTCGTGATGGTCAGCTTTTACCCTCCCGGATGGGAGCTGAGAGCTCATATAGTCCGATCTAAGGGCAAGGCTGTGACCTTCACACACGCACACACCCGTCCCCTTGCTCAAGGGGGACAGTAACCACCCACTTCGTCAGTGAAACTTTTCGCAACCTGAGCGGGGCGCGAACTCCCGTCCACCAGTTGGCAAGCGGGAACGTTACCACTGCACCAGCGAGCGGTGTGTGTGTGTGTGTGTGTGTGTGTGTGTGTGTGTCATTCTGTATATGTCATCGATATGAAGAAAATGGTTACCATCATATGTTTTAACTGTTTTGTAATGAACAGCAGTATTACTCCGATGATATTTCTATACTTACAATAAGTTCTCTGTCGTAACAAAGATACATTTATCAACAGAAATGGATCTCCCGTTTTGGCTGCACTCACATGGATGGCTAAATTCACTGCATATCCCTGTGTGTGTCTATCACAAAGTTCTGTTTCATTTTGAAGGGTTATACCAGGTAAGTGACAACCGAAGATTGTTATGGACGTATTAGTTTAAGAGGGGTCGTGTATGGTGATCGATGATGGTATTAATTTTTGTGGCGTGTCTGGAATGCCTGTGAGATAAGTTTGGTGTGCATAAGAAATGTGTCAGGGATGTGTCTGAAGGGTGTGTTTAGAGACAATGAATACTTCTTCGAAATGTATTGTGGTGATGGATACGGTTCAGGTGAGTGCGGCTATCAACGTTGTGCTTTGTTAATGTTTTCTCTACCTGAAAATCCCTAACAACTTTCCCTGGCCTAGAGACGAGAGAATATTTAACTGTTGGCAGGAGTAGTCCATGCTTCCGCGCATACGATATGGAAGTCAATTTCATGGTCCGTATTCTCGGTTAAGGAAGCTTCCTAACACCTTGCTATTCTCGTCTGTGATACTTATTTCACTGTAATATCACAATAAACTTCATTAATAACGTTCAATATTAACCAGCCGTATCCAGAAATAAATAGCTTAGGATGAAGTACTAGGGAGCCACATATGACATTATGATAGGTTGGTGAATGAACATTGCACAAGGCTGAGTCAAAGTTTATTACAAACTATTTCACTGATGCATTACAGCGAAACTAGTTAGGAATAAACATTGACTCTACCTTGTGTATTCTCTATCCTCCAGTCACTAGGGAGCCTCCTTAAACAACGAAATTTCGAGCCCTTGTCTCTAAATGCTGGCGATGTATTTGGAAAAATTATACGAAAGCCTGAAAAGATTTTCCTTGGACAGATACAACAGTTTCGGCCATATATCCTGTACTCCCTTTTTAGGAGAAGCTGCTGTATGTCCCCATTTAAGAACTTTTTCATGGCTGGATGATATTATAACTGTATATGTGTGCTGCACTTTACATCTTGCTTTTTGTGAATTTACTTGGTGGTTGGTCTTAATAATGAAATTAATGGAAAAGTAAATGGTGATAACACATCTGAAGAAATGGATCGTGATAACGACAGTCTTTTATTTTGGTATTATTGTCTAGTGATTGTAAACCGAACAAACCACAAAGACAGCCACCGTAATGTGCCACCGTCAGCACTGTGCACTAATGGAAGCAGGTTGGTTGTACCACCTGTTAAGCACTTTACTATATCTTCACAGCATATCATTCGCTTTACAGTAGCTACCAGGATCAGCCCTGACCAGTTTCCTTCCATTTCTGTGCTGCTCTCTTATTATATTATTCAGTACAAGAGATATCTACCTTCCTCTCCCGACTTTACCAAATCATGTTGCAGGGGCAATCTCTGTATATTCAAGGTATGGTGACAAAATGTGTAATTCATTCATGCAGTCTCTGTTAATTTTTTTCACATTTATTCTCTCTCTCTCTCTCTCTCTCTCTCCAGTTATTCACTTTATCAGAAACAGCCTTGATCAACACCACAGCCAGCCTTTTTACCTTACATTTCAGTAATGTAATATGAGTGATGGTGAGCTTTAACGGAAAGTCTACGGAGCTATACCAATTTAAACATGTTGTGCGTCTCCGGAGAATGTCAGATATCGTGGGGGAATAAGCCACAATTATTCGTGAGTACTTAAATAGGTGGTAACATTCAAATCACAGGAGGGTGGGGGGTTCTCATTACACTACTTTTCCCTTAGGTACACTCACGCGTACTAATTTCTGCTCAGGTGATACCCCTTCCTTCCCCCCTCTACCCTGGACAGAGGGAAGGGGGGAATCGCGAACAATTCTACCCCGCCTTCAGCCCGCAACTCCCCTACCCTCCACTTCCGCTGCCAGTTACTGATTAGACGTATATACAGTATATATGAATGACGTAAACCATATTCTGTAAAAAAATGGAAACTAGAACTCTGAACTTACAACACGAAACTGTAAATCCCAACACTCCTATCCGTCAAATGATCCAAATGTTACTGGTGCAGGCCTTTGATATACTGCTCCCAGCACGGCTTCGGCCAAAGGTTGCATGAACACTGACACCTCGGACTTGACCGTCATTTGTTGGAATGACTATATTTGTAGTCGCAACGCTGTCAATGCAAAATTTAAGTACGGTACTGTGTGTGTGTGTGTGTGTGTGTGTGTGCATTTTATAAGCCCAGCTACCCAGCTATGTGAAGTGGAACGGTCACTCTGATAACAGTTACAAATATTGGTCTGGTGTCTCCATTTGAACTTGGCTCATAATGAGAAATACAATTATAAAAAAAAAAAATAGCTTTCCATACATCTGACCTAAGTGTGTGTGATAAATGTTGCCTGCATACGATACACAAAGGAGCCTAAGGTGGGGGTGGGTAGGGATGAGAGGCGGGGAAGACTTAAGACAAAGAGCGAGCGAGAGGGGGAGAGAAGCAGACAAGAGAAAGTTATATAAATTTAAAAAGAAAGAGTGAATAGAAAAAGTTAATCCAGAGAGAGAGAGAGAGAGAGAGAGAGAGAGAGCTGAGGGAAGTGAAAAGGTAAGCACTGGAACCCAGAAATGTGCAGCGGACGACACTGGATTACAATGATGGTGAATATTTTCAATTCAAGACTGTAGTTCAATACGGTAATAATTTATTCCTAAATATAGTCCAAATTTTGGCTGTTGAAAGCGTGTCCGACGACAGTTTAGTCATGTTTATTTGACATGAGAAAATTTGCGTCTAATCAGTAACTGGCAGCGGGAAGTGGAGGGTGGGGGAGTTGGGGGCTGAAGGCGGGGTAGACTTGTTCGCGATTCCCCCCTTCCCTCTGTCCAGGGTAGAGGGGGGAAGGAAGGGGTATCCCCTGAGCAGAAATTAGTACGCGTGAGTGTACAGCCCTAACAAAACTGATGCGTTCGATGCCAAGGAGACTCGGTGTGTATTGCGTTCGCTTCCCGGGCCTTTATCCTCGTCGATTGAGGAAGTTCCTTGACACCTTTTCCGAAGTGATTTATTTTATTTAAGACACCTTATTGTGTTCTTCTCTGCTGCATACAACTTTCGATACCGCCATGAATAACTGCAAGAATAACGTACACTGGGCCACTGCCCACCCTCATGCAAAATATACATTGCAGGAATAGGTGTTAAGGAGCTTCCTTACACGTCGAGATTCCGAGCCCCGATTTCAGTAGCCTTCGTCTGGGGGTGAATCCAGCCATGACGTTCATTTGATGAAGGTGTTGGTGTGAGTCCATTAAGATTCTGGCAAATATTCACATGCAGTTGGTTTATACAGGTGACATACACGCTGGGGCACAAACGCAGCCATCACATCACTTCCATTTTCCCCTGTACTGCCCACACGACAGATTCCCTTTGCAGATTCGTAATGGGCAACTTTAGGAAGGGAAAATTAATGTTGGTCAGCTCTCTAATTATATATATATATATATATATATATATATATATATATATATATATATATATATATATACACACACACACACACACACACACACACACACACACACACACACACACACACACACAGAAATACAGTAAGTCCTCGTTTTTTTTTATATGCTAGGAAGAAGGAACCAAAGGCCATGAGCCCGGAATAACTGTTTAACTGTTCCTTTCAAGAGAAAAATAAAATACAAGAGAGAGCCAATTTCAAGATCCGATCGATTCGAGATGCCTGGACACACTGCGTTTGAAAGACAGAGATCGTAGGAAGCAGGAAATACAGACAGAGGGAGACAGTTCCAGAGATGACCACTTGCATAAATGAAGGATTGGGAGTAACGGTTAACGCTTGCATTAGAGAGTTGGACAGAAAAGGGGTGGGAGTTTGCTGCTAGGCGGGTGCTATACGCCCGTCGTGGAGTTGGAGGAATGCAAACAGACAGTTCAGAGGAGCAGTGACCATTGAAGCAGCGACAGGAAAGAGATAAAGATGCAACGGTGCGGCGAAGCGACAGAGGTTGAGGGGAGCCAGTAAGAGGAGGAGAGTTAATGAGACGAAAAGCCTTTGACTCCATCCTATTGAGAAGAGCTGTATGTGGGGAACCTCCCCAAACATACGAGTTGTACTCCACAGAGAGGCTGATGAAATCGGTGTATAGAGTCAACAATTGTGCAGGGTAAAGAAGGAACGGAGTCGGCTTAGCACACCTAATCTCTTGGAAGCAGATTTTACAAGAGATGTAACATGATCTCTCCAAGAGAAGTCCCGAGTGATTGAAACCCCAAGCATGTTCAAGGATGATGCAAAATTAAGCTGAATATTATTAAACATTAGTGGGTACTCCTGTGGAAGATTTTGTCGGGTTGATAGTTGTAAGAACTGAGCCTTTGATGCCTTTAAAACAACAAGATTATTTTTACCCCACTCATAGATACGAGCCAAGTCTGACATTAGGTGTGCCATAGCCTCATCCCTTGTATGTTGAGGTAACTGTTGAGATGGACGTTGTCGGAACCAAATGGAAATGTGAAGAGTGGAGTCATCAGCATATGAGTGGATAGGTTTAGATGTACAGCTTAGAAAGTCATTTATAAATTAAGGGAAGAGAGTTGGTGATAAGACAGAGCCCTGAGGAACACCAGTGTTGATAGATCTAGGAGAAGAACGATGGCCGTCTACAACAGCAGCTATAGAACGACCAGAAAGGAAGCTATAGATGAAGGCACAGATAGAAGGATAGAAACCATAAGAGGGCAGTTTGGAAATTAAAGATTTATGCCAGACTCGATCGAAAGCCTTTGAGATGTCAAGTGCAATGGCAAAGCTTTCACCAAAGTCCAGAAAGGAAGATGACAAGGTGTCTGAAAGGTAGGTGAGAAGATCGCCAGTGGAAAGTCCCTGACGAACCCATAACGACGATCAGAATGAAGGTTGTGATAGGGAAGATGCTTTAAAATTTTTTTATTAAGAATTTATTCAAAAACTTTTGAGATACAGGATGTTAAAGCAATTGGACGATAGTTAGAGGGTTGGGAATGGTCGCCCTTCTTTGGGACTGGCTGAATGAGAGCAAACTTCCAGCAAGAAGGAAAGGTACTAGTTGATGGACAAAGGCGAATGAGTTTGCCTAGGCAGGGTGTAAGCACAGAGGCACAGTTCTTGAGGACAACAGGAGGGACTCCATCAGGCCCATATGCCTTGTTAGTATTGAGGCCTGTGATGGCAGAAAATACATCAGTTGAAGAAAGTTTAATGTCAGCCATGAGGAAGTCAGAGGGACGAAGTGATGGAGGAACAGCACCGGATTCGTCTAAGGCGGAATTGGAAGAGAAAGTCTGAGTGAAGAGATCTGCTTTATCAGTAGGAGAAATACTGTAGCTACAGAATCATCAGAGTAGAAAAGAGAGGGAAGGATGATGAAGTAAAGTTGTTAGAAAGGTTTTTGTCGAGGTGCCAGAAGAAGCGGGAAGAATTCAAGTTGGACAGTTGAGAGCATTTTGTACGGATGAAATTATGTTTAGCAGAGAGAAGAACAGACTTAGCACGATTCCCGGCAGAAACGTAAAAATGATGTGATCAGAGGTGGGTTGGCTCTGGTACCTTTTTTAGGCCCTCTCCTTGTTGCGGACAGCATTAGAACAAGCGTGATTAAACCAAGGCTTTTTTGCATTAGTCAAAGGATATGAAAAGGGAATGTATGCTTTCATGCCCAAGAGAATAACCTCCGTAATGCGCAGGGCACACTCAGATGGCTCCCAGCCATGGAAGCAATAATCATTCCAGGGAAAATCAAAGAAGCACTTACTGAGGGCCTCGCAATCCGTATTTGGATGCATTTTACTTCGACATCTCGTTTTTCGCGCAAGAGAAAAGCTTCCGAGTTGTCTCACAATTCATAAATTTCCCCACAATTCGATGCTCCCAGCCGGCAGCCGACAACGCATACCGATGCTCGTTTGTTGGCAGCCATTTTTTGACTATCCTGTCCACCATAACTGACATGGCAACCACCTTCAGTGCATACACCAGGACTATGCCTGAGGCTACCAACATCCTATTGACCTGGAGTGATCTGAAGTCTCAAGTGATGGCCGTCTACAACAGAAACATAAAGGAGCAGAGACAAGCTCGGATCGCACGATATTTTCATGAGAGACAGAACGTGGCTGCTATTCCGCAAGACTTGGACATGCCAGCAGGGGTGGATGAAGGAGGAGAAGTGGATAGAGAGGAAGTGGAGGTGCTGGAGCTTGAGTTCAACTTCGAATGCTTTGGCATAGGTGATGGGTCTTCCCCAGAGAGGCCCATGTCACCTAGTAATTAGCCCATCTACCCTCAACACACTTTCACCTGCCACTTAGGCCAGACTTCACTTTATTTCTGAGAATGATTTTTGGTGTTGCAGCTATTTATAACAGCTTTAATGTCTTTTCATGTGCATGTTTATTGTGTTCTGCTGTTTTAGCACTAGTAAACACTCTTCATTAAATTTTGGGTAAGGCCTGTTTGGTGTTATAGTACTTTATGAGAGGTTAGGTACATGTCCCACAGGAAAGCTCTTCTATTTTTCCCATTGATTCTTAACTTCACATTTCAACGTTTTGTGTTTCTCGCAGTTTTGGCGGAACATCTGCGGCGTGAAAAACGAGGATTTACTGTATATATATTGTTACGGTAGCGCCAGCCCGGGGCTATCACAAAAAGACAACAAGGCAGCCTTAGATGGTCGGCCTCCACTGCGTTGCAAAAATAACGCAGACCCCGGCACTGACACTCTGCAAACTAGAGAAAAACTGCGCAACGGAAAAGTACTTACTTAAGAACGCAACACTCTGTACTTTGATAGTAAAACGGAGCAGCCTACCTATAGATCCAGCCTACTATCGTCACTACCGGAAGTAATACCGCCTGAGACAATCTACAGGAACACCTCCCACTTACTTCCGGTGGTGACAACTTTCTACCTAACCCGTGTCCAAGGGGAACGCAGTTGACGGCTCACGATAGTTCTCACTAGCCTTGTGCAAGTAGATGGGATTGAACTGTGTAGGGGTTAGGTGTGTGTGTGTATGTGCGTGTGTTGGGGAACGTTAATTAAGGCAGCGAGAGGACTACGGTGAGCCAGACTGGCCCTCCAAAGACAACAAGGTCATAAAAACAAATAAAATAACTACTTCCCTCAGTCAGCAACAAAAGAATAAAAATAAACTTAAATGAAAACGCCAGCTCGGCATAAAAATGACTGGGGAGAGAGAGAGAGTGTACAAACACCCGATACTGAAGCTGGTTGGGAAGACACTGCCCAAAGGCTGGTGTGCAGTCAAGCGCGAACGCATGAATCAGATTAATTAACAAGGAACTTAAATTCGTGCCCCTCTCCCTCTCTCTACAATGAATTAGTACTTCTAATGCAAGCAAAACATCATTAAATATACTGGTAGCTCACATAAGACAATCAAAATAATCAAATGCATTCTCATCATGGTATTAAATAAAATTGCCCTCAGTGGCAGGAACGAAAGAAACAAAAGAACTTGTAACACTCGCTAATTTTAAACTCCGCGAATGACACGGATATATACTGCATAATCCCCTAGCCCAGCTGTAACAGCTGCACCCGTGGGAACGGAAAGGCGGACAGCGTAACACGCCCTTCCCCAAGGGAAAATTTTGAGCCCTGGATCAAAATTTTTGAATCAAGACCCTGACCCCTCCCTAGATAAACAATCAGCAATTACGTTATCAGTCCCTTTAATATGCCTAACTTCTAAATTGTACTCTTGCAAAAGCAAACTCCAGTGGGTCAAACGCTGGTTCTTAAATTTAAACTTGTTCAAAAACTGCAGGGGATGATGGTCTGAATAAATCTTGATCACAGGGCCAAAAGGGGGCAGGTAGACAGCAAAGTGTTGCAGGGCCAGGATAATCGCTAATAACTCCTTGTCTATGACAGAATAGTTCTTCTGGGCCCTATTAAACTTCTTTGAGAAGTATGATATGGGATGTTCAACCTGGCCCTCATCCGGCTGCATCAACACTGCTCCTACCCCTACTCGACTAGCATCAACTGCCAGCACAAAAGATTTGTCAAAATCTGGTGCACGCAATATAGGGTGGTGGCACAGCAGAGACTTAACAGTAGTAAAAGCTTGCTCACACTCGGCTGTCCACTGCCACTTCTTATCCTTGCGCAATAAGTCAGTAAGAGGGGCAAGCACTGTGGAGTAATTCCCAATAAATCTTCTGTAATAGCCGATCATGCCCAAAAATCACTGGAGGGCACGGCGACACTGGGGTGCTGCAAAGTTGGAAATGGCATCCACCTTAGCCCGAGGTGGAGCCACTTGCCCATGTCCTACAACAAATCCAAGGTACTGGACCTTAGCACGTACAAACTCGCACTTGTCCAAGTTGACTACTAAGCCAGCTTCCTCCAACCGCTTAATGAGCATTCCCACATGATCAAGGTGCTCCTCCCACTTGGTGTCATACACAATGACATCATCGATGTAAACGACACAACCAGGCATGCCATCCACCACCCCATCCACAAGCCTCCGGAAAGTGGCTGGAGCACTCTTCAGTCCACAAGGCACCACCTGGCACTGATACACTGCACCACCGACAACAAAGCCAGCCACCTGCTCAGCCCATTCCGTCAGCGGGACCCGCCAGCATCCCTTTACCAAGTCAAGTTCGGTGACACAAGTGGCACTTCCCACCTTGTCCACGGAGTCATCGACCCGAGGCAAGGGACAAGCACCGGTCCCAGACAGCGAGCCAACCTTCCGGAAGTCCACACACAACCCAACCTTCCCATCTGGCCCCGGCTGCAAGGCAACTGGTGAACTCCACTCACTGAAACTCCTCTTGATCAATCCATGGTCCAACATATACTTGATCTCATTATCGAGAGCTTTCTGTCTGATAGGGTTGATGCGGTAGGGAGCTAATTTTACAGGCTTACTATCCCCAACGTCAATGTCATGAGTAGCCCAAGTTGTCAATCCCGGTGAATCTCCAAAAACTTTCGGATGTTTCCATAATCTGTTGCACAGCTCTTCTCGCTTTACTGGATCAAGGTGTCGCAATTTTGCCACCAGAGCTGCATAACCGTTGCCCTCCCATAGGTCAGCTGGTAACATCTCACCACGACTAAGCACTTCCTCCTGCTCCTCCAACTCACTACCAACCGCCAAAACTACAGGAGCGCTCTTATCCCTGGTTCCCTCAACGTCCACTCCAAAGTCACCTTCCAGGGACTGTGGCTGTAACCCTGGTCCACTACTCACATCACCGGCACCAACAGCTCCCTCCACAGCACGTTCCTTTGATGCCACGTTCTCCCTTCCCTGTCCCTCACATCCCAGGTGAGAGACATCAGCAGTCATCCCACAATGAGAATCAACTGGGCGGTAGTATGGCTTCAACATATTAATGTGGCACAACTGAGTACTCTTCCGCCTATCTGGGGTAACAGTTAGATAGTCAAGTTCCCCAACTCTCTTCTTCACAATATAAGGACCACTGAATCTAGCCGCCATAGGTTTTCCTTGCATGGGCAGCAGTGCCAAAACTTCATCTCCTTGCTTAAACTCACGACTACTGACCTTATCGTAATGAGCCTTCATTTTCGCTTGAGCCCCGATTAGATGGTCACGGGCAAGCTCTAAAGCGCAATGCAGTCTCTCCCGAGTGCGGCAGACATAGTCAAGCATGGATTCCTGGTTGCCAGATTTGTTGTTACTCCAGGCCTCTCGCACCACATCCAAGGGACCACGGACTCTGTGCCCAAACACTAACTCATTGGGTGAAAACCCTAATGACTCAGTTGGTACCTCTCTCACTGCAAACATAACAAAGGGTACCGCTAGGTCCCAATCCTTTCCACTATCATAGCAGAAGGTGCGCAGCATTGTCTTTAAGGTCTGATGATGCCTTTCCAGGGCACCTTGTGACTGCGGATGGTAGGCACTGGACAAAATGTGCTTGATGCCCAACTCTGTCATTGTCTGCTTAAACAAATTAGATGTAAAATTTACTCCACGGTCTGACTGCAACTCCTTGGGCAGGCCAAAATGAGTAAAGAACAGGATAAGTTGCTTGACTACTGACTTCGCCTGCATGCTTCTGATTGGTATAGCCTCTGGGTATCGCGTTGTAACATCCATTATGGTTAACAAATACTTGTTTCCAGCAGAAGTAGGAGGTAAAGGGCCCACGATATCAATGATTACCCGGGTAAACGGAGGTTCAACTGCAGGAATGGGAGTCAAAGGGGCCACAGGAAGAACTTAATTAGGCTTGCCCACTATCTGACACGTGTGACAGCTCTTGATGTACGCAGCAACTTGTCCCGGCATACTTGGCCACCAAAAGTTATATCTTAAGCGCTGCACTGTCTTTCTGTTTCCCAAGTGACCTGCTAAAGGTCCCTCATGTGCTAACTGTATTAACGGCACCCTATACTGCACAGGCACCACCACCTGCACTAACTCACCCACTCCTCCATCCACCGTGGCGTCCATCGGCGATGTAAAACATTGTCTTTAATCAGGAACTCCTCCTTACCACACTCCATACTTCTTTCTTCCCCTACTCGAGCAAACAAGGGCTTTAATGTTACATCCTCCTGTTGCTTCACCCTCAATTCTGCTGGCCTAACACCCGCCAGCTCTACTGAGGACTGAGATAAGGGACTGGTCGGGACACTGGATTGCGAAGGGCGATCAATCTCAGCGCCACCTCTAGTACACTCGACAGGGGGAGGAATGTCAGACTCCACACTGACATCATCATCACCTCTACCCTCAACAGTGACACTCTGTTCCTCAGGTGCGTTTGACGGTGGTCCTGCATCCCCGCAGTCGACCCCAGCGTCCTGAAATTTTTCTAATTCAGTCGGTGAGCTGGGTTCAGTCTCCACACAGACACACTCAGCACCATCTCTAGTGTCCTGAGTGGGAAGTGGGGCGGCGCCCATGCACGCATTCCCACTCTCCTCACCCACCACAGCAACACCCTGCTCACTAGGTTCCTCCATTGGTGGCCCTGCCTCATCACAGTCGACCCCAAGAACCTGTGACTGTGCCAGTTCTTCCTCCCAGGCTGCAACCTATGCCATAGATCTTGTAATTGCACAGACCGGGAACATGGCTTCCACTTCTGCATCAACTTCAATACCAATTTCTGGGGCGTCAAAACACTTCTCTGCCACAACAACTGGTGGGGGAAGAAATGGAAATACTTTCTCCCCAGCCAGGTCGTTCCCCAGCAGAAAATCAACCCCCTCTACTGGCATTACATCAGCAACAGCTACTTGAGCTGCAGCCTGAACAATTGGGCAATCGAGTTCCACATGAACATAATCATAGTATTCATCTGAGTTCATGCCTCTACACAGCACATACTTCCCTGAGTTTACAGGCCCTCCAGTCACGTTTCTGCACACAGACTGTTGTGCACCGGTATCACGAACCACAGTAACTGGATAACTGATCCCATGAATTTTCACTGTGCCGTGACACATAAAAGGTTTACACCAGTCTAGGGACGATTTCTGAGGCAGTTCATCCGGAGGTGGCGTAGCATGTTGGGTAACTTTTTCAGCCTGAGCTGGCAGCGAGCACAGCCGGCTGCACTCCAGCTTTCCACAGACTTCTCCCTCACCGTTACCACTCTCCCAACTCCTCTCGTTCACCTGACTCGAACCTACAACTAGTGCCACTGGTTTGGCATTTTGGGAGGCCTTCCACTTAGGGCAGTTAGGCTTGATGTGCCCACTCTGTTTGCAAAAGTAACAAAGTAGCTTCGAACTGGATACAGGGCTCTTTCTCCCAGAATTCCTTTTCTCCTCTGTACTTCCCTTGGACTGATTCACGGGAGATTTATCCCAGGCAGGGCCACTCACAGTCCTCTCCCTGGAATGCTGAAAATTAGCATACTTGACCCCCATACTCAGCAATGCAAACACCCGGTCATCAGCCCACGTCGCTGCTTCCTTCAAGGTCTTAAATCTCTTCTCCCTAATTTTAACACCAATTTCTTTGTCAGCCATGTTGGTAAAATGTTCCATCAAAAGCAGTTCATGCACCTCGTTATACGAAGTGGCGCTCTCACTCAGCAACCACTCGTCTAACCTCTCCTCCAGATACCTGGCGTAGGCCATATAGGTGTCAGCAGGTCTTTTCCGAGCACCACGGAACAACAACCGATAAGCCTCTGGTCTAAGTTCATATGCCTTCAGGATGGCTGTTTTAAATTCATCATAATCATCTACATCCTCAGGGCTCAACCTATTATACACTTCCAAAGCTTTTCCCTTCAGCACATTAGATACCAAGCCCACCCAGCGCTGCCTGGGCCACTCAAACTCCCTAGCCTTCTTTTCAAACCTGACAAACCATTCTGTCACCTTCAACTCATCAAATGCCGGCACTAATTTCAGACTCCTTGAGAGCCAACTCTCCCTATCCTCTGCACGGCCTGAGGTTTGGGTATCTGAAGTTGGTCTATTAGCAGTCACCTCCAAGCGAGTCTTCTCCAGCTCAAATCGCATTTTTTCACGCTGCATCTCCATCTCCATCTCATCTTTCTCTCTTGCACGCTGCATCTCCATCTCCCTCTCTTCTTTCTCTCTGGCACGCTGCATTTCCATCTCCCTCTCTTCTTTTGCACGCTGCATCTCCCTCTCTTCTTTTGCACGCTGCATTTCCCTCTCTTCTTTTGCATGCTGCATTTCCATCTCCAACTTTTTCAACTCCAACTGCAACTGGGCCTCCGGTGACAAGACTCCAGGGTATATAGGAGTGGAATGAACAGCTCCAGGGAAAGCACTAGACATACCTGGGGGAACTGCTCTAAACTGGCTCGGCAGCATCATACATGGTAATAGTGGGGTAGCGAAACGAGGCAGCTCAGCACCATAGTCAAACTCAGGGCTCACACGGGGAGTACCTTTGCTATGTGCCTCTCGTTGTTCCATATCCACAGGTGACTCAGCACGTACGCGATCTGCTGTAGACACGCGTGACTCCATGGTGACAATAATGGCAGTACTGAATAATGAAATAACTAATGCTGACTGAGAAACTACACACATCAACTTCACCTCAAAGCACAGAGAACGCCAAGGTAACGATATCCTAGCAAGAAAGAGGCACTGTTAGGATATCCTGATGCGAGGTCGCCACTGTTACGGTAGCGCCAGCCCGGGGCTATCACAAAAAGACAACAAGGCAGCCTTAGATGGTCGGCCTCCACTGCGTTGCAAAAATAACGCAGACCCCGGCACTGACACTCCGCAAACTAGAGAAAAACTGCGCAACGGAAAAGTACTTACTTAAGAACGCAACACTCTGTACTTTGATAGTAAAACGGAGCAGCCTACCTATAGATCCAGCCTACTATCGTCACTACCGGAAGTAATACCGCCCGAGACAGTCTACAGGAACATCTCCCACTTACTTCCGGTGGTGACAACTTTCTACCTAACCTGCATCCAAGGGGAACGCAGTTGACGGCTCACGATAGTTCTCACTAGCCTTGTGCAAGTAGATGGGATTGAACTGTGTAGGGGTTAGGGGTGTGTGTGTATGTACGTGTGTTGGGGAACGTTAATTAAGGCAGCGAGAGGACTACGGTGAGCCAGACTGGCCCTCCAAAGACAACAAGGTCACAAAAACAAATAAAATAACTACTTCCCTCAGTCAGCAACAAAAGAATAAAAATTAACTTAAATGAAAACGCCAGCTCGGCATAAAAATGACTGGGGAGAGAGAGAGAGTGTACAAACACCCGATACTGAAGCTGGTTGGGAAGACACTGCCCAAAGGCTGGTGTGCAGTCAAGCGCGAACGCATGAATCAGATTAATTAACAAGGAACTTAAATTCGTGCCCCTCTCCTTCTCTCTACAATGAATTGGTACTTCTAATGCAAGCAAAACATCATTAAATATACTGGTAGCTCACATAAGACAATCAAAATAATCAAATGCATTCTCATCATGGTATTAAATAAAATTGCCCTCAGTGCAGGAACGAAAGAACCAAAAGAACTTGTAACACTCACTAATTTTAAACTCCGCGAATGACACGGATATATACTGCATAATTCCCTAGCCCAGCTGTAACGGCTGCACCCGTGGGAACGGAAAGGCGGACAGCGTAACAATATATATATATATATATATATATATATATATATATATATATATATATATATATATATATTAGCAGGGTGGCCCAAAATCACAAAGTAGAAACTGTTCACTTCCACAAGGCTATAAATGTTCCTTATCATCATTGAAGACACTGTGTGAAAAATTTGATGAAATGCACAATTTTTGGAGGTCACTCCCGATGCCATAATTCCCCAAAAATGAACTGAAAACACAACGTCAATGGATTTTCAGCAAATAACAAAATATGTATTTTCAACTTTTCCAGACATGGACATTCTTTATTTGAGTGCTAAAAGAACACACTTAAAACACTAAGTATAGGCATAATGCATCACTTTGTCTTTACCAAAGCAGCTTTCATCGGAACTAGCAGTCTTTTCTGATGGTCAGCAACGAGCTGCAGTATGTACTACTTTTGAGTCTCATGTCTCGTCAGGACATCGTTGTACGATTGGATGAGAGCTACACATTTCTCGCCACAGTCGTTGAAAACCTTCAAATGTTTGCACTTGGCCAGAAGCGACATATACCTGGGGTCTGTCAGCCAAAGATTGAGTGATTTTGCCATGAACATCCTTGCATCATCTTGTCCTGTCACAGAGAGTAGGTTGAAGAACTTCAATGAACGTCTGGTGATGTAAGTTTCCAGTGAAGCATGGTGGTCGAACGCATCACCATTGAAACGTCGTGCCAGTTTCCAACAAGGAAGATGGTCAAAGTTTTCAACCATTGCTGATTTCGTGGCGTCGTCAAAACAATTATAAAAGAAAAGGGAGTGGCGCCAGATGCTCAGAGAAGTACCACAAATGGCAGCACCACGACTTGGCAGCTGCATCCTCCATGATGCCATCAGGGTACCCATGGAGCAGAGAAATGCTTCTTGTCATTGAAAGGAGCTTTCTATGGATGTGGTAACTCATGCCAATAGCACGTGTATACAAGCGAGACAAACTCACTATTATGACACCAGCTGTCTCCCTCGCCATAAAGTTCATTTTCTTCCTGAACAGAGAAATCTTCAGCGAGCATACTGCTTTTGCCATCCAGCGCATATTGTGCACAGCACCTGGAGCACGAACTGTCTGCTCATCACCTGGAGAGTATCTCAAGAACATACAAGAGAACTGTAGTAACTCTCTATAATTATCTCCTTGGGTGCTGGCTGTTCATAGCATCAGTGCAGAACAAAATCATTTCTTCACATTGACCATCGGGTATCCCAATTAACAACTCATCTCCAGCAGGATATACATCAGTTTTATCCATACCTGGCCAAATTTTTTGGAAGTGCTTGAAGATTCCCACTTCAGGTCCACTGCTTGGCTCTAGAGAAACACTGGAAACAGCAGATAGCATCAACTCAGATAGATGATGATGGCAGGTGATCTAGATGAGCTCTTTGTTCAAAGCTTTTTCAATTAGACTGCATGCTCCCACCTTCAGGCCTGTGTTAGCTGCTGTTGTATCAAAACAAGCCCCTGAATCATTGGTTTTAGATACCTTTCATCCAATGTATGGTGCATGCGTTGCATTTCGCTTTCCCAGGGCTGCAGTTTATCTTGGGAACCCCAAGAAGTTGCTCTGTCTCACTGCCAGTCACCAAAATGGCAACTTGGTGCACTGTGGGTTTACTCTTTCCAGTGATATCTGGGAGCAATTTACCATCCCAGTGTAGGAGAAATGGAATGTCTGGTGTGAAAGCAGACCATCAGTCAGTTGTTTCCTCTTCATCAGTGGTAGCTCTTGCTCGCTGTGTAGTACTTTGAGACAGTACTGCAGACTCCAGGTTATGACCAAGCACTTGTGTGACAGTGCTCACGACGAACATGGCTGAACGATTAGGCCAAGGTCCAGAGAATACCAGGTCAATCCGCAAAGGGACAAAAACGGATCCCTAGCCGCGCATGACATCACAAGACCTGCTGTCTCAGTTTGACCCAAGCCATCACACTGATTGGGTCATGCTCACGGTAGAAAAAATGCCAGATTATTGTGCAGTTTATGGCTGCAATTCTTCCTGTTTGCACGAAAGAGCCTGTTCTCTACACAGATTTCCTCAAGATGAAAAACTTAGAAAGAAGTTTATTAATCTGTGTTGGAGAAAAGACAGTTTCGATCCCCAAAACGCAAGGATATTTAGTTTACATTTTGAAGTTGATTCTTTTAAAAGAAATATAAAATATGAACTCTTGGGCATTCCACTTCCTGCAGAGATCAGAAAATTAGCGGTGGATGCAGTATGAACTCTGTGCCTTCCCACATCAAGAGGCAGGTGTAGACATGTAGCCTATACAGTACAGGTTTATGTGACATTTATTTCAGTAATATTTAAAAATAAGATTTATTTAACATGATCTTAACAATAGCGTAAGAATGTTGATGAAAAAAATAGTACGCCTAAGGTATGGGAAAAAATGCAGGAAAGCATATATATATTAACAAGGCTACTATAGCTTAAGAATGTTCATTTTAAAAAACAGTATGCCTAAGCTATGGTGATAAATACAGGAAAGTGTATTTATTAATAAATCTAACGATATACACTGTATAGATACATATATATAGATAGATAGATAGATATACATGCATAATTATGTATAGTAAAGATCAAGGTTGTGGTTTACTCTTGAACACTGAGTGAGTGTGAGCTGTTCCCATGAGGAAGAGAACAGGGAAAGGGAGGGATTTAAGAAAAGAGGTGAGGCAAACTCATTAGTAAGGAAGGAAGGGCGTACAGCGTTTGCAAAGGAAGTACCACATGTAGGTGAAAAGTAAGATGGAGTGATGTAACAGGAAAGGAATAGGATGGAGGATAGAGGAATAAGGAAGGGAAAGTGGAAAAGGGAAAGGAGGAGGGGAAAGAAAAGGAGGAAGAAGGAAAGAGAAATGGAGAGCACACACACACACACACACACACACACAGAGGGAGTCAATCGAGGCAGACGTGCGACATCGGCGCTCCGTACCGAACCAACACGGCCAGTGGCATTACCTAAATTAGTATCTTTGTATGAGTCAAGCTCTGTACCAGGTTAGACTAAATGATTTTTCATCATGAAAAGGAAAAAAATAATAAGTTTAAACAAGACTTGTTCAAACAGGAAAGAGAACCAAGACGAAAAAATGCGCTGAGTCAGCTGAGGTTTGTTTAGACTACAGCAACACGGGGAAAGTGTACATACTCTGTAAGTACATACCCTGTTCTTTTAGTATTGCAAAATGGATACATACTTTAGTAAAGCAAATTTGGAAAAGAAAAGGGATAAAGGTAAAAAGCAAAATGATGATTTCTACCAAGAACTGGTTGAAGTGAAGACTCACAATAGACTGGTTGACCGTGTACACAAACTAGAAATGGCTGTCAAAAATGAAATTTATGAAATAAAGAAGCAGATGCACTTGCAAAAGGAAGAAATAAAAAAACTAGGAAGGGAGGCCAACAAGAAAGACACAACCATCAGTGAACTAACAGTGGAATTGAGTACAGTTAGGAAGAAAATGAGTGAAATGGCAAGTACAGTAGTCAATCAAGAGAGTGTTATGGAAGAGTTCAAAAATGACACAGAGACAATTAGGCAAGTAAGCAGTCTTATAGACCAGAGCAGTGATATTGAGAAGATAACACAGGTGAATGAAGCTGTGCAAAGCTACAAAAATGATGTGGAAACCACGTATGCTGAAATGGTGAAAGTAAAGAAAGACTTAGAAACAAGGGTGGAGGAAAAAAACATTAAAAAGGAAGTGAAACGAATAATCCAAAACAATCGAAAGTTAGTCAGAGATTCAGTAGATATAAACAAATGTATAGTAATCACTGGTATTGAAGAGGAAGAAGTAAAAAACGAGATCACAAGAGACATAAAGGAGATGGCAAATGTAATGAGCTTACTGAAAGAAGTATCAGAGGAAATCTGTAGTAAAGACATAGAGGAACACAAAAGATTAGGGAAATATGAGAAAAGCAAGACAAGACCTCTAAAGGTGACTTTCCAGAGTGTAAACACTGGAAGAGATACTAAAAAATGCAAAGAATCTTATGGAAAAAGAGGAGTTCAAAAACGTATGGATAAAAAGATGCCTAACACAAGAGGAACTGGAATTACTGAAACAGAAAAGGGAGGAAGCAAAAACAAAAAATGAGGGAAGATCAGAAGAGGAGAAGAAGAAATTTTTTTTACAAAGTAATAGGATTGCAGGTACGAAAGTGGTACACAAACAGGATGGAATAAAAAGGAGGAAGGTAGTAGAACCATGTCATGACAAGTATATAAACAAGATGATAAAGTTGATGTACTCAAATGTGGATGGAATGGTATCTAAATTACTAGAGATGAACGATTATGTCAGAGAAAATGAACCACAAATAATATGCCAAACTGAAACAAAATTAACACCAAGGATATCCAATGACATACTAAACTTAGAGGAATACAATATATGGAGAAGAGACAGAAATTTAAAAAAAGGAGGAGGAATTATAATATTAATTAAGAAAAATCTAAAAGTCAATGAAATAAAACTAGATATACCATCACAAGTAGAACTGATTGCAGTAGAGATCAACACATCTAAAGGTAAAGTAATTGTAGCCAATTTGTACATGCCACCCAGATCAAACACATGGGAAAGAGATGAATATGAGGACCTGGCAGAGAGTACAATTCGGAGTTTAAGATCATTACTACATAAAATGGAAGAGAAATCGGAAAGAATTATACTAACTGGGGATTTTAATACAAATATAAATTGGAATACTCTAGATATAATTAGCCAAGAAAGCTGTTGGGACCAAAAGCTCCTGGATCTCGTGCAAGAGTTTTTCCTAACGCAACATGTGAGGGAAACCACCAGAAAAAGAGGACTTGATGTACCTTCAGTGCTAGATCTAATATTTACTAGGCAAGAAAATGATATTGACAGTTTAATATATCACCTTCCACTCGGCAAAAGCGATCACGCAGTATTAAATTATAACTTCAGGATAGCATATGACATAGTAAACAGCAATGACAGTTACAAAAAGAGCCTAAACTATAAAAAGGGAAATTATCAAGACCTAAAGAAGTATTTCTTAGAAGTTGATTGGGAAAATGAGCTCAGAGGACAAGATTTAAATGCTGTATATAAAAAATTCCGTGAATTTTATGAAATAGGAATCCAGAAGTACATCCCACAGCACAAAGAAGCAGATAAGAAAATACAGAAATGGTTCAATACAGAACGTAAAAAATCAAAAGAAAGAAGAGATTTGTTGTGGAATAGATACAGAAGACACAATAGTGAAAGGGCGTACAATAATTACAAACAGGCAAGAAACGATTATACAAGAATAAGGAGGGAAGCCCAAAAACAGTTTGAGAAGGGTATAATAAATAAAAGTAGTGATGAACCAAAGCTGTTTTACAGCTATATCAGAAGCAAAACCAAAGTAAAAGATATAATACAATCCATTACTGACAAGGGAATCACTTATACACAAGAGAAAGATTTTTGTGAAGCACTAAATAAGAATTTCCAATTAGTTTTTACAGAAGAAAAAATTTTGAGAGGGACTATGTGGAATATGCATGACCACACATACTACCAGTTATACAAATAGCAGAAAAAGTAATACAGGAGGAGTTAAGTAGATTAGACAGAGGAAAAGCAAGTGGTCCTGATGAAATTTCATGTTGGGTACTACGAGAATGTGCAAAGGAGTTAAGTAAACCATTATTTTTAATTTTCAAGAAATCCTTGAGTCAAGGTAAACTACCTGATATTGGGAAAAAAGCAAATAATGTCCCCTTATTCAAGAAAGGAAACAGACAAAATCCACTCAACTACCGACCAGTATCACTGACCAGTGTTGTAAGCAAGGTATTAGAAAAGCTTATAAGAAAAGCTTGGGTAAATCATCTAGAAGAACACAGTATGATAACAGAAAGACAGTTTGGTTTCAGAAAAGGAAAATCATGTGTTACTAATCTGTTGAGCTACTATGACAGAGTAACAAACACAATACAGGAAAGGGAAGGATGGGTGGACAGTATCTATTTAGATTTTAAGAAATCTTTTGACACAGTACCACACCAAAGACTTTTATGGAAACTGTACCATCAAGGAGGAATTCGAGGCAAACTGTTTTGTTGGATGCAAGACTTTCTCATAAAAAGAGAAATGAGAACAGTACTAAGAGGAAACTACTCATCATGGAAAGAAGTGACTAGTGGCGTACCACAAGGTTCAGTGCTGGCACCAATCATGTATTTAGTGTATATAAATGATATAAAGAGTAACACTGGAAATGAGAGCTATCTGAATATGTTTGCAGATGATGCAAAAATACAAAGGAGAATTACTAACACAGACTCTTGTAAAGAGCTACAAGAAGAATTAAATAAACTTCATGAATGGAGTAGTACATGGCAAACGGAATTTAGTGTGGACAAGTGTCATGTAATCATGTTTGGTAAAAGTGGAAAAAGACCTGATTGGGATTATAAGTTAGGAAATAAAACCCTATACACATCAGAAAGAGAGAAAGACCTAGGTGTGATTATCAATAACAGACTATCTCCGGCTGACCACATCAGCAAGAAGGTACGGAACATGTATACACTGCTTGCAAATATGAGAATAGCATTCACATACATAAATGAAGACATGCTAAGAAGGATAATAACATCATTCATTAGACCAACCCTGGAATATGCATCAGTAGTCTGGAGTCCTCATCTCAAAAAGCACATAGACAAGATTGAAAAAGTTCAAAGGGCCGCTACAAGATGGATACCAAGCTTAAGGGACCTAAGCTACGAAGAAAGACTAAATAAACTGAATCTACCAACACTACAGGAGAGAAGGAAAAGAGATGACATGATAATGCTATATAAGTGCATATCAGCGAAGGAGAAAATAGACATAAATGATTACTTAACATATGGAGAAGCATCAGCAAGAGGACACTGCAAAAAACTGCATAAGAAGAGAGGTGATAAAGACATAAGGAAATTCAGTTTCCCAAACAGAGCAACTGATCAATGGAATGCACTACCGAATGAAATAGTGTGTGCCAAAACAATTTACAAATTTAAGGATATGTACGATAAATATGGTTTAAGACACGGGACAGTACGAGCTTGACTCATTCCTGTAAAGATACAATTAGGTAAGAACAATTAGGCAAGAACACACACACAAACCTTTCACAGTTATGTAAATCATTATTTATAGAAAATAAGTACAGATATACGTGAATGTGCAGTACAGTATATTGTATGTATTAAGAATGAAACTAGAGTGAGAGGGGAAAGAAAGAGAAGGAACAAAAGAACAGAGTATGGGAAGGAAATACATGAAGGAAGGAGAGAAGAGAATGAAGGAAGAGTGGATAAGGAAAGGGAGGAGGGAATTGTTAGGAACTGAGGTATGGAAGGGAACAATGGGATGGGGAAAGAAAATGACGAAGGTGGAGAGGACAGAGAAAGAAAAGTAATAAAAGAAAAATATTTGAGGGAAAAAAGGAGAGGCAGGGAGGAGGAGCAGGCCAGCTGTCATCAGGCCTACTGACGTCATCACGGTCCCGTCCACATGCGCACGGACTGACCTGGTATTCTCTGGACCTTGGATTAAGCAGTTTGACACGATCAAGCGTGGCAGCTACTTCCTTAGTTACAATGGTTTTCTTAGCTTTACTTTGCTGTTTAATTTGTTTGGATGTCGATGTCCCTTGAAACTCATCCTCAGACTCTGCTGATGAGGAAGCACTACCGCCTTCAACGCCAATAGAACTGGATGGATCATTTCCATCTGCTGTGCAATGAGCTTGCATTTTTCTTTTTGAGCATTGGCTTTATCACTTCTATGCCGTTTACGAGCCTCCTTGTTTGCCAAGATTCTGTCCACCTCTTACTTATTCCCGATGATGTGATTCTGTTGCTGTAATCATAGGAACTGCTTATCCTCTTTGTTTGTCATAGTGAGCTGAGCGTCATAATGAGCAGTGCGTCCAGTTTTGTGAGATTTTTCTTGAAGTTTTGCTCTTTGACTCGGTACCCTGGTTTCGGTAATGATCTGTTGTACTTCAGTACACAGTAGGCTACTCTTTGTGAAGCCTCTTGAGCTAGCGAATATCCGAGTCTACCCTTTGAGTCGGGATGCGTGCTTTATCCAAAATCACCATTACCTTCTCATTGGTACTCTTAGTCCTGTGACTGATTGTAAGACTGTTCTGATGGTGAAACATGAAGTTCCTGAGGACATTGGCATTAGTTAGCAAGCGAGCCCAGAAGCCATGCTTTTGGACTGCTCCTTGTCATAGGCATGGCCTGTGAATGGAACACATTGATAAGCAAGGCTTTATTATAACTATTGATAATAATTTTCATCAGAACATTATTTTGATATATTAGCTTCAATTTGCACCACATACCTGGATACTGATGATCATATACTGGATACAGTGATAATTAAACACTGTGTTTGGTATTAGAATAATTCCATTATTAATGAATCAAATATTCATCAACAAGTGCCTGGTATGTGGAGCGTAAAAACCTAATATATCAAAGTAACTTTTTGATAAGTGTCATAACTGGTAGTTATAATAATATAAATTTTACTTGTAGATCAGAGTAATTCACTGCGCGATGTCACGACAAGCTAGTCATCAAGAGCACACCAATGTACGTCCTATTGTGTGGAGAAATAGTCATCCACTGTATAACTGAATGACCACTGAGTCATTGACGAGACACCCAGCGCACGCTGCGGGGTGGACGTGGTGCTTTTCCGGCTGTGCCGGAGTTTCCAACACTGGTAGACGCATGTTACAATACAAATGTCTACCAGCTACTGCTCAAGCATTATTCAATGTTTAGTTCGACAGTTGTCGCAGTTTTAGGATAGTTACAGGCAGTTACAAGCCATATATTCATCAGACAATTAGACATTTGTAATCAGACATAATATTATCAGGATCACATTTTTTCTCCAAGGAGTGACTTCTAAATACGAGCCAATCTGCTTGATTTTTTGCATGAAAGCTGCTTAAGTGATATGGAGCAGAAGTAGCCGTGTGGGAAATAATAAATTTGAAAAAAAGTTTTTTGGTACATTTTTGTATATATATATATATATATATATATGTGTGTGTGTGTGTGTGTGTGTGTGTCCGACTCGGGGCAAAGGCTTCAAGGCCTATTCTCAAGTCCCAGTAGTCCTCCTTGGGGCCCAGTAGTCCTACATCTCCACATTTCACCACATCGGTGCTAACACCCACCATCCATATTGAATACATGATAGGGCTGTCTCATACAGGACTGGTGTACTGGTATTAGCGGGGGTATTTTTATGACATGTCGGCGAGTCATCTGGTAGATGAGAAAAATCTGCCATGAAATTCAAATCCTCAACCCGTCACGTCCCGAGCCTTTCCGCACGTATGACATCCCCCAGTCCCGAGCCTTTTTGGAAAAAAAAATTTTCTTCTAAAACTTCCGCTTAGGTCGAGAAACGATGGAAAATCATGAAGAAAGTGGTCTCTGCGGTCTATAAGTGGTCTGTACAGGTGCGGTTTCCCCCCGCAGGTATCGTATTCTGTAATGGGCTGGATATGCGTTAACGTTTTCTATGGTAAGGAATAATGGGACAAACAACACACAACACCTCTACATTTATTGAATTTGAACTAATAAACAATAACAGTAACAATATAATGGATTTCAGACACATATATAGGAAAAATAAGCATTGTACCATCGCGCGAGCATAGCGAGTTAGGTCCGAGTTGTAACATGCTATATGCTAATTTTCTGGTATGAGTCTACCTATCATTTTTTCTACTTGTATACTTCTGTTTCAATGACAATTTACCAATTACAACTGTTTGTAAGTGATTTCAGATGTTTTCATTCATTATGATGACATGCAGCATAAGTTTAGCGCACATCAGCTTAGTAAGCGCACTCACTATGACTCGTATTTCAACATACCAAATTGTTTTATCACTTTTCAATTATTTTCCCATTTACATAGAACCTTTCCCCCACCACTGTGAAGGTTTTCAATTATTTTCATTCATTACGAGGGCATTTAGCGATATGCTAGCGCCTATTCACGTAGCAACCACGATCTCAAACACTCGTGTTTCATCATCTACTATATTTATTCACTCCAATTATATTTTCCCACTTACATTACACACGTTTACACCCCTCCAATGCACTGTACATACTTACTGCCATTATTTATTCAAGTGAGCGTGAGAATATCGCCTGAAAATACCCTCGCAAGGAATGTTGCGTCATACATAATACTCACACACTTAAGTACTAATTCACTCACACACTTATATACTAATTATTCACTTTATCACTTGCTGACTTTTATTTTGACTAATACGTGCCTTATTCATTCGACTAAGCGTCAGGAAATCTTATCTTTATAGACACGCTATGAATATTTGACTTAGAATATACATCATCATATACAATAATTTGAACTTATATTATCTACCTATCTATCTATTGCCAGACGCCTCAATCCCGTTTGGGGTGGCCACAAACAAATCGCCTCCAAGTCGCCCTGTCCCCCGCCATTTCACTCCCCTGCTCCCAACTCACACCCCCCTCTCTCATATACCTCTCCACCCCATCTCTCCATCTCATCCTCGGCCTCCCCCTCCCTCTTTCCCCCTCCACCTCACTCACATACACTCTCTTCGTCAGTCTTTCACCCTCCATCCTCTCCACATGGCCAAACCACCTCAGTGTGTTCCTCATAACGCTTCCTATCACATCCACATCAACACCACAATGCTCCTTTATATCCTCATTCGTCAGCCTGTCTCTCCATGTGACTCCACAGGCTCCTCTTAAATAACTCATTTCCACGGCTCTCACTCTTGACTTGTGTCCTTCCAACAACGTCCAAGCTTCACTTCCGTACGTTAGAGTTGGTATCACAATACTGTCATGTAGTAACTTTTTCACTTCCATGCTCACTTCCCTGTTTCTTATCACTGCTTTCAAAGAACCAGCAACCTTTCTGCCCTGTTGTACCCTTTCAAGCACTTCACCCTCCAAACCTCCATCCTTACTCATCTCACTACCCAAGTACTTAAACGTACTCACATTTTCCAATTCCTCACCATCCAACCTCGCTGTACATTCACTGACTTCACCTCTCTCAAAGACCATCACTTTACTCTTCCCTACATTCACCTTTAGATTCCGTTTCTTACACACTCTCTCAAACTCATCCACCAAGCCTTGCGGCTCCCCTTCGTCTTCACTCAACAACACGGTATCATCTGCAAACAACAGTACAGGGAGTTTCCAAACACTATCCTCTCTCACCAGGGCCACTCCAACATCCACTACCCTACCTTGTACCTCTTTTATTACCCCATCCATGTACAGATTGAACAACCATGGAGACATGACACATCCCTGTTTCAATCCAACTTTCAAAGAGAAAAATTCACTTAGTTCACCATCCACACGCACTGCAGCCTTCGCACCATCGTACATACTCTTCACAGCATTCAACAACTTCCCATCTATTCCATATATTCTTAACACTTTCCACAATCCTAGTCTATCCACCCTGTCATATGCTTTCTCCAAATCCATGAAAGCCGCATACAACTTCTTTCCCTTCTCTAGAACCTTTTCCACTAAAGATCTGAGAATGAATATCTGATCTACACAACCTCTTCCCTTCCTAAAGTCCCCCTGTTCTTCTCCAACTAATTTCTCTGTTCTTTCTCTGACTCTGTCAATAAGTATCCTACCATATACTTTTCTTATTATACTAAGAAGACAAATGCCCCTATGATTACCACACACTTCTTTTTCCCCTTTTCCTTTGTACAAGGGAATATATATTATACCCGTAAGAATGTCACATAATAAAAAATATATAATAAGGGGCCGTATTTATTGCACTGAGCGACAGAATATCGCATCAAACAACCCTCTCTATGTAAGTTTCAACTTGGGGCAGATTTATATACTTACACCCAATGTTTTCACTTATGTTCTACCCGTAGGCACTTTATACTAATATTTGGCGATCCACATGACTGATATTTTCACAGAGCGTCTGTCTGTCGCATTTACCTCATAATTTCAGCGTCCTTTCGCATTCACACCATGCTAAAATTGCAGCAACGTGTGATATTCACTAAAACATGGGTGAATACACAGACCCACGTCACACTGCACGCACTCATAGCGGGTGTCCTTCCTCTGTGTCGTGAGTCTCACCTGGAAATTACTGCACACGTGACACCTGCGCTGGGGCCTAGGTCTGTTGGGCTGGGGAGGGATAGGAGTGGGGAAATGGCGGCCGGATATTCTCTGGGGAGTCTGGGTACTAGGGGCAGTGCGGGGGCGCTGTTGGGGCCTTTCAACAGCATACTTAGCAAAGATTTCTCGTGTGAGCTCCCTCACAAACCCTTCAAAGGTTTCCTGAACCCCTGTGGTCATGGCGTGAAGGTGGTGGCAATTCAGAGCAGTGATATCTAGCAAGTGAAAGAACAGTTTTTTATACCACTTCATCGTGGTCCTGGCACACTCTACCGTCGATATCATGGAGTCAGACTGGTCCACGAGGCGCATGTTTATATTGTAATCCATTACACACTCAGGTTTCCAAACACGACACCTGCTCTCGCTATGGTAATCAACAGAATCAGTACGGTGCATCAAGGGGCGGTGAACCATGGACAAGAGGCTTACTTCTCTGTTGTGGTTCCACATTGTTGCAAGGATGTTGTTTGCTTTGAAGAAGACAACCTCATTCCTTGCAAGTTTCCACCCTACCTTGACCATGTGACGCCGGTTCACCTTTACGGTTCCACAGACTCCCGTTTCATGTTGGTGAAGATAACGAGCGAGAAGAGGGCTAGTGTACCAGTTGTCGAGGTAGAGAACGTGACCACGATGAAGGTAGTCTTGTATCATCGTCTTTACCACTGCTCCCGAAAGTCCTATACTTCGATCTTCTATTATGTCTGTCTGTGCACCGGTGTACAAGACTATGTCTTGCACGTATCCAGTCCTACAGTCACACAACACAAAGATCTTGAACCCAAAACGGTGCCTTTTGCTGGGTATATACTGTCTGAATGAAATATTGCCTCTCCACAACACGAGACTCTCGTCTATGACGAGATCTCTATAGGGATAGAATGAGGATCGAAAGGTTTGCCTCAGGTGATCAAAGACCAGCCTAATTCGCCTCATTTTGTCAGTGTTGTTTGCATTTGCAGGGTCATTAGCATCATAAAAATGGAGGCGACTTAGAATTTGTTGAAACCGATTACGGCTCATCACTTGACCAAATATGGGGGTAAACATAACAGGGTCCCTAGTCCAGTAAGCAGGAATTCTATTTTTTCTTATTATACCCATCAAAAGGACAAGGGCAAAAAATAAGAACATTTCTGGAATGGAGACAGGGTAATCATAAATCATAGAATGCCTACTCCTTGTTCCCAATCTTTCACTTTCTAGGCGCTGGGCGCTTGCAAACAGGTTTGTTTGAAAAACGATCTGATCGACGAAGGCCTCACTGAAAAACAGGTGGAAAAATCCAACCTGCTTGAATTGCAGTGAATACCTGGTGCAATGCAGCCAGATCGCCCTTGCTCAGTGAAGGGGTGAATGAGGGGAGAAAAATCACTCCCATCCTCCCAATCCCACGACACAAATCCCTCGTCCTCATCACCGCCTTCGTCTGGGTGGGGAGGAGATCCTGGTTGGGGAGGTTGGGGAGAAGGAGTACGGAGAGCTTCCCCACTGTCACTCCTCTTCCCTCTGCCTTTACCCTTTCCCTTTCCCTTACCCTTACGGCCTTGAGGAACATTAGGGGGCTGTGGGGATGAAATAGGGGAATATTGGGGAGCAGAAGACGTGCTGGGGAATGGCTCCTCCCCACCTTCCCCCTTCCATTACCACACCACGTGCTCTTTCACGCAACCTTGCTCGACCACGTGTTAGGGGATATTGGGGAGCATAAGACGTGCTTTGGAGTGGTTCCTCCCCACCTTCCCCCTCCCTCACAACCCCACGTGATACTGAACGCACCCGCACTGGCCCACGTGATCCACTCTGCCGCCTCACACTGCGTAGGGAGAGCAATGACTCACCCACGTCACTCTCACTTTCCCTAATCCCAGGAATTTCCATTTCACTCCCCACTCCCTCCACTTCACTTCCTACCTCCCCAAACAGAATGCTAGGCCCATACCTGCTTAGACGACGTGGTGTGCGCTCTGGGCCACGATGGGTAATCACCTCCTGTCCCACGGCTCCGTCCTCGTCCTTGTCCTCGTCCTCGACCTCGACCTCGAATTCTGCTTCCAAGGCACGCTGGGGATAGGGATATGACATACCACGTGCCTTCTTTGCCTCCTGCCCCTCTCTAGCAGCATGGTAAGTCACGTACTTCTGCTTCCTTGGTGACAGAACTTCCTCATCACTGCTGGTGGTTTCTTCCTCCTCTGGCTGCACATAATCCTTGTCCATCTCCTCGTCATCCAGTGGGGAATCACTGTCGCCAGTAAAGGTGTCCAGGGCGACTTGAATTTCGCTCTCTGAGAGACCTCTCTTAGCCATGTCTGAGCAGGACCGTGGCTACCAGGTGAGTGGACGAGTGGTGGGCTAGCGCGGGTCGTGCGGGGTCGCCGAGTGTCCCCATCTGGTGGCAGGTAGGGGAAGGTCAGGCGAGGGTACGTACCGCAAATCAAGCGCGAAATTTGAAAATTGTCGAAATTATGCACATTGCAATTGCACGACGTACTGGTACGTCGCCGGGACTGGCAAATGCAAATCGTTGCAACGTACCCATACGTCGTCGGGACGGGGCGGGTTAAACTGTTCCTGCCACAGCCGGGATTCGACCCTGGGTCCATCAGGACTGCAGGCCGTCTCTCTACCAATATATATATATATATATATATATATATAAAATTAGGGAAAGGGAGAGGTAATTCTTAAAGAATATGAACTGTAATAATGGCTTCCTCTTGGGGATGCGCCGAAATAAGGAAGAAAAAACAATAGAAAATAAGTTCATCATCACCATTGTCATAAAGAGCTTTTTCAACAATACAAATCAGGTGATACCTCATTTCATTCAGTGCATTAGTTCAAATGAACGGTCATTTGGGGCCTACAGTTAGGCGTGTGTGTGTGTGTATGTGTGTGTGTTTTATACTCCTTTAACACCTTCAGTACGATGACGTCTTGGTTATTTTATTCGTGGTATCAGGGTGAAAAAATAAAATACAGAAGTCATGGCAATGAAAACGTTAACACTGCCACATAGATGACGTATCATTATTATATCAACACTATGTTGACCATTTGCCTCAGTCTCTCTCCTAATTACTAGTAGTAGTAGTAGTTGTTGTTGTTGTTATTGTTGTTGTTGCTATAGTAGTAATAGTAGCAGTAGTAGTAGCAGCAGTAGTAGTAGTAGTAGTAGTAGTAGTATTTTCTTATTTCTAACACTTTTAAATTTGGTACCCTTCCATCACTTCTCCATCAGTTCCCTAAAGACTAGGTATAAATACGTCCAGCCATCTTCCTCCTGCTATAGATTTAGGCCTTTTAAAATGTTTTGTTGGGGGTCAAAGGTGAGACAATTGAAGCACACACATTTGTCTTCATTCTTGCTGCTCACAAACAATTTTCCTTTCAGTTTTGTCGCCCTATCAGGAGCACATGAGTTCAGGTCAAGGTTGTTCAGTGATCAGCTCTGTTTTAGTGAGTGGCATTATGTTAACCAAAAATTCCAAACAAGCTTCGTGGATAACTCTTTTTAATCTCATTAGGTTGCGGTGACTAAACCCACTAGATAACCAGGCGTTCACTTGTTGGTTGTATGGTCACCACATTACGTTTTGTATGGCTTCCTGGAATACAAGATGCTATTTGACTTGTCACACAGTGTACTCGCCTAAAGGTAGTGCAACATGATGTGAGCTGAAATGGACGCCCGCACATTCCACAATATTTAAAAACGGAGAAAAAATAAATATTTTATATTCATTTGCGTCTCTCAATGTCCGCGTGCGACAGTTACCACGGTGACACTGAAACTGAATTGTTGCAAAGTTTCATTGAGCTTGCATGACCAGAAATATATATTAATTTCCTAGGATTTTTGTTTTTTCTAGTGAGCAGTTTCCTTGAGAACAGTATAAATGAGCCTCAATAAAAGGTATGTAATTTTCCTGAAGCGAATACTGTACAATAAAAAGATATGGACAGTTGAGGATAAAGGAAATTTGTCATCAAAGTATACAAGATAGACTTGTGATAGTGTGAACACAATGAGAGAGATTGTATGAGTGTGACTGAGAAGGACATCCAGATATCTATCTATCTACAGTATCTATCCATTCATTTATATGGGTATGTATGTTTGTATGATGGATGCCCATAATCATTGATAAAAGCCACGATGGTAGTGACTGACGTCCCCAACATGCTACATTTAATAGTGGACCCCGCTAACCTGTTTGTCATCATGGAGGCCACCAATGTAAATGACTTGCACGAATCAGGTGTTCGAGGTACAGTGAGCAACAGTAGTCGTGTCGCGGTTTTGTCCGAAGATTAAATGTAACTCGTGAAACATTATGAACCGTCCGTATGACAGACGGCGGAATGTACAGTTGCGAGCAGATGACTCGAGGCCACCTAGTCCACCAAGATGTTGATGTTTTATCTGGCAACAGTGGTCGCTGTGATCTTGACCGAGATTCAGTCAGCTGTTCGGGCGAAACAAACGCAGTGACAAATTGTCAATGTGCAGTTCTAACTGGTCTCCAATCAATATCATGCAAGGAAACGTATTATATTGATAATGAGTAACGTGTCATACACATGGTAGATATATTTATAACCATAGTATTACAACACTGGCATCCAAATAGTGGTGTGTTCATTCATGTGAGACACACGGGTATCGGTAGTGATTTATTTTGTTCGACTATCGTCGTGAACCAAACTACCTTTACCAGCTTTCATGAGATATGCCGTAGGGTTATCGGCTTCCCCACAACCTAGCATTATTATCACAAAAAACACCGTCGTGCCAGTCGTCCCTCACAATTAACCTCACTTTCGTCGACCTCTGACTCTAGAACAGGTGGGACAGTTAAAGGTTCACACCACAGTAGGCAGAACAAGGGGATGGGGGTGTGGGAGTTATATGGAGGGTGGAGGGTGAGGAAGGGCGGGACAAGGTGGGACGTGTGATGGGAGAGGGGTGAGGGGGCAAGTGGTAGGCTGCGGCATTTAATTTATATGAGATTAGAGATTGTAATAGGTTTGTTTTGACAGAGAAAACCAATGTTTCTTTAATATTCGAGTGATCAAGTCGAACGATTACTCTCTACAAATGTTTATCATCATGAACAGGCCAATTGGTTCCACCTTCGTGCCTCTCCCCATACGTGGCGTCACGTGGTGCCTACGTCACAAACCAAGGTGGTCATGGAGCAGCACACTCGGGATACCCGTGTGTCTCACATGAATGAACGCACCACTATTTGGATGCCAGTGTTGTAATACTGTGGTTATTAATATATCTACCATATGTACGACACGTTAATCATTATCAATATAATACGTTTACTTGCATGATTTTGATTGGAGACAAGTTAGAACTGCACATTGACAAATTATCACTGGGTTTGTTTCGCCCGAACAGCCGACTGAATCTCGGTCAAGTTCACAGCTACCACTGTTGCCAGATAAAACACCAACATGTTGGTGGACTAGGTGGCCTCGAGTCATCTGCTCGCAACTGTACCAGACGCTTAGCCCGTTAGCTTATGTTTTCACCAAATTTCACGACACGATTATTGTTGCTTACTGTACATAAGCCTCACACCCCATAACCTGTAGTAGTGCGCAGTGGACCTCACCGACCTTCCGTTTTGACGTCCCTATCCTGCACATTGACCGACACTCAACTGTTGTACGGTCAGGGAAAGTTCCGCATTACCCATTGTTCGGAGCATTGGTGGTCGATGAATAGTCACGAAGCAGCAGCCAGACCCCACATGTCTGGCAACTGTGAGTAGGAGCGAGGGTGGCCGGGGAGGGGAAGGTTTGGACTTTGGAGAGTTGCTCGCGTCACAGTGTCAGTAGCTAGTGATAATGCGTCCGACGTACTCTCAAAGTACAAAAGCGGTATGTTGTTTGTATGGCATCACACTGTTCTCTGAGTTTGTCTACATTACTGCATATAAAATACATGTTTACTGTCAAAGGTATGCTTCTTCGCCTTCGTTTTGCAATATTCGATAGGAATGATAGTTACAGAGACTGATCTCATAATTAGGACTACCAATGTCATTCTGTCTCAAGGAAAACGAAGAGTCTGTTAATCGCTCATATATATTATTCTTTTATTATTACACACTACCCTCGACTCTAAGTTCGAGATGAATAATTACCCGAATAACACTGGAAATGTTTGCAGGCGAATCTTTTACAAATTTATAAGATATTACACACTCACACACACACACCACACACACACACACACACACACACACACACACACACACACACACACACACACACAGAAAGAGAGAGAGAGAGAGAGTGGCTTTCTTTTCGAGTTAACACAAAATATAAATATATGTTATACTGTTACGTCGATTATTTTCTGCAGAAAAGTCTCATGTTAAAGTCGAGAGAGAAGGAAAACATTCAAATCTCTGACCGAACCCAGTAAACTTCCAAAATTTTCCTGACAATAACTCTACAGACATCTACGCATTTTTCTTTTCATAAAATACTAGCGTAATATTCTAATCTATCCTTACTAAACTAACCCTAACACACCGTCCAAGTTATACATTTCAGACTTACACGTGATTCCCAACCTATCACCAAACCCTACTGTCCCCAATTACCCGCCTACCTCCTCCTTCACACACAGGTACCAGACACATGAGCCTGGCTGCCGCTTCACACTCACCTGTCTCACACCAGTGCTTCGAAAGGTGGATAATGCGGAACTTTCCCTGACTGTACAATGATCGATTCGAGTCAGGTGTTCAAAGCACTGATGCATCATAATGCGGAAATTACTGGACTCTCACAGTGAATGGTAGACGCTCCTAACCTGTAAAAGTCGTTCCCACCTCAGTGATAGACGTTTCCTATCTATACTCTTCATGTCCCTAACTTATAGCAGTCAGTGTTGCATATCCAGAATCAATAACATACTTCCCTACGTAGTGAGAGACGTCCTTAACTCGGCTGGGGGCGACCTTAACCACCAGTATTGACCCTTGACTAACACACGCCTTCTGTTGTGGATGACGGCTGGAGTCAGGTGTTTGAAGAACCGAGGCCTCACACTCCATCTGTCCGGGGCCTGAGGGAAGCTCACTTGTCTTACTCAGACTCAGACTCTGGGCAAATCCTCCATCGGTCAGGGTTCTGAATGACTGACAGGAGGCTGCTTGGGTGTCGAGAAATTGGCTAAAATTGTATCAGGTAGAATTAAATAAGTAAGATATTCAAAGTGAAATGAGTAGGCCCACTCAATCACTGCACTACTTAGAAACACTTCATATCCTTCATTTGTCTGTGCTAATATTAAGAGCTTTTTGGACGATGATAAATATGATAGAGCTCTCCTGTTTTAGCAAGAATAAAGGCAGTGTTCTAATAAAAATAAAATTAGTCAACAGAAAACACCTGAGTATCTTAATTGATCTGTGCTCTGATTTGTTGACAGCGGTTTCAGTATTGATAGATGGGGTAATATTGCCCTGTGTGAGCCAGCATTAAGGGAAAATGATTAGGTGAAAATTACTGGAATATACGAGAAATACTTGAGTTCATATATTAAGACGTATTAACCCTTTCAGTCCGAAAACGTGTATATATATATATATATATATATATATATATATATATATATATATATATATATATATATATATATATATATATATATATATTTTGCTACCTACAGATGATTTTATTTACAATACCAAGGAATTTTAGTTCCGGAGAGTTTAGTAAAGGATATATCTGCCTCTTCCACTTTCAAAAAAATATCATAAGCTAAATAAACTATCTGTGGATAGCAATAATAGGCCTAAAGGGAAAATGTCACTGAACTGAAGGAGCTACATTGGCCTTGTGTAAGCCAGAGTAAAATAATCACGTCCTTGTAGGAGAAACGGTAAAGAAAATAGTGGTAATGTTTAGCAACATTTAAGAGGATAAAGTAGCCCTAATGTTAAATATGGTTGAGAATAAAACTGTCGTATGTTAGCCAGAAATACACATATATGGCCACATGTCATTCTCAGAAGCAGTTTCGGGGCAAATCCCCCATCATTCTGTGTTTGGGTGCTATTGACAACCGACAGGGACGTTGTAAATGGAATAAAGGCGTCCTGTGTTCGCCAGAGTATCAATTGTACCATTAATCTGAGTTGTATATATATATATATATATATATATATATATATATATATATATATATATATATATATATATATATATGAGCTCGCCTCTCACTCTTGTATTACCCTGAAGATGCCTTAATAGACGAGTGCTCGGTATTTCACTGTTATTCCCAGCGAGTTTTACTTCATATGCATGGGCGTGTTTGTCAAGAACCTGCTAAACTTGACAACCGTATTTTAGTAAACTTTGCATACATTCCGGTTAAGGATCCAGTACCAAGCATTCTGGATACAGTGCAAACTGATGTCCGATGAAATGGTGTATCGGCCACTGCTCACCAACTGGCCAGAGTAAGTGAGTTATAGTGCGCTGGAACAGCAGAGTTCAACCGCTGAGTTCTCTGTCATATCCCTAGCAGGCAAAGCATCAGCGAGCACAGCGAAAGAAGACTAGTGTAATATATAAAAAACATTCACTCATACTGTCCTATTCGGGACTCGTGCAGTGGTATTGGCAGGGATGTCATTATGACTGGGGTGAAGACTGCATTAAATTCAGTGTCATAAGTTGTTCCTTGACCCAGCTTGGAATTGAGCTCACTTATTTTGGTCTGCAGTCCACTAAGTAACCACCTCCTGCCTCAGTGCCATGAATAACTCCAGAGGAAAATTTTTATTGACTACTGATACTGTGTTTCTTGTGAAGACAATAGCAGTTTCTATCCCAAGTGATCAAATGGATCAATATATATATATATATATATATATATATATATATATATATATATATATATATTGTTACGGAACAGAGAAAGATAATGTACACTTTAAGTGAGAATACTAAAAATCACTACTGTCCCGTAAAGTTCCAGGTTCAAAACAAAAGAGTTAGGTAAAATTACAAGTTAAAGTTTAATGCTCAAACTAACAACAAAACATTCAGGACTCATAAGGATAATGTAATGGCCAAAAAACAGGTTAAATATATGGTTAACTGCAATAGCCTCTATTAACACGAAATTAGCAAGAGTAAATTTATCTAAGTCAGCCCTGATAAAATGAGAATACACTGGGTAATGCTCAGTTAATGCAAGATAAATAATTACAAATACAAACTATTATGAACAATGGCTAACAATAAGAACCTTACATGAATTACAAAAACCTCACTAGGCCTACAAATTAACAACTTATGCTACACAGTACAAGAAAAAATGCAATAACACTTATACTCAAATTACACAGCTGCTAGATGGTTGGAGACTTCCTGAGCACTCACAATAATAACAACTGTACAGGGGAGGACAGAGATGTGAACAAAATGAGGAGTAGATCTAAGTGGCAATTAATGCAGAGACTGAGCTCATTATACAGGGGCCGGCAGAGCTTGATACAACTTGTAAGAAGGACGCGCAAATGAAGCCATAGGGGACAAAGAGTTGACAATCCTGCTCTGAACAACAGAAAGAACGTCTCACTCTACTATAAGGGTAGAAGGGGGGGGTGAGGTAGAACACGCTCCTGCTCAAACATGCAGCATACTATACGTTAGAATTACACAAAGTATGATGAAATCATAGGCTATGTAACACCTCCACACAAAGAAAAAAGAAATTTACAAAGGAAATTTCTTATTACTCTAAAACAATCTGTCTAAAGTCTAGATAAGCAATCTGCAATAACATTTTCTTTCCCCTTGATATGTTGTATGTCTATTGAATACTCCTGAAGAAGTAGACTCCATCTTGTCAATCTCTGATTTTTATCTTTAAACTTACTAAGGAATTTCAGTGGGTTATGATCGGTATAAATGACTATGGGGTCAAAACCAGAACACAAATAAAATGAAAAATGCTGTAAACCCAAAATCAAGGCCAAAAGCTCTTTCTCAATAGTTGCGTAGTTCTTTTGAGGTGGAGTGAACTTCTTACTGTAATAAGATACAGGGTGTTCAATACCCTGTTCATCCTCTTGCAGCAAAACAGCCCCAGCTCCTGTATCACTTGCATCAACAGCCATCTTAAAAGGCTTAACAAATTTGGAGTAGCGAGCACTGGCTGACTTAATAGGATAGCTTTAAGTTTGCTGAAAGAGGATTCACAGTCATCGGTCCATACAAATTCAACTCCCTTTTTCAGGAGGTCTGGAAGTGGTGATACAAGAATAGAAAAGTTAAGAACAAATCTCCTGTAATAACCTACCATTCCCAAAAATCTTTGTAGGTCTTTCCTACTTTTAGGTCTGGGAAGATCACTTATAACCTGAACCCTAGCTCCTGGTGGTGCAACATGTCCATCACCAATTACGTACCCAAGGTACTGAACTTTAGCTTGACCAAACTCACACTTTGATAAATTAGCTACAAGATTAGCCTGAACCAAACGCTCAAGAAATTTACTGACATGGCATAGGTGATCTTTCCAGTTGTCACTGAAGATTAATACATCATCAATATTTTTATTTTTATTTTTTTTTTATGTGTCCGACTCTGGGCATAGGCTTCACAGCCTCCTATCAAGGCCCAGCAGTCCTCCTACATACCATACACCTCTACATGTCACCACTTCGGCGCTAACACCCACCGTCCATATTGAATACATGCTAGGGCTGTCTCATACAGGACTGGTGTATTGGTATTAGCGGGGGTATTTTTACGACATGTTGGCGAGTCTTCTGGTAGATCAGTAAAGCCAGATTTAATGAAATTCAAATCCTTAAACTGTTCCCTGCCCCAGCCGGGATTCGAACCTGGGTCTGTTAGGACTGCAGGCCACCTCTCTACCGATTGAGCCACAGCCTGCCAAACCCTCTGTTACAACATTCATGAGCTTCTGAAATGTGGCTGGTGCATTCTTCATACCATATGGCATTACAGAACATGCAAAAGTCTTTCCTAGTGTTACAAAACATGAGATCTCCCTAGCACGTTCAGTCATAGGTACTTGCCAGTATCCCTTTAACAAATCAAACTTACTTATGTACCTAGCCTTTCCGATCTTGTCTATGCAATCTTCCACGCGAGGGAGAGGGTAAGTGTCTGTTTTGGTTATCTGATTAACACGTCGGTAGTCGATGCAAAGCCGCTGTGACGCACCTGGCTTAAGGACTAGAGTGACAGGAGAACTCCACTCGCTCTGACAGGGCTCAATCATCTTGTGGTCCAACAGGTAGCCAAGCTCCTTCTGGATGAGAGGAACTTTCACTGGGTTCACACGGTAAGGAGGCAGTTTAATTGGCTTTGCGTCTCCAACATCGACATCATGCATCAACACAGTGGTTCTTCCTGGAGTGGCACGGAACACTTGCGGGTACTCCTGCAGTAATGCCGAAAACTCCTGCCTTTCCTCGGGAGGTAGATGAGAAAGCTTAGTCTGGAGATCATTCATGATATCAGGATTCTTCCCCAAACTATCACTCAGGCTCATGCTGCATGGGAGAACTTCACTTGCAGACTCGGGTGGAACAGCTTCAGTGCAGATTGGGTTATTTTTGTCCCGCCTGTGATATAACTTTAGCATGTTGATGTGACAAAGTTGCTTGTTCTTTCTACGATCTGGTGTGGCGATGACATAGTTGACATCACTGAGTTTCTTCTCCACGAAATAAGGACCACTAAACTTGGCTTGAAGAGGTTGCCCATGCACCGGTAGCAGAATCAAAACCTGATCTCCTGGTTGATAGTGGCGTAACCTGGACTTCTTATCATACCAAGTCTTCATCTTCTCCTGAGCAGCTCCTAAATTCTCTCTCACCAGCTGTAAAGCAGTGGACAGCCGTTCTTTGAACTTCATCACATACTCCAGCAGGTTGACGCCATCTTCCTCCGACCGCCAGCATTCCTTGAGTAGCTTAAGGGGTCCTCTTACTTCATGGCCAAACAGTAGTTCAAAGGGTGAGAAGCCCAGTGATTCATTTGGAGATTCTTTTACGGCAAATACAATGAATGGAAGACCTTTATCCCAGTCTTTCTGATGTTCCAAACAGTATTTCTTGAGCATCGATTTGAGTGTTTGATGCTATCTCTCCAACGCTCCTTGAGTCTGGGGATGGTAAGCTGAAGACGTGATCTGGGTGATGCCCAACTCTTTCAGAGACTGCTTGAAAACATTTGACATGAAATTACTTCCCCGGTCTGACTGTACCTCCTTGGGCAGACCAAACTTTGTGAAGAACCCTAGCATTTCCTTAACTACGTTCTTTGCTGAGATATTTCTAAGTGGAATGGCTTCAGGATAACGAGTAGCCATATCAATCAGGGTCAACACATAAGAAAATCCTGAAGAAGTCTTAGGAAGAGGGCCCACAATATCCACCAACACACGGGTGAATGGCGCCTCAAAAGGAGGAATGGGAACTAGAGGTGCAACCTTTTCAGTCTGATTACACTTCCCCACAACTTGACAGGTGCGACAAGACTTACAATACCAGGAAACATCCCTGAAGATACCTGGCCAGTAGAAGTGTTTCAAAATGCGTGCCACAGTCTTCCTCACTCCAAGGTGTCCTGCCAAACTGGAATCATGAGCCACTCTAATGATATCCTGCCTACAAACACGAGGGATGACAACTTGATGTACAACCTCCCATTCACAGTCGGCTGATGTTGTTGGGGGTCTCCACTTCCTCATAAGTACTCCTGACTTTATATAATAACAAGTAGAAGCACCATCTGACTCTTCCTCACTGCAAGCAGAGTTAGCTAGACCTTTCAACTCAGGGTCAGCAACCTGCAACTCAACCAACTCTTGACGAGACAAATTATCAACACTACGGGGTACTGCCTCATCTGGTGAGTGGTCCAAATTAGCAAGAAAAGTGTCAGGTAGGATAACATCATCATCATCATTATCCTCTAAGTCACCAGTAACTTTAGACTTAGCCCTAGTGACAGCACATGCAAAGAACACATCAGGGACACCACAATCCTGGGCCGCAGCCACTGGCTCACTAGACAACTGAGGAGCTGGACACACTTGACTTCCACCAATATCATTTCCAAGTAAGAAAGTTATACCTGACATTGGGAGTGTCTCAACCAACCCAACCATAACGGAACCATTAACAAAACCAGACTCTAAATTCACTCTGCACAGAGGGACAGAGAAGTAATTATTCCCTACACCTTGTAAGATTACAGTTTCATCAAAGGAATTAACATTAGAGCCTAGAACACTGGTCAGCATAAGGGATTGGCAAGCACCTGTATCACGATATATTTTAACTGATTTCCTGTCATTACTGTCCAGAGGACTGACAAATCCATCAGACAGGAAATTAGCACATGAACTCTTCAGAGTGTCACCCACATTACTGCTCAAAAGAGGAGCTTTATCATGAGAATTTAATTTACCCCTCAAAGTAGGTTCAATTAACCCGGTTAAAGAATTCTGGGAACTCTCAAGGGTGGACACTAGACCAATTGATTGAATATTTAAAGACTCCCTTTTGTTCACATCACGCTTTCTCCTGAAACATTTCTCCGTAGTATGACCAAGCTTACTACAATAAGTACATTTACTTTTCTGAAATCTAGAGGTGAAGCTGGTATTTACTTCCTGAGAAACATCATCTTTTTTCTCATTCCTGTTACCTGTACTCTGAGTAGAGGCAACGTACTTACTCTCAGCTTTCCTTTTTTCTTTAGAATATCTCTTGTGAGTGAGAACATATTCATCAGCTAAAACTGCAGCATCAGACAAATTATCTATTCTTTTCTCATCAAGATATAGGCTTACATCTTTATTAATACACCTTTTGAAGTCCTCCAGCAAAATCATCTGCTTAAATTTGTCAAAATCAGAATCCACATTCTTAGAATTTAACCACTGCTCTAACAGATCTTTGATTTTTGCATACTCAACATAGGATTGCTTATCTTGCCTATAAGTTGTCCTAAATTTTACTCTATAGGCTTCAGGAACAAGCTCATAGGCCTTAAGAATCAAGCTCTTAACTATTTCATAATTATCACATTGATCCTGAGGCAAAGATGCATAAGTTACTTGAGCTTTACCGGTGAGAACAGTTTGAAGGAGTACTGGCCAATACTTTTTGGGCCAATTAAAACCTGTAGCTACCCTCTCAAACAACTGAAAATACTTGGTTAAATCAGATTCATTAAAAGGAGGGACAAGTTTAACATTTTTAGCCACATCAAAATCATCAGAGCTAGATGATCCAGTTCCACCTTGTTTCGTGCGATACTCATGGTCTGCCTGAATCCTAGCAAGTTCAATTTGTTCTTCCTGAATACGAGCCTGAGACTCAGCCTCCTTAGCCTGAGACTCAGCCTCCTTAGCACGTGCCTGAAACTCAGCCTCCTTAACACAAGCCTCCTGCAGAGTTAGCTGTAACTTAGCTATTTCAATCTGCATTTGCTCATTTGGAGGAGTTACATTAAACAAGCTTTCATTAATCATGTCAACAATTTGATCTTTAGAATGATGAGAGTGAACTGCAATTCCTAATTGTTGAGCAACAAGCTTAAGTTCATTCTTTGTTCTGTTTTCTACATCACACACTGTTTGCACATTTGACAAAAAATCTTTGGCTTCATCAAGCGTAGTAATAGTAGACATCATGAATAAATCAGAGTCACAAAATATCAAGCAATATCCTTATGATAATATCCTGAATATCCTGATAAGAGGTCGCCAAGTTTATGTTACGGAACAGAGAAAGATAATGTACACTTTAAGTGAGAATACTAAAAATCACTACTGTCCCGTAAAGTTCCAGGTTCAAAACAAAAGAGTTAGGTAAAATTACAAGTTAAAGTTTAATGCTCAAACTAACAACAAAACATTCAGGACTCATAAGGATAATGTAACGGCAAAAAACAGGTTAAATATATGGTTAACTGCAATAGCCTCTATTAACACGAAATTAGCAAGAGTAAATTTATCTAAGACAGCCCTGATAAAATGAGAAAACCAGATAATGCTCAGTTAATGTGAGGTATATTATTACAGATACTAAATATTATTAATAATGGCTGACACCCAAAACACATGAATCACAAAAACCTCACTAGGCCTAAGAATCAACACCTTATGCTACACAGTACAAGAAAAAATGCAATAACAGTTATTCTCAAATTACACAGCTGCTAGATGGTTTGAGACTTCCTAAGCACTCACAATAATAACAACTGTACAGGGGAGGACAGAGATGTGAACAAAATGAGGAGTAGATCTAAGTGGCAATTAATGCAGAGACTGAGCTCATTATATAGGGGCCGGCAGAGCTTGATACAACTTGTAAGAAGGACGCGCAAATGAAGCCATAGGGGACAAAGAGTTGACAATCCTGCTCTGAACAACAGAAAGAACGACTTACTCTACTATAAGGGTAGAAGGGGGGAGTGAGGTCGAACACGCTCGTGCTCAAACATGCAGCATACTGTACGTTAGAATTACACAAAGGATGATGAAATCATAGGCTATGTAACAATATATATATATATATATATATATATATATATATATATATCACCATCATCATCATCAGCCATTACAATTCCACTGCTGAACAAAGGCCTCCCCCAACTCTTTCCATGAATTCCTTAGCTGAGCCAATCGTTGTCACACCTTCCTTGCAAATTTTTCTGTCTCATTTCTCCACCTTGTGTCTGGCCTTTTTCTGCTAGCATACGATCTCTTGGTGTCCAGTCAGTCAGCCTCTTGCTCCATCGGTTATCCCCTTTTCTTGCTACCTGGCCTGCCCACCTCCATTTCTGTTCTTTCATAACTTCTATAATATCATTGACTTTAATCTGCTTTCTCACCCAAGTTGATCTTTTCCTGTCTCATAAAGTTATTTCCAACACTGACTTTTCCATTGCTCTCTGAGAACGGATTAATTTATTTTCCATTGATTTTGTCAGTTTCCAGGTTTCACAGCCGCGCGTCATAGCTGAAAATATACATTCGTTATATACTTTTCGCTTCATACAAACTGGCAAGCTACTTTTCATAATGTCCCATTGTTTACCGAAAGCTTTCCATCCAATTGCAATGTCTTTTTATATCGGTATCATTATCTTTCGTTAACTTTAGTATTTGCCCCAAGTAGTTGTACTCCTCAACTTCTTCAAGGATTTCGTCGCTTATTCTAATGACACTGTTTGTTTTTTATGGATTAAACTTTATTTTTACTCCGGTTCATCTTTAGCCCTACTTTGAGACTTTTTCTGTTTAGGTCATTTAACATTTCTTGCAATGCCTCTGCTGTTTCTGAGATTAGAACAATGTCATCTGCAAATCTTAAATAGAGAGAGAGAGAGAGAGAGAGAGAGAGAGAGAGAGAGAGACAGACAGACAGACAGACAGACAGACAGAGACAGATCGAGAGACAGACCGACAGACAGACAGACAGAGAAAGAGACAGATAGATAGATAAATAGATTCACCTCTCTTCGATGTTGTCACAAGTGATGGAACAAGTGATGGAAGCAAAACCCTCCCCTGGCACTTTCAGAGCCATTTCTGCAACTTGGTGTATTGCCTCAATGATCAATAATTTCGAAACAGTGTGGTAAACATATGGCAGCAGCTTTTGCCACCCTTGCAGAATATCATCCTTGGTAATGCCAGTGCAGGTAGCGATGATTTTCTTTATTGCTTCCATAATATTAAGTGCATTCGAAAAGTGTGTTGCTATTGCTTTCGAGTTTGCTGATGAAGGTATTGGTAATTCAACTCAAGGCCTCAGAAGCCATTACTCCCAAGTCAGTCCCCGGTTAGTAGCCTCCCATAGCTTCATAGGTATGTGCATGGTACAGCAATTTAAAGGTTGCGATGAGTTTCTGGACAAGTGATCGTGTAACACTAGTGGTGTTAGATGGCAGGAAAATAACCTCTATGGCTGAGTGACGGCCATCGAGATGTTATGGGTGGCCCAACAATTATCCAGAACTAAGACCTCTGCTATGCCTTTCCACTATGGGACGAAAATCTTGTCAAACCACTCCAGTACTAACTGTAAATCGCTCACCCTTGGAAATATGCATCCAATGAACATGTAACTGCATCACATTTTCACACTGCGGAGCGCTCGGCTGTGCAAAATTATGAATAGCCAAAAGCTTTACTTTACATTCGCCTATGGCAATACAGGCAAACAGCAAAATGAGATGTACTTTGGAGACGTTGTACCAAGGTGCTGATGTTTCCTTCATCGTCAGGAAGGCAGAAGAGGTGAGATATTTCCAAAATAGACTACTTTCATCCATACTGAATACCTTGTCTACTTTAATCATCAACCTGTACCTTCTTCCTAAAGGAGACAAGGAAAACCTTGGTCATGACTATGTCTACAGCCCTTGCCTCACTCAACACTCGCATGGCACAATTCTGTGCACTCGCAGAATCTTGCAAACCAGCCCTTGCTAGCAGAGAAGGGTGAAGGATTTTCACTTTGCTTCATTATAGCAACTATTCCATCAATTCTAATGGCATTTTGCTGAATGATGTTACTGTCCATTGTCATGTTCACATCCCTGTGGCAACAGACAAACTTAAAACACACTTTCTCATTCTTCATGAACACATCATTTTTCGCATAGGAATGCCTTCTTCCATTTTCTTCACCTCCTAGTTCCACTGCACGCTCCACTCGCGGGCAGCCACCTTGTTGTGGTGGGGGGGCTTGCATGCCCCTGTGATCCCACAAACCTGCCCACAGATGTACCGACATCTGGCAGGGTCTCCCATACGTGTAGGATTATGGGTGAGGGGTCTGACTAAGCGCTGCCCGAAACGTAATTTACCCGTATGGGTCATTGGTGTTGCCCTCCAGAGGGAAGGGGTCGCCTTGGTGCTGTCCTGAGTTGATTGGTTGGGTGTCTGGGCTGGGGGATGTTGGGGAAGGGGGTCTTTGCACTGGTGGGAGTGAACTTTTGCATCACGGGGTGTCATTTTTGGGATACCCTCTGGGGACAAGGTACCCTGCTCCCATCAAACAGCTCTCGGTCCCCTCACTCCCTGGTAGGCAGTTTCCTTTGGCTCCTGGTGCCATTTTGTCTCTCACTAATGTACATATGGATACATTAAACACTTCTTCAACCACCCGTGTGGTCAGTGACCAGCCCACAAGTTGCCATCACCTGGTTACTCTCTGGCCGACGACCCTGTACCCCCCGGGTCATCTGCCAAAACTGTGAATCCAGATGTCCCTTCTATTGAGCTGTTACCTGGTGTCTTTGTGAAACACTTTTATACAAAATGTAATCCCTCTACTACCCGATGTAATAGAGCCAAAGGCATGTCCAGAATGTAGTCCCGTCTGGAAAGTGGGCCCCTGGCTCCTGGACTGGTAATTAAGGACCCTAACCCAGCCTAACTTTGAATGCCACCTAAATAACTCTCTACCGGACATGCATAGCACCTATTTAAACCTATTTAAGACCCTATTGACACCAATAATGGACATAAAGCATGAAATAAATGAAAAGGAACCAAAGAATGAGAAATTAGAAGTGCCTGTACCTCAGCCAGGGTACTTACAGCACTTCTGTGGCCACCTTCTTAAGGCTTTGGCAGTAGTGAAAATGCTCTTGAAGCACATACAGAAATCCAGTGTTGTGCTGTACTTACGGTAATTCTTTGCACTGTGAGTTATAATTGTTTAATACTGCACATTGTTAATTGCAACACGCCAGTTTCAACTGCCAGTTTGCACTCCACAGTTAATCCTTTGCACCCTAATTTCTAATTTCTTAACACTGCACAACACTGTAAATTCCCGTTTGGTTTACTGGTGAGGTATTGCAGTTTATTCACTGTTTATTCACAAAAAAAATGAGCACATGTGGCATTACTTCGACAAGCATCCACTCGCGATGGAAGTTGAGCAGTAACTGTTGATGACGGGGAAACAGACTTGCCAGACCGCAACGGCCACATTACCAAACTCCTCAATTTTCATTACCAAATTTAACTTTTCATTACCATATTCGTAAAGCTACCATTTATTCTTCACTAATTATATAATACAAGTGGAAATACATGTAGTCACTCTCCTTATAACTAACAGCATTTTGATTAATTTCATGCCATATAGGGTAGCAAATTAATCAGAGAGCGCAAATTATCTACCATCTCCATGCTGTGTATCCTCATACATGTGAAAAATCCATTTGGTAATGATATTCTGATTCCGTACCAAACGAATTTTTCATTAGCAAATTGGCCCACTTTTGGTAATGAAAAATACCAAATGGCAACCCTGACAGGGGAGGGATGAGGGGGGAGGAAGGAAGGGGTGAAGGGGCCATGGTGTAACAGCTGTTTGGTGCCGTGCGGCAATTTCAAATTACAGGTGGAAAAAAATTCAGATTTTGTTTTAATATTTTCCTTTTTTTCTCCAATTTTGGGTTCCGAAGGTCCAGTCCCACAATGTCCGGTAAGTTGGGTGTCTGGAAAGTGGGCATCCAGAAAGTACGGGGATTACTGTACTCAAAACAGCTGATGGTACTTCCTTCCGGAACCTGAACTGTTTTCAAATTCACAGTGGTCTAGTTACAGCATGTGGATTTACCCCCAAGGTCTTGCAGGGCAATGGTTCTCTGTTGCTAGAGGCCAGGAATGAAGAGGAGAGTTCAAGCATCCAGTCCCTTACTATGGTTGCCGGACAACGAGTATCTGCCTCTCGTCACTTGGTCCTAAGTCAGTCCTGTGGGGTAGTGTATTTTCGTGACTTGGTTTCTTGTTCTGATTCCTCCCTCCTGGAGGGGCTGACTCCTCAGGGAGTTGTAGCAGTACAGAGAAATATGAAGAAAGTTGATGGGGTTTTAACACCCACACCCACTCTTATCTTGACGTTTGATCACCTTACTTTGCCAGAGGTTGTCACAGCTATGTGGTGGAAGCTTAAAGTTAAACTTTATGTTCCCTGGCCTAGAAGATGCTGCTATTGTCAAAGGTTTGGTCATGTTCACCGTTCTTGCCAGCGGGAAGCATCTGGCTTTCCTGAGGTCTGAGGAAATTGTGGTGGTGTTTCCCATCGTATGGTTGATTGCTCTTAACCCTCTAAATGATTGAACTGTGGAGGAGCGCATGTGGCCTCCTCAAGGGACTGTGATTTATACAAGTTTGAGTATGAGATTATATCTGTCTGAAGGAAGGAGAAAATTTCCTTTTCTGAGACAAAGACCAGGGTAAGGGAGAGGTTCATTCACCATGGGGCCACCTTTGCTGCTGCCTTATCTCGTCCTAAAGCTAGCCGGCATGTGTCCCTGCCATCACACAATACCCCATTAACTTCTCGGGGTTCTACTTCCCGGCCTTCTCAGACAGGTGGTTCCACAGAGGGGGTACAGTCTGAAAGCAGCTGTGGTTCCTCTGAGGAGGCACCTCCTGTCTCAGGGGTGTCCCCTCTGGGGTGTGCTTGCTGCATCTGGAAGTGCTTCCCCCTCCCCGTTCCTTCTGCGGTAAATGTCCTTGTTGACACTACACCCTGTTTTGACACATTCAAAGCTCATGACATCCCTACTGTGTCTGGTAAGCGTTGCCGTGGCTCCTCACAGTGCTCAGAGATAGAAGCACTGCTGCCAGAGATCTCAGCTGTGGAGCCCACTACTCCTATTCAGGATGCTCAGGGGTCAGGGTGAATGCAGGCTGAGGATGGCGTTTTGCTGATGGCCCAGCCACCATCAGACAGTGTTGGTACACAGGTCGTTGATGCACCTGTTCAGCTGCATGAGGCCTTGTCCTCTCAGGGTTCCAGTACTATACCGATCATGCTGCTTTTCATGGTAACACTGCCTACTCTACTCCAGCTAGGGGAGCTTGTGGTCCCCCTGCCAAGCCATCTCTTGCTCCACCACAGAAGACCATTGTCCAGCCCTCTTCTTCTTCCAGGTTATCTTCAACCGGATGGCACACTTTGCACCATAACGGTTCCAAGCCAAGTGTTGTTCCATCTCAGAGGAAGAGTGTTGTAAGACATTCCTCTTCCTCATCCTCACGTATGCCTACAGATGTTCGACATAGGGTGCAGGTTCCTAGTCCTGGGCAGTCTTTTCCTAAATGGCTTCCTAAACATCAATCCAAACCTGCTCACTTGTCAGGAGGTGTACAGTCCCGCACTTAATCATCATCCCTCCACAACGGGTTCTATCATCCAGTGGAATTGTGGGAGATTACATGCAAACTGTGGGGAATTGTGTCATCTTGTTTCTTAATTCATTCCTTTATGCATGTGCATCCAGGAGACCATGGCTGGTGATGCTCTTCCTTCCAGTCCTTCTGGTTACCAAGCATTTTATTCTGATCCTGTGCTGGGCCAAGGTCATCATGGGAGTGCTGCTATCTTCCTTCGCCAGGATATTCTATACAGTCATCTGGACATCTCCACTCCCCTGCAGGCTGATGCTGTCAGGATGTTTTTACATAGGCAGTATACAGTTTGCAGCCTTTCTCTTCCTCCTAGTGCCACTGTTGAATGGGAGGATCTGGAATGCCTTGTCCATGGCCTTCCTTCTCCCTTTCTGTTACTAGGAGATATGAATGGTCACCATCCACTATGGGGAAACAGTGAATCAACACTTGGGGTGTTCTGCTGGCCTCTTTAGTGAAGGATGAGAAGTTGGGCATTTTAAACTCAAATAAAATGACTTACTTCCATAGCCAGGCTGGTACTTTTACTGCCATTGGTTTGTCCTTATGTTCCGCTGATGCTGTTTTAGATTTTACCCAAGATGTGTTGCCAGACCTGTATGGCAGCGACTATTTTCCACGACTCTTGACCACTAGTGCTGGTGGACCTCAGCCACGTCTTCCATGCTGGTGTTTGGATAAGGCTGCTGACCATGTTTCAGAGAATTAAGTTCCATTTCCCTTTCTGTCAATGAATTTGGCTGTCTTACTGAGGCATTGTCATTTTTCACAGATGTCTTGCACTCAGCAGCCCTACTATCTACTCCAAGAACGAAGGGTCAGTTTCCTAAACGTCCAGTTCCTTGGTGGAACTTTGATTCCAGTTCGGTGGTGAAAGCTAAATGAGTCGCCTTCTCTCGACTTCATCGTCACTGTGGAAACCCTTAGTATTTGGTGGCATATAAGAAGGCACGAGCTCATATGAGGGGGGTTTTAAGGAGGCCAGGTGCCTGGAAAGGTTACATTTCCTCCATCAGTTTGAGGACTTCCCTCACGTGTGGAACTGGGTAAGGAAAATCTATTGTTTCCTCCCCTCCTGTTCTATGTGCAGCAGGTGGAACTGTGGCTGATCCTTTTGCTGTTGCAGAATTGTTTGTTGATCATTTTGCCAGCATGTCACAGAAGGATGCAGATTTGCCTTTCGCATGTCAACGTCAACGCCTAGAGTCTCATGGTCTCAGTATTGCCTCTTCTGGGGGAGAGTCTTACAATGTTCTATTTTCTGTTTCTGAACTCCAGGCAGCTCTGTCGCAGTGCTGATTCTTCACCTGGTTGTGATGATATTCCTTATGCCTTTCTATGTCACCTCTCTGATGAGTTCCTTTCGTTTTTGACATCGTTATTTAATAAGATCAGGGTTTCTGGTGAATTTCTGGCTTGTCAGGATGTTGCTGTAGTTATACCCATCCCCAAACCAGGTTAGACCACCTACAGGCGACGAATTATCGGCCTATTCCTCTGATATCTTGTATATGTAAAGTTCTGGAAAAGATGGTCAATGTTAGGCTTGCGTGGTTTTTGGAGAGAGATTTCTTCTTATCCCCTGCCCAGTATGGTTTTCAAAAAATGTGATCTTCCTCTGATGCATTACTGTTCTTGGAATCTTCCGTCAGTGAGGCTTTCTCCACTGACCAACACCAGGTCACGGTCTTCTTTGATCTGGAGAAAGCATATGACACTGCCTGGCGTCATGGCATTTTACTTAAGCTTCATGATTTTGGTCTTCGTGGGTGGTTACCTATTTTTATTCAACAGTTTTTATCTAACCATTTTTTTAAGGGTCCGAGGGAAAGGAGTGCTTTCTAATGTCCATGCACTAGAAGATGGAGTACCACAGGGGAGTGTCCTTAGTGTTACACTTTTTGCTGCAGCCATTAACAGCATTATCAGTGTACTTCCTGGTGGCATATGAGGTTCACTGTATGTCGATGACCTCTCAGTTTCCTTCACCACATCTAGAATGTCTCTGATAGAGAGGAAGTTGCAGCTGGCTCTTAATAGAATTTCTGACTGGGCAGTCTCGCAGTTTCCGTTTTTCTTTAACAAAGACAGTGGCTATGCATTTTTGTCGTCTTCGAGGGGTTCACCCAGATCCTGACTTGTATCTCTGTGGTCAGGAAATATCCTGTGTGGAAAAGATGCGGTTTCTGGGTCTTCTGTTTGATAGGCAACTAACCTGAGTTCTTCATTTTCATTCTGTTAAGGCGACATGTCTAAAACCTTTGAGTCTTTTGAGGGTTTTGGCTCATACCTCTGGGGTGCTGACCATCAGACCCTGCTCCTCTTGCATAGGTCTCGTATTCTTCCTAAACTTGAATGTGGGTGTGAGGTCTACTCCTCTGCAACAGATGCCCGTCTCTGGTTGTTAAATTCTGTGCATCATGCTGGTGTACGTCTGACAACGGGGGCATTCAGATCATCCCCGATTTCAAGTTTGTTGGTGGATGCTGGTGTACTCCCCTTGGATCTGCAACGCCAGTTGCTGATGGTGAGGTGTTGGTATCGTCTTCACCGCATTCCAGACTCAATTTCTTGTGCCATAGTCTCCCAGGATTCAAGATCTTCTGTTTATGACACCCGTCCTAATTTCCCAAAGCCCTTTTGTTACAGGGTTAGGTCCGGTCTGTTATGTTAGCCCTGTCTATTCCGAGACTGGCAGTTTGTTCACATCGGGTTCTTGGCTACTCCCTCGTGTGACATTTTGTAGGTCTGATGTTGAAGAAAAGGGCTCACATCCCTCTCAGGTGTCCCTCTCTCTCTTTTTAGAACATGCCTCCACTCATGAGGGTTCTGTCCCCGTCTATACTGATGGGCCCAAGACATACTGGAGTAGGATTTGATGTTGTTTTCCCTTCTTTTAGTAGGGGTGGTACCCTCCCTGGCATTGCTTCAGTGTACATAGAGGAACTGGCTGCGATTTTATATGCTCTCAAAATCCTTTTTACTCTCCCTCAGTCCATTGTTGTGATTTCCAGTGACTCATGTAGTGCTCTGTCTGCACTGGAGTCTTTTAATGCATCCCATCCATTGGTTTCATCAATTTTAGAGTGGCTTTTTCTTCTTGGCCATTGTGGCTGCCATGTGGACTTCTGTTGGGTTCCCGCACATGTTGGTGTGGTGGGTACTGAGACGGCAGATTCATTAGCTAAAGCTGCATCTTCTCAACAGCTCCCGACTGACTACCCACTTCCTGCTTCTGATGTAATACCTTACTTGCGGTACGCAATTCGTATGTGTTGACAGGGACACTGGGATGGTGTTGGTCATTATAATCTAAAAGAAATCTTTCAGAGAGTGGTTGTCCCAAGGGTTCTTCCTTCCATATCTTGGCGATTGGAGGTAGCTCTTGCTAGGATTCCATTTGCACTCTTGGCTTACACATGGGTTCCTCATGAGTGGTGAGACTCAACCGTACTGTGATGATTGCCTTGTTCCCCTTATTGTCCGTCACTTGCAGGTTTAGTTCCGAGTTTGGGGGACCTACGTCAGAGATTCCTCCATAGGCCCAAGGGGGTAGATGGCGCCTATCTCTCCTTGATGCTTGGTGGAGTCTCTAGCGATTTTTCTGATGTTTTTGTTTTTCTTCAGGAGGCGGGCCTCCTTCCACTTTTATAAATAATTGATATTTTATAAACTGTTCTTTTATTAGTCTCAGTGTTTTATTCCTACTAACAGATATTACCTTTATATTGAATATTCACTGTTTATTTGCTGCGTCTTTTGCCTTGTTGTCCGGCAGCATATAACCCTGGCAGCTGTGCCGCCAGTTTTTTAATACAATCAATCAATCAATCCACTGCAAGCTCAATCTTTTCATTTCATTGCACTTTCGCTCTGTGTAAAGTGTCAACTCATATAACTTAAAATACTTGGCAATGTCCACCAAGCACGCGTCGAGCCAACAGAGAATCTTTCTTTCAAACAACAAAGGAAAGTGGCAAGACCTCTCACTAACACCACTGGTGGGTGCAGCAGAAATCTGGGAAGCCATGAAACATCAAAGAGCACTAAGATTTTTTGCACCGGATTTTTATATAAGAGGGGAAGCCAGGGGTTGAGGTCGACTAGCAGAGACAATTGGAAGAGGGATAGGGAGGATGGAACAGGATGTGCATGCACAGCAGCCATGTTTAACTGCCATGTTGGTATTATCATGAGCGATTTACTGTACAAATATCGTCGCCTATGGGGTCAAATTTGGGGATTTTTCCCGGACATACCGTTTTCTTCCCTTACATTTACTAAGGTAAGTCAACTGTCATCTTCCCACGCAAGATGTGTTTAGCTCGTCCTGGGTACGCACAAATTGAGGGTCTACTGTATTCTTAGAAACAGGACTATCAAAATCAGTGCTATCCAACCTTTTATTTTCATATGCTCACGATCCCAAAACGAGAGAACTTTTAAATCAAATATTCTATGATCCGTTGCCTTCAGGTTCCCTCACTTCACTCTTTCTTGTTCTTTTACCAAACCAAACTCAAAAATTTTCCAGTACGCTTAGATCCAGAGGTCACATATGCAGTTCTTTCAGACCTTCTCCTGTCTGTTTACTGATAAATACTCCTTGACAAAAATGTCACTTTTTCCAGTACTCTGAAAACTACTGCTTTCTGATCGCTCTTGTTCGTCCATTTACAATTCTCCATGAAACAGATTCTCACTTTGTTTCCAGTACTCACAGATCCATTGTTATATGCTTCAATACTTTAAGGATTCCTGTGCTCGCTCACATATGCTTCCTCGTCGACATATTGTGCAGAATTGTTAGAACCAGCGTTCTTAAATCCAGTGCATTCAGGTGTGGCGTTTCACTCATCGTCCTTCTAAAAGAGGGTCAGCTACGTTACAGTACTGTTAGACCCACTGTTCTCATATCCATTATCTTCAGACTTCTTATGTTCGTCCACTTGAGTTCGCCTCTGTCGAGACACTCTCACGTCTTCTCGTGCTCTCACCCACTGTTTCAGATCTCCCTGTTCGTAAACTTATGATCCCTAACCGAGAGTCCTCTGGTATTCCCCTCTCCTGGTAATTCTAAAACAAGCCCTGTCTCAGTTTTTCAAACACCCACAAAGCCCATCTCCTACAGAAAGACAATCATATACTTAACGGCTAAATTGGAACAGAATTATTTTTCGTCAGATTTTGTATGACCCAAAGAAGGCTATCTTTTATTTACGAGTTTTTCTTATATTTGGTTGGGTTTTAGACCCTTCATGCGGTAGTTAATAATTCATACACATTTGCAGGTAATGTTCCCTAGAAAACAGGGAAGGCTACACCAGAGGGACTAGGAAATTTTGGAATTCCTTTATATATATATATATATATATATATATATATATATATATATATATATATATATGATTTTAGCTGGTAGCACAGGCATCAACGTAACTATCGGATGGGTAGTGAGGTAGGTAGACAGGTGGATAGGTAGACAGATAGATAAAAATACAGATAAACAGATTGACTGGTAGATAAATTATCTAATCGAACTTACCATAAGTAACCTTAACCATGAAGGCTAAGTAACCCGGCCTAATATGTTACCTAATCTAACTTTAACGAATCTACATCCAACATAACATTTAACCTATCAGTAAACTTAGGTTATCTGACTATTTTTTTTCTAAGGAAGAAGTGTATCATAGATTATGAGAGAGCTTTCTGAGGACATGTAGCCTGGAGGCAGTACTGTCAAGGCCATCCCCTTTCGGTGGGTTCCCAGGAGAATGTAACTGTCGGATATGTTAGTGAGAATATTCCTTTATGCTACTTTTTTTTTTTCTTTTAGCCTAACACTTCCATTATAACTTGCTTTTATCATTCTCTTATTGGTTGATGTGTTTGTAGTGATATATTATTGTGCATTATAATATCACTCCACTCTTTATGCAAACAGTTATGAAACTTACATAATATTGTGGAAAGTTTGTTAGCATCAGAAAATCTCCACACTAGGTTCGGAATTTATAGCTCACTGTCTTACTGTTTATCGTCAGGAAATGGCTCGATATTTATGTCCGACACTATATTTCACCATGGCTGTTTAATACATGGTGAAGGAAAGACTAGGGCGTCGAAGCTCTCCTAACGAACGTCTCAGAGCGTGGTTAATACATTTTTATACCTGAAAAAAAAAAAAAATACAGATAGAAAACGGGCAGGCAGATCTATCAGTTTCTGTAACCGTGTTTAGCCAGTCAGTAGAGTTTCCCGGTACATAAACTCGACACAGTGGTCCACCTCCACAAGAAGAATTAATCGCTTCACACTGGAGTAACTGAGAGATGAAGGACTATGAGTTAATATAATATAATAATACAAAAAATCTCAGTACCTGAATGCAGAGAGATTAAGCTTGCAAATGCCACAAATATTTCACACTCTAGCCCAGTGGTTCCCAAATTGGGGGCCATGGTCCCAATGGGGGCCGTAGTGTACTTCTGGGGAGGGTCATACAAGTAAGAAGGAGTGTTGTCTCCCTTGCATTATTTTACAGATACTTTTAAGGCAAATGCCCGACAAAGTTGCATCCAAAGTGCCACCTCTGCACTCACTGTAACACTTAAATTATCCCACTCCTGACACCAGTGTTAAGTCCCCATTCCACACTGCCACAGGCTCCAACAGCAGTAGTACAGTATAGGAAGGGCATTGCCCAGTGAGTTGTTCTTCCAATGGTCAGTCCTTAGGTGCACAGTACACAGGATCAGCTCAGGCGTCGTAAATAAACACTAGTTCCCACGTTCAATATCTTTATTTTCCAAATAATTACAATTAATGTTTGCCAACTTCACTTCATTATGCCCACAAGCACTGGAGCTATACAGACTTTACTAACTGCAAAAACAGTTCACTGCTTGCCAACAACACTTCACTATTTTCACAAGCATCGAAAATATACTACACTGCACTGACACTGAACTACACTCAAACTGAACTTGCTCTAGTCTCTTCCTCATCCTTATATAACCTTCCATGCTTCAACATTCTAGGACGTGCTGGTCCTGTACCTGCCCCTAGCAAGAACAGTTACCAATTCAGAGACATCCAAAACATGCCAGAGTTTTCTTACATATCACTGTAAATTATTTTGCATGCATACTTAAATTAAATTACATAATTAACAAGCAATCACATAAATAAAATATTATAAAGAAAAAGAGCACTAAAATTAATGCATAACTTACGAAACAACTACTCTCACAAACAGCAGGCAAACTGGCAACTCTGACTCGTGCAGGAACCTATGGCAAACATCGGGAAACGTCGAGAAGCTGCTTGACTACCTAACTGACAAATCTCACTTCTTAACAATATTCATTTTTCAGAGGCAAGTATTCTGAAAGCAGGAAGGCTATCTGTGATGCAGTTTTTGTTAACTGCATCACAGATAGCCTTCCTGCTACTACTATCAGATAAATTCCCAAAATTCTGTGTAATTCATTTGACAAAGACATCTGAAGAAAAATGCATGAGGGACATTTCGGTGTGAATAGGTTGCCATTCAGTCTTCAGCAACTAGCAGTCTGATTGGTCATGCTATTCTTGTCTACCACTGCCTATGCTGCTGTGCACCATACCACATCAGTGTAGTGATGTTCACATGATAAATGATATCTGTTGTTGTCTGATTTTGAATCAACAAATTGTACTCTAACTGGTAACAAAAATGCATAGTGCAAAGTCGTTCCCTTCTGTCTCTTCTAAAAAAAATTCTGTGCTTGTTCTTTCTGACAAGTGTTTTTTTTTCTGTCTTTTTCCTGCTGGTTTAATTGGATCGTGTGGTGGGAAGGTGATAGCCTTCCTCTTCTAATTTCTTCTAAACATTGGTTAGATCTGATTAGAATTAGTTTTTTTTTTTTTTTTTTTTTTTTTTTCCAGAGAACGTCATCATGGGCCATCTGGCCTCTTGTTAATGTGCTTCCTTTGTACTCCAATGTATCTTAACAGTGAAGTTTTAGCCTTACTTTTTGCACGTTCTTTTGCTAGTATATACTGTTTAGCTGGAATTATGGTACCTCCTTTGTTAAAATCTCATATTCTAACATGTCCCCACTCAAACAAAAATGCGCTGTTTGCTCCTGCAGAGGAAGATGTGGATGGGGCTCAAAGGGGTTATCTTATCTAGTGTGGGAGGCCACAGAACCGAAAAGGTTGGGAACCACTGCTCGGGCCTATATCCATGTCGAATAAGGAGGCTCTCTAGCATGTCTACCTTAGCTATTAATTTTTGCACAGGACATGATGATATTCGATTATATTTCATTAGTCGACAGCAAAACGTATACAGTTGACAAAGAAAAGTGTAGTCTCGTGCAAGTTACAAAATAAGTCCATAAGAAAGAATGTTGAGTTTTCTATACCCACAATAATACAGGCATTTGAGTATTTAACTGCAGAAAGATAAGCATAATTACAGACACTACAGATACTGTACCCCATGATCTTGAGTATGTGACAGAATATGATTTAGGTTCTTGTGTACTACAGATGTGCAAGATATCTACACACCCGTACAGCATTTTGATCGATATGGCTTTGGGAGTACGCAAGGTTATTAATACTAAAGTACATGGACTGGATACAAGACAGTATAGGACAGTATTACATATAGTAATAAAGTAAATGTGTCTTTGCTTTTAGATACGACAAGTACAATGGAACGTAAAGTATCTGGCAGCAGAAGCGTAATATTTTCAAATTCTTCAAACTCTCAAAGCACTCCCCTCTGATAACATGAGATATTCCACTCTGTCATATATATATATATATATATATATATATATATATATATATATATATATATATATATATATATATGTATATATATATATTATACTGACACGACAACTCGATGGAATAAGTCCACTTTGTATTAGGAGCAATATGAAGGAGTTTGAATTATAATTAAATATGTAAAATATATGCTGGATTTTAATGTCGATTCGTTCACACACACACACACACACACACACACACACACACACACACACACACACACATCTAATGACGTTTAAAGAAAATAGAAAGAGATCTCACTTCAAATATATTTACAACAATGAATTTTCTTCCTTCTTAGCTGCAAAAATGGCTATGCTTTCTGAATGCACAGTGTATGATCATTTGCATAAAGTAGGCTATGCTGTCTTAATAAAAAGTGATTCAACATTTGTTTATATCTTCGCTCTTAAAGCGTTCATACACCTCATATTCAAAAGTATGATGAATATTCACCTATTAGTGCCCAAGACCTCTGTTACTTGGGCGTTGCTGGAAACGTACTTAACGTGCTGCCCTTCGTCTGCAGGCTCATAGGCGAGGAGCTAACAGGTTCAAACTATAGGTACCTTGTTCCCTCCGATGCTTGACATCGTCCTCGTTTCACGGATAAGGATTAATGTATGTGATGCAGTATTAGTGAACTGTCTGGGGATTTAAATCCGGTAAAGATTGTTCAATTATGTTATCTATAAAACTATGATTACCAGTTACTTCAGTGTCAAACTTAGCATCAAACTAAAACGGTGTTGTCACATATACTAATTTATGATAATATTTTACTGACGCGAGAATTTGTTATCCACCGCAGGCCGGGGACGAAAAGTTATCATATTCAGACTGTCCTCACTGTCCTCAGCGTAGGGTAAACTTTCCGTACCAGGAAAGTTAGATAGACTTTCATTAACCCCTTCACTGAGGCTCATCTTCAGATGAATAAAACTGTCAGGTGGCAGGAGGAAAATAACATGCAAGGACGATATTGGAGTTAATAGTAAATATCAGTTGTAGCGCCTTGAAGTGTTTCCCATGGTGAGTAATCCCTTCAGCTTGAGATTTTCTATAATGCCACCCCCAAACGCTTTCAATATGAGGAAAGTCTGTTGTAGTGAAAGGATTTTGCTATATATAGTCCTTCAGTTCCAAAGCAATCTACAAAACTGAGACAATATACTTCGACAGGAGCAAGAATAAAATCATGGTGTCTTTATTTCATTTTTTCTGCAAACGATCGATTGTATTCAGTCTAGTGGAGACTTCAAATTAGAGAAGTTAGATACAGCTTCCATTTGCTTCTTTATCACGAGACTCTCTCAAGCCGAACAGCATCTTCGAGTTATAGTAAAAAATTAACAAAAGACTCCATCGTAGTGAAAAGGTGAGCTAAAAATTTGTCACCCGGTGTTCAAGGCCGGAGGTCCTGACGTCAAGGGACTAATAATAGCCTCCAGTTCGACAGCCACATTTTATTCAAATTTCTTGGAGAAGAAAAAGTGCAGTTTTCTAATCCATTGTGACTGACTCGGGAATCGGCCGAACTTGCGTCATTATCACCATTTTAACGTCGTACTTATCGTTACAGTGCGTAATGTCGTCACAGTCCTCATCAGTGTGTGTGTGTGTGTGTGTGTAGAGAAAGAGAGTGGTCCATACGTCACCTTCACGCTCACTCTGTCGTGTAAGTTCCGTTGTGTATCTGGGACGGTTCACTATAGGTCGTACTATAAAAACTAAATGCCAGTATTGCCGTACAGGAGTGTCTGCCGTTCCCGTGTCCCGTACCATAAATAATTTTGCCGTTCACGCCAGGCGTTCGTCACCAGGTTGTGCCATGAAATAATATTGGAATTTGACAGGAGGATAAACGCCACCAGGAATCCCCACTTTTGTGTAATAAACTTAATTATACATAAATACAATAGATGGTTATTCCATTTATATACGCTAAATAATTAGGGAATACAATTTTTCTTGGTATGATGAAATATATGAGATATCCAGGACTGTTCAAAATTTTTTACAAGACTAAACATTTCATTAGCGAATACGAGGAAATAAAACATCCGGTGTGGTGAGGTGGTGACCACTGAGCTCTATAATATGGAGGGGCCGCAGCGTGCTTGTGACTTTGGCCTCCATATTGAAACACATGCACCCGTCGTCTCCACAATAGCAATGCAATTGGAACGCTGTTCTTAGCTTGCTGTCTCTGTGTCACTGTTGCTTCAGTGTATACATATTCATCATGATACAGAAATATATAGAGAGTATTTTTTTTTTCTGCCTAGCTCTACGAATTATATGATACATTTAGCCAAGAGGGTGAATAAAACAACGTCATAGGTTGCTGCAGTGCAGAACATACCTTTTCTTTTTTTTTCCGTTTCTTTTTATGACCGCCTTAACCTATGTCTGTTTAATTATGGCAGTAAAGATAAAACTGAAGTCGATGGAATGAGCACATAATGAATTTCGCCATCATAAAGTATATAAGCACATTATATGCAGTAAAAAATTGCCATTATGTATTAGCTATTAACAGTACTACGTACACATCTTTATATACATAAACATACGTCCATAATTATTTCTTACTGCTTTCTTACTTCAGTACCTATACGAAGTATCTTCCTCTGAAATAAATGTCTTACTGTTATATACCCTAAACATTCTGTATCACTGTGATACCAGTTTTATTAATTTGTGAACATGGTTGTCCTCACTGGAGGTGTCAAACACATGAGTGTGTCTGCAAAACTTGAATGCATATCTCAGTTTCATAACAAATTTTAACTACACTTTCACTTGCATAGAGGAGGCCTCCCCTGTCTGTGTTGCCAATAAAAGTGCTCAAATTACTATAGCATTTAGTGCTTTTTGAGAAGGAAGAATCCTTTCTCGGCCATTTAACATATCCAGTAATCTTGTAGTGTTAGCAACAAGATATATTTCTTACCTGTGAAATGTAATGCCATCTCTGATGAATTCCTGTGCCCATTTTTGCATCAGTAAGCTGCGCAGTGGACCATGGCACTATATTATCCGGATTCATCAGCTGATTTCAAAAGGCACGGGTGTCACGCGAGGTGCATAAATATGGCTGCCACTACATGTGCCACTCTAGCGGCGGACACACAAAAAGACACAGGACTACCAGTGAGGAAAGCCCCTCTGTATTACAGAGCTCAGTGGTGGCGATGTGTCGGATAATATTTGGAGATATGCTAATACATTGTGCTCTCAAGTGAATTTCAGACTACCTGTGGAATTTCTCAATAGATTTTTGAAACAGCAACACTATCAGACTTTGTGTTCTCCAGCTCATTGCTGTAGTTATCACATTTCAGGAGAAGCCTATGAGCTTCTGCCTCAGTCTAGTGGTGTGACAGTCTTGGCACTGGAGGGTAATTAAATAAGGGACATTTGTTTGTTAACGGGGTGCTTTTTGAAGTACAGTACATCACATGCAGTTCAAGTATATACTGTACTTGATTCAGCAGCAGCTGCAGTGGTTGCTAATATAATGAGTCACAGTACGTTACCAGGTACTTTGCCACTTTTCCCCCATATTTGTGGGTAAATAAGAAAATAGCTTGTAAGAAGACTATGTATACAACATAATATCACATGCCAGAAATTACAGATATCAGAGTCAGGTCAGCGATGTTAAATGGTCAGCTAGGTTTGTATTTTTTAATAGCTTTAGCGTTCTTTTATACTGTTACTTAACAGTGACCTCGGAGTCCCCAGGGAGGGGGAACATAAATGCCTCCACCTTCAGCCCCTCTCACGGTGACGACTCGAGCTGCATGGAACCACTGTCTGAATTTCTTCTTCTTCATTTCTGAAACATTCGCGGACTTTCCTCTAACTTTCACTCTGTTGAGCGCCACCTCTCCATCTCTAAACCTCATCTTCTTTTTCTAACTGAGACTCAGCTGTCTGAGGCAACCAACAGCAGACCCTTTTCTGTATCCTCCTACTTTCTCTATACTCATTTCAAAGCCAAAGATGGCTAGTGTGTATATATATGCAATGACTTACCTTGCTTTTCTGTTCCTAAACTCGATTCTTCTGAATTCTCTACACCCTTGCTTCGGCTTTCCTGTCATTCTCTGACAGAATATATCTGCGCTGTTTACTTATCTCCCAATTCTACTGACTATCAAAAATTCTTTAACCCCTTAACTGCAGGGCGTCACTTTTGTGATGCTTGGGAGCAAGGGATCATACCGGGGGGCGTCGCTTTTGTGATTCTGTGTTATTTTGAATTCACCCGGGCTTCCAAGTGGGGGCTTGCATCATCTATCAGTACTGCCAATGTCCAACACTAGTCAGCACTCCTAATCTCATCTGTACTCCCATCCATTGTTGACAATTTAGCCATTTATCCCTGTTCTTGACTCCCCTCCCTACCCCCTCTCCATTACCCTATCCTCTCGCCTGCCCAGCCGTGCTACGCTAAGTAAATCTTCCCTGGAATTTTTCATTGATTTCATCCATTGAAATAAGCCCTATGCCCTATTCTTATACCAAATAATATATACAAGAAAGAAATAAGGTAAGTGAGAGTGCCATATACCTGGAATTGGCTAATTATCACCTGACAACACCTCACGTGCACTCGTTCGCTAATTCTCGCTGTTTATTTCCCCTTGAAATATGACCTATAATCTATTTTCGTAATAAATATACATATAAGGAGGGAAGGGAGAAGCCTAAGTGATATTTACATTCACCTGGAACTACCTAATTTATAATGTATTGTCTAGATTTCCTGCCAATCATTTCAGTGCTATACATAGCTGTTTCAAGAGCTAACGTTGGTAGTACTGAATATCCCTAGGTAGGCCTCCACCCCGGCCCTCCCTTATCAGTTCACTCTCATCTTCCGAAGTGGAGGTACGTCTGTTTCCTCTTGCTGACTTCAGGGACTTTTCACCCCCATGCAAAGGGCCCTGTGACCTTTACCCCCTACTAAACCTCGTGTGGAAAGAGGTAAAGGGCTGACAATTGATAAAAGAGTGACTACGATCTTTCTATTGAGTAAAACAGTGCAAGTGGAATTGTAAATAATGTGTAAACAGCAAGTGAAAGTAATGAACAGTGGAAAATAGTTTTATAAGTTACTTCAGGTGACAGTGCATAACACAGTGTAAATAAAATAGAAATGTAAATAACGTAAATAAAATAGAGAACATAAATAGAAATGTAAATGAGTAGTATTATAAGAATACGAGTATATACCCTAGGAGTAATGAAAGTGAAAGTTTCACTCTAGCATGTCTGAATACTATGAGTTATGAGAGTGAAGATGAAAGTGACATTCACTCTCAATGCTAGTATACAGGATGAGAAAGTGAATGCTACGTATTTTACTGAAAGAAATTGAATCCCTACAGTGACAATAAACTAATACTACTGAAGGAAACTTATGGATAAAGACTGTAGATATATATAAGTGTTATATAGCAATAGAAATATAAAGTGTGAGGGGCTTTATGAATAATAAATGACAGAGTACCAAGAGCGAACTAGCGCAAGTGCGACGGTCAGACGCGCTCATAATTTTCATTGCTTTCACAGTAGTTTTTTTTTGGAGTATGGATCCCAAACTACTTGAAAATCATAGAGTAGTGTTTATAGTGTTAATATCTGGCTGTGGTAATCATATTACGGGTTGTCGGGAAGTGTAAAGTGGAGACTTCGTTACCCAACTTCAGAGGTCTCCACAAGTCCTACGGTAACAGACGAAGGCTCAACAAACATTCCAGGAGAAAGCTGAAGGTATGTGCCATAAGCATATTGAATTTTAATATTCTAGGACTAATAACTGATTTTTGGCAAATATTTTTTGAGAGTCTGTCGGAGCCCGAATAACCTCGCGGAACATGCAAAACATTGGTAAACATGCCCGCGGTGTAGGGGTTAACTATCTTACCTCTACGATGGAACACATTCTATCCATTTCACCTTTTCTGAAATCTCCATTCTAGGAGATTTCAATGTTCACCACCACCTTTGGCTCTCCTCTCCCTTCACTGATCCACCTGGTGAACAAGCCTACACCTTTTCTATCCTTAATGACCTAGAGCACCTTGTACAGCACCCTGCCAGTATCTCTGACCGCCTTGGAGAGAGCTCCAACATAGTAGACCTCTTCCTTATAATCAATCCTTCTGCTTACACTGTTGATCTATTCTCTCTGTTGGGCTCCTCCGATCACAACCTTATCACCTTAACCTGTCCTATCTCTCCAATACGGCCTGTGGACCCTCCAACGAACCGTCATCTGTGGCACTTTGGAGCTACGGATTGGGAGGCCCTCAGGCGGTACTTCTTTGATTTTCCCTTGAATGATTATTGCTTTCATGGCCGGGAGCCATGTGAGTGTGCCTTGCACATTAAGAAGGTTATTCTCTCAGGCATGGAAGCATACATTCCTTTCTCATATCTTTTGACTAATCCAAGAAAGCCTAGGTTAATCACGCTTTTTCTAATGCTGTCCGCAACAAGGAGAGGGCATATAAAAGGTACCAGAGCCAACCCATCCCTGAATCGCATCTTTTATACATTTCTGCCCGGAATCGTGCTAAGTCTGTTCTTTGCACTGCTAAAAATTATTTCATCCATACTAAATGTTCTCACCTCTCCAACTCAAATTCTTTCTGCTCCTTCTGGCACCTTGCCAAAAACCTTTCTAACAAGTTTACTTCATCATCCTTCCCTTCCCTTTTCTACTCTGATGGCTTTGTAGCTATTTCTTCTACTGATAAAGCAGATCTCTTCACTCAGACTTTCTCCTTCAGTTCCACTTTAGATGATTCCGGTGCTGTTCCTCCATTGCTTCCCCCGTCTGACTTCCTCATGGCAGACATTAAAATTTCTTAAGCTGATGTATTTTCTGCCATCACAGGCCTCAGTACTAAAATAAGGCATATGGACCTGATGCAGTTCTGTTGTTCTCAAGTACTATGCCTTTGTGCTTACACTCTGCCTAGGCAAACTCTTTCACCTTTGTCTATCAACTTGTACCTTTCCTTCTTGCTGGAAGTTTGCACTCATTCAGCCAGTCCCAAAGAAGGGTGACCGTTCCCAACCCTCTAACTACCATCCAATGCTTTAACATCCTGTATCTCAAAAGTTTTCGAATCAATTCTTAATAGAAAAATTTTAAAACATCTTTCTTATCACAACATTCTTTCTGATCATCAGTATGGGTTCCGTCAGGGACGCTCCACTGGCTATCTTTTCATCTACCTTTCAGACTCCTAGTCATCCCCCTTTCGAGACTTTGGCGAAAGGTTTGCCATTGCATTTGACATCTCAAAGGCTTTCGGTCGAATCTGGCATAAATCTTTAATTTCCAAACTGCACTCTTACGGTTTCTATCCTTCTATCTGTGCCTTCATCTCTAGCTTCCTTTCTGGTCATTTTATAGCCGCTGTTGTAGACGGCCATCGTTCTTGTCTGAGATCCATCAACAGTGGTGTTTTTTTAGGGCTCTGTCCTATCACCAACTCCTTTCCTTTTATTTATCAATGACCTAAGCTGTACATCTAACCATATCCACTTGTATGCTGATGACTCCACTCTTCATCTTTCCATTCGGTTCCCGCAACGTCCATCTCAGCAGTTACTTCAAGAAACAGTGGATGAAGCTATGGCACACCTAGTGTCTGACTTGGCTCGTATCTCTGACCGGGGTAAAAATAACCTGTTGTTTTTAATACATCAAAGACTCAGTTTTTACACCTATCAACCCGACAAAATCTTCTGCAGGTATACCCACTAATGTTTAATATTCAGCTTAATCCTGCATCATCCTTGAACATGCTTGGGGTTTCATTTACTCGGGACTTATCTTGGAAAGATCATATTATATCTCTTGTAAAATCTGCATCCAAGAGATTAGGTGTGCTAAGCCGACTCCATTCCTTCTTTACCCCTGCACAATTGTTGACTCTATACAGGGATTTTATCCACCCCTGTGTGGAGTACAACTCTCATGTGTGGGGAAGGTCTCCACATACAGCTCTTCTCAGTAGGGTGGAGTCAAAGGCTACTCGTCTCATCAACTCTCCTCATCTTACTGACTCCCTTTAACCTCTGTCTCTTCATCGCACTGTTGCATCTTTATCTCTTTTCTATCGCTACTTCAATGGTCACTGCTCTTCTGAACTGTCTGCTTGCATCCTCCACCTCTACGATGGGCACATAACTCCCCTCTAGCAGCAAACTCTCATCCCTTTTCTGTCCAACTGTCTAATGCATGAGTTAACTTACTCCCAGTCCTTCATTTATGCAACAGGTCGACTCTGGAACTGTCTCCCTCCGTCTATGTTTCCTGCTTCCTATGATCTCCAGTCTTTCAAATGCAGTGTATCCAGGCATCTCGAAATGATCCGATCTTGAATTTGGCTCTCTCTTGTATATTGTTTTTCTCTTGGAAGGAACAATATTTGCGGACTCGCGGCCTTTGCTTCTTTCTTCTTCGCATAAAAAAAAAGTGGGTAAAAAAATAGAGTACATAGATTCTTATTAGTACCAATTATTTCAGTTCTTTATTGAAATATGTATTTAGTTTTTACACTAAAATAAATTAATATTCTGATTAAGTTAAAATAAAGTTACGCAAAGTTAGCAGATAAGAGTGATTTGGTTAGTTAGGATGCTGGCTAAAATATTTACCTATTTCAATCAAGCACTCAGATTTTGGCATAGGTGTTTTGGCTTCAGCACAAAATTTGTTAGTAAAACAATGCAGATTATTTCATGAGTGACACACACACACACACACACACACACACAAAATCCTGAGGCAACTTCATCCCAAGAGATTTTTTTACCTGTATATGGCTGCAAGAATCAGGAAGTGGCCTGCACCATGCATATACTGTATACTGTAGTACATAAAACAGTTAATCAGATGGAAACGACAGTTACTGTAATGGAGTAGATAGGTGGAAGGGTTATACAAAAGCATGAAGGAGCAGTTAGGTAGTTAAATGGAAATAATGAGATAAATATTTAGCGAAGGCGAGCAACATCAAGAATGTCAGTAGTTTATGAGGATAAAAGTACTAAAGAGGTGGAGTGATTTGTGGGAAATGATGTAAGATTTATCTAGCAGACAGGGAAAGAAAAAGAAATACTGTACTGTACCAAGTAACTTTAATCACTGCACACTGTTGAAGGGAAAGGTGACAATCAAGAGTATAAATACGAAAGGAGTATCAATACTCAGCTAAAATGGAAATTTACTTGTATTAATTAAGAGAGGGAAGGTGGCAATAGTACAGTGATAAAACTATAGCCAAATATATGGAGAATGAATGAACAACTGCGACAGTACACACATCTGATAACATCTATTTTCCACCATGGTCTGCTGGTCAAGGCTGGATGACAGGTATGGAAAGAAATTGCTGAAAAAAAAAAAAAAAAATGGAGAAGCGCATATACGTCCCTCATGTGTTGGTGCTGCAATGAATGTCACCATTCAACCACTTTGTACAGAAGCAAAGCAACCTGCATGCTGGAAATAATTCTGTAATAATTATATATTTACGTCTTGCAATGTAAGTTTAGGAATATAATAATTACTGCTACATGAGTAGAGGTCTACATAATCTGCATATGCTGCAGTATATAGTTCCTGACTGGTCAGCTGGCAAGAAACATACCATGGAAGTCTATGAATTATACAATAAAACATTCACTTCGCTCGTATAAATTCAGATCTAGGTATCTCTGACAATTATTTCATGCAAATAATGGCAAAGGAGGATAAATTATATATCTTGCTCTAAAATGCGTCCTCTTTATCCGTTTTGGTGTAATTTATTACCAATTCTAATGCATAAATACATATTTCCTACATAAAAATATCAGTTGAGAATGGGTTTGCGAAATGTCTGGCCTATTAAATAGAAGAAACATTTAAATTTTGCATGCTGTAAGCGCTCTTGCAGTGCATTGTTGCCAAGTGAATCTAGCGACTGTTGTGGCATTCAGACTCCTGAACTGGGTTTCGCCAAGACTGTCTATCTATCTATAGCCCGACGCCCTAATCCCGCAAAGGGTGGCCGCAGACAAAACTCCTCCAAGTCGCTCTGTCACCCACCATTTGACTATCCTCCCACCAACTCATCCCCCCTCCCCTCATATACCTCTCAACTCCATCCCTCCACCTCATCCTCGGTCTACCCCTCTCTCTCCCTCCCTCCATCTCACCTACATACACCCTCTTAGTCAATCTTTCATTCTCCATTCTCTCCACATGTCCAAACCACCTGTGTATTTTTCCTAATCTTCTCAACCACATCCACATCCACCCCACAACGTTCCTTCACTTCTTCATTCGTCAACCTGTCCCTCCATGTCACTCCACATGCTCCTCTCAAGTAACTCATTTCCACTGCTCTCACTCTTGACTTATTCCCATCTTGCAAGGTCCACGCCTCTCTTCCATACGTCAGGGTAGGGATCACAATACTATCAAGCAGTGACTTCTTAACTTCCATACTCACTTCTCTATTTCTCATCACTGCTTTCAGTGAACCAATAACCTTCCTTCCCTGCTGTACTCTTTCACGCACTTCATCTCCCAAAGTTCCATCCTTACTCATCACACTACCCAAGTACTTGAATGCACTCACATTCTCCTTATCCTTACCACCCAACCTCACTGTACATTCTGTGACTTCATTCCTCTCAAACACCATAACTTTACTTTTGTTTATATTAACTTTCAGCTTCCTCCTCCTACACGCTGTCCCAAATTCATTCACCAAACCTTGCAACTCCCATTCATCTTCACTCAACAGTACTGTATCATCAGCAAACAGCAACACCGGAATCTTCCAAATCTCACCGTCATTTATTAGAGCCACCCCCACATCCACTGTCCTACCTTGCACCTCCTTTACAACCCCATCCATGTATATATAGGAGACATCACGCAACCCTGTTTCAGTCCCACATTGAGATCAAAGAACTCACTCAGCTCACTATCCACTCGCACCGTAGTCCTAGCTCCTTCGTACATACTCTTCACAGCACTCAACAATTTCCCCTCCGCTCCATATATTCTTAATACCTTCCACATACCTTGCCTATCTATTCTGTCATAAGCTTTCTCCAAGTCCATGAAGGCAGCATACACTTTCTTTCCCTTCTCTAGATACTTTTCCACTAAACATCATAGAACAAATATCTGATCTACACACACTTTTCCCTTGCTAAATCCCCCTTGTCCTTCTCCAACTACCTCCTATGTCATATGCCAAACCCTATCAATAAGTATTCTACCATATATTTTACTAGTCACACTAAGAAGGCAAATACCCCTATGGTTACCACATACTTCTCTCTCCCGAACATTTATACCTGATTTCCAGTCCTCTGGAACCCTTCCCTCTTCCCAAGCCAACCTACACAACTTCCATATCCACTCCACAACAATATCACCCCCATACCTCAGCATTTCACCACACACTTCATCAATTCCTGGGGCCTTTCCCAACTTGATCTTCTTCATTGCTTCCACTACTTCCTCCCTATTGATCTCTTCCTCCCTCCTCTCATCTCTTCTTCTCCCAGCCATTCCCCAACCATTTATATTTGCACTGCTTTCACTGACGGTCAAGTTTTTTTATAGTAGGGATGACTGACGTTCAGGAACGTCTGATGACTGAAACGTCACCTTTGGACTGCCTGAACTCTTGGTACGGCCCTAAAGGCCGTGTCACACATAGTACGTCTGCTGCACGACAGAGGATGACTTGTCCTTTTTTGCCAATTCGAAACGAATCACTGGACCAACGCACGAGCCTCACACCACTCGATAGCCGCTCGACGGTCATATGACACCATATTGACACCCACTCGACAGACACGCTACTCACACGTTTCTAATACGATCGTGAGACAATAAATAGTTTGACTGCCGGGATTCTCGCTCAACTCTGGCACGCTTTTGACATAATAACAGCACGATAAGTACATATTTGGTCGTTTGCCATACGACATCTTCACGACGTACCCACAGTCGTACACAACATACGGACGATTGCAAAATGATCACTACGAGCATAGTACCCTACACGGACTCAAGCCACGCCATCACAAACGGGACCAGGACTTGCCAAGGCTGTGAGGGACTACATCATGGACTACGGCAGCTGACCAGACAACATGCTGCCATGGTAGGAGCCAGTCGACTAATCACAAAGCAAAAATAATCTAATAGAAAATAACCATGACCCTCTATGCAATATCTTTAATATTTTAACGCCCCATTGAGAAATGTATTTTTTTCTTGATTGCAAAATTTTTGTGCTGCCAGACATCATTTGAATACCAAGTTTTAAGATAATGTTTAAGTATTTTGTCATTTGTATCTATTTGTCACTTTTCAATTCTCAGTGACTTCTTTTAAGTTCAGTATAGCCATAAATATTAACTTGTATTCTCATTTACTTGTATAATATTGTAATGTTTCAATTCTTTAATATTGTATCATATTCCCAATCTGTTTTGTAACATCATTTATACTTCAAATATAATTTTAATGTTTCAAAAAATAGTTTTCTTAATACTTGTACAATATTGTAACATTTTCAAATATCTTTTGCATACATAAACCATGTGTCATGGGAGAGACAAGATGAGTGAGTTAGCCTGTATTAATTTACTTTTTTTTTTTTTAACATGTTTAGTTTTTATAAAAAATTTTATATTCTTTTTCTTCCATATACTTTTTATTTCATATCAGTTGATGCTTTTCAAAATTATTTCATATGTATACTATGTACAATAAAAATTAAACATAATATTGAAAGGATATAGTTGAAAATTTGCTATTAGAAAATCTGTTAACATTTTCTATCTATCTATGTATTGCCAGACGCCTCAATCCCATTTGGGGTGGCCACAAACAAATCGCCTCCAAGTCGCCCTCTCCCCTGCCATTTCACTGCCCTGCTCCGAACTCACACCCCCCTCTCTCATATACCTCTCCACCCCATCCCTCCATCTCATCCTCGGCCTCCCCCTCCCTCTTCCCCCCTCCACCTCACTCACATACACTCTCTTCATCAGTCTTTCACCCTCCATCCTCTCCACATGGCCAAACCACCTCAGTGTGTTCCTCATAACGCTTCCTATCACATCCACATCAACACCACAATGCTCCTTTATATCCTCATTCGTCAGCCTGTCTCTCCATGTGACTCCACAGGCTTCTTTTAAATAACTCATTTCCACTGCTCTCACTCTTGACTTGTGTCCTTCCAACAACGTCCAAGCTTCTCTTCCGTACGTTAGAGTTGGTATCACAATACTGTCATGTAGTAACTTTTTCACTTCCATGCTCACTTCCCTGTTTCTTATCACTGCTTTCAAAGAACCAGCAACCTTTCTTCCCTGTTGTACCCTTTCAAGCACTTCACCCTCCAAACCTCCATCCTTACTCATCACACTACCCAAGTACTTAAACGTACTCACATTTTCCAATTCCTCACCATCCAACCTTGCTGTACATTCACTGACTTCACCTCTCTCAAAGACCATCACTTTACTCTTCCCTACATTCACCTTTAGATTCCGTTTCTTACACACTCTCCCAAACTCATCCACCAAGCCTTGCAGCTCCCCTTCGTCTTCACTTAACAACACAGTATCATCTGCAAACAACAGTACAGGGAGTTTCCAAACACTATCCTCTCTCACCAGGGCCACTCCAACATCCACTACCCTACCTTGTACCTCTTTTATTACCCCATCCATGTACAGATTGAACAACCATGGAGACATGACACATCCCTGTTTCAACCCAACTTTCAAAGAGAAAAATTCACTTAGTTCACCATCCACACGCACTGCAGCCTTCGCACCATCGTACATACTCTTCACAGCATTCAACAACTTCCCATCTACTCCATATATTCTTATCACTTTCCACAATCCTTGTCTATCCACCCTGTCATATGCTTTCTCCAAATCCATGAAAGCTGCATGCAACTTCTTTCCCTTCTCTAGAAACTTTTCCACTAAAGATCTAAGAATGAATATCTGATCTACACAACCTCTTCCCTTCCTAAAGCCTCCCTGTTCTTCTCCAACTAATTTCTCTGTTAACATTTTATTTTATGTATTTATAAACATGTGGCAGAGAAGGCCATATGACACTTAAAAAAAAGGCCATATGGACAAGAAAGGCCATATGGAAGTAAACAAAAATTAATGAACAGGAGCACCAGACAAAGAATGTATAAGGGCACTTTAAGTTACAGCACCTGTCAATGAAGGACATATGGATGGAGGTTCTCATCCCATCACGTCCCATTGACATATATATACGTCTACAAGTTTTGTCACTGTCAGTCCCATTGACATATATAAACGTGCATCAATTGCAAGGTCCCTAAATTGCACAATTTCCAATTTTTGCGTGTGATTTTCGGTACATACACACGGGACACCTTCCTCTACAAGATACCAGGCAGGGACAATGCCTTACCCCACATTACCTGTCCCTTCCCCCCGCACGCCATTGTCTCGGCAATTCACATGTTACCAGTGACCTGGCCAGTAAAGAGATGTCGTGCCACAGTACGAAATTCAGGGCAGAGTGATTCCCCAATCGATTACAATGTGGAGGACAAAGTTTGTGTAGCATTAGAGGAAGAAACAGTCAGAAATGATGATCAGGTAATGTTGCCAAAAAAGGTCAGGTATATTGCTGTGTTTGGTGAGTGAAACAATGCTTATATTGCCTATATTACTGTGTGAAAACCAGTATACTCTCATACTACATATAAATTTGTACCAAATAAATAAATAAATACCATTTATGAGTGGTGTGGAATAGTTACCCTCCCATAGAACTCGTTTTCCTTGGAGCCAGCCTGATAGAAAACTCAGTAAGGGAAGGGGTACTGCTACCTGTATCTAGTATTTTAAACCTCAGATGAGTGATTTCTCTATGATTTTTCGATGTTTCTGACCAAAAGCGGAGGTTTGAGCCAAAATTTTTTTTTTCCAACATTGGTCGGGATTGGTGGGAGTCAGTGGTGGAAAATCGGTCGTGATCGGGTGAGTTAAACACCAAAGTTATTTATGCCTTCTATGTGCCACTCCAGGGAATTGTCACATATCCTCAGGGTCGCGGGTTGGGGTACCGTGTCCATTACTGCTCTCGCCTCAGGTCTCCCTTAGGTGGGGGTGTTCGATTTCCAGGACCTTGGTGTACCTGGTACAGTCATTTGTTTACCACCATGGTAAAAAGATGGCCCTGAGACGGAAAATGGCTCGTACTGAAGTGTGGTGGCATGTTGAGGTTGTTGGGGGATACTGCATTGGAACCTTCTGAGGAGAGACAAGGGTGATGACCCTAGGAATGGGTCCAGTCTCATTTCTGTGGTGGCATGTTGAAGTCATTGGGGATGCCGTGTTGGAACCGTCTGAGGAGAGACAAGGGTGATGACCCTAGGAATGGGTCCAGTCCCATTTGTGTAACTCTTAAATCCTTGGACCAGCCTGAAGTGCTCTGTACAGTGTTGGTCCTTGACCTTTTGCTCTCATTCCAGCACGCTTGATGCAGCATACTGGTGGAT
>NC_136978.1:39431923-39454983 GCF_032717465.1 Coenobita brevimanus
GCTTGAAAACATTCGACATGAAATTACTTCCCCGGTCTGACTGTACCTCCTTGGGCAGACCAAACTTTGTGAAGAACCCCAGCATTTCCTTAACCACGTTCTTTGCTGAGATATTTCTAAGTGGAATGGCTTCAGGATAACGAGTAGCCATATCAATCAGGGTCAACACATAAGAAAATCCTGAAGAAGTCTTAGGAAGAGGGCCCACAATATCCACCAACACATGGGTGAATGGCGCCTCAAAAGGAGGAATGGGAACTAGAGGTGCAACCTTTTTGGTCTGATTACACTTCCCCACAACTTGACAGGTGTGACAAGACTTACAATACCAGGAAACATCCCTGAAGATACCTGGCCAGTAGAAGTGTTTCAAAATGCGTGCCACAGTCTTCCTCACTCCAAGGTGTCCTGCCAAACTGGAATCATGAGCCACTCTAATGATATCCTGCCTACAAACACGAGGGATGACAACTTGATGTACAACCTCCCATTCACAGTCGGTTGATGCTGTTGGGGGTCTCCACTTCCTCATAAGTACTCCTGACTTTACATAATAACAAGTAGAAGCACCGGCTGACTCTTCTTCACTGTAAGCAGAGTTAGCTAGACCTTTCAACTCAGGGTCAGCAACCTGCAACTCAACCAACTCTTGACGAGACAAATTATCAACACTACGGGGTACTGCCTCATCTGGTGAGTGGTCCAAATTAGCAAGAAAAGTGTCAGCTAGGATAACATCATCATCATCATTATCCTCTAAATCACCAGTAACTTTAGACTTAGCCCTAGTGACAGCACATGCAGGGAACACATCAGGGACACCACAATCCTGGGCCGCAGCCACTGGCTCACTAGACAACTGAGGAGCTGGACACACTTGACTTCCACCAATATCATTTCCAAGTAAGAAAGTTACACCTGACATTGGGAGTGTCTCAACCAACCCAACCATAACGGAACCATTAACAAAACCAGACTCTAAATTCACTCTGCACAGAGGGACAGAGAAGTAATTATTCCCTACACCTTGTAAGATTACAGTTTCATCAGAGGAATTAACATTAGAGCCTAGAACACTGGTCAGCATAAGGGATTGGCAAGCACCTGTATCACAATATATTTTAACTGATTTCCTGTCATTACTGTCCAGAGGACTGACAAAACCATCAGACAGGAAATTAGCACATGAACTCTTGAGAGTGTCACCCACGTTACTGCTCAAAAGAGGAGCTCCATCATGAAAGTTTAAGTTACCCCTCAAAGCAGGTTCAGTTAACTCAGTTAAAGACTTCCGGAAACTCTCAAGAGTGGACACTAGACCAATTGACTGAATATTTAAAGACTCCTTTTTGTTCACATCACGCTGTCTCCTGAAACATTTCTCCGTAGTATGACCAAGCTTACCACAATAAGTACATTTACTTTTCTGAAATCTAGAGGTGAAGCTGGTATTTACTTCCTGAGAAACATCATCTTTATTCTCTTTCCTGTTACCTGTACTCTGAGTAGAGGCAACGTACTTACTCTCAGCTTTCCCTTTTTCTTTAAAATATCTCTTGTGAGTGAGAACATATTCATCAGCTAAAACTGCAGCATCAGACAAATTATCTATTCTTTTCTCATCAAGATATAGGCTTACATCTTTATAAATACACCTTTTGAAGTCCTCCAGCAAAATCATCTGCTTAAATTTGTCAAAATCAGAATCCACATTCTTAGAATTTAACCACTGCTCTAACAGATCTTCTTTGATTTTTGCATACTCAACATGGGATTGCTTATCTTGCTTATAAGTTGTCCTAAATTTTACTCTATAGGCTTCAGGAACAAGCTCATAGGCCTTAAGAATCAAGCTCTTAACTACATCATAATTATCACATTGATCCTGAGGCATAGATGCATAAGTTACTTGAGCTTTACCGGTGAGAACAGTTTGAAGGAGTACTGGCCAATACTTTTTGGCCAATTAAAACCTGTAGCTACCCTCTCAAACAACTGAAAATACTTTGTTAAATCAGATTCATTAAAAGGAGGGACAAGTTTAACATTTTTAGCCACATCAAAATCATCAGAGCTAGATGATCCAGTTCCACCTTGTTTCATGCGATACTCATGGTCTGCCTGAATCCTAGCAATTTCAACTTGTGCCTCAGCCTCCCTAGCACGGGCCTCCTGCAGGGCTAGCTGTAACTTAGCTAATTCAATCTGCGTTTGCTCATTTGGAGGAGTTACATTAAACAAGCTTTCATTAATCATGTCAACAATCTGATCTTTAGAATGATGAGAGCGAACAACAATTCCCAATTGTTGAGCAACAAGCTTAAGTTCATTCTTTGTTCTGTTTTCTACATCACACACTGTTTGCACATTTGACAAAAAATCTTTGGCTTCATCAAGCGTACCCGGTAGTAATAGTAGACATCATGAATAAATCACAGTCACAAAATATCAAGCAATATCCTTATGATAATATCCTGAATATTCTGATATGAGGTCGCCAAATTTATGTTACGGAACAGAGAAAGATAATGTACACATTAAGTGAGAATACTAAGAGTCACTACTGTCCCGTAAAGTTCCAGGTTCAAAACAAAAGAGTTAGGTAAAATTACAAGTTAAAGTTTAATGCTCAAACTAACAACAAAACATTCAGGACTCATAAGGATAATGTAATGGCAAAAAACAGGTTAAATATAGGGTTAACTGCAATAGCCTCTATTAACACGAAATTAGCAAGAGAAAATTACTTAAGTCAGCCCTGATAAAATGAAAATACACTGGGTAATGCTCAGTTAATGCAAGATAAATTATTACAGATACAAACTATTATTAATGATGACTGACATAAAGAACCGTTACATAAATTACAAAAAACGTCAGTAGGCCTAAGAACCAACACCTTATGCTACACAGTACAAGAAAAAATGCAACAACACTTATACTCAAATCACACAGCTGCTAGATGGTTGGAGACTTCCTGAGAAACTCACAATAATAATAACTGTACAGGGGAGGACAGAGATGTGAACAAAATGAGGAGCAGATCTAAGTGGCAATGATGCAGAGACTGAGCTCATTATATAGGGGCCAGCAGAGCTTGATACAACTTGTAAGAAGGACGCGCAAATGAAGCCATGGGGACAAAGAGCTGAAAATCCCGCACTGAACAACAGAAAGGACGACTTACGCTACTATAACGGTAGAAGGGGGGACTGAGGCAGAACACGCTCGTGATCAAACATGCAGCATACTGTGCGTTAAAATTACACAAAGGATGATGAAATCATAGGCTATGTAACACCTCCCCACAAAGAAAAAGAAATTTACAAAGGAAATTTCTTTTTATTCTAAAACAATCTGTCTAAAGTCTAGATAAGCAATCTGCAATAACATTTTATTTCCCCTTGACATGTTGTATGTCTAATGAATACTCCTGAAGAAGTAGACTCCATCTTGTCAATCTCTGATTTTTATATTTAAACTTACTAAGGAATTTCAGTAGGTTATGATCAGTATAAATGACTATGGGGTCAAAACCAGAACACAAATAAAATGAAAAATGCTGTAAACCCAAAATCAAGGCCAAAAGCTCTTTCTCAATAGTTGAGTAGTTCTTTTGAGGTGGAGTGAACTTCTTACTGTAATAAGATACAGGGTGTTCAATACCCTGATCATCCTCTTGCAGCAAAACAGCCCCAGCTCCTGTTTCACTTGCGTCAACAGCCATCTTAAAAGGCTTAGCAAAATTTGGAGTAGCGAGCACTGGCTGACTTAATAGGATAGCTTTAAGTTTGTTGAAAGAGGATTCACAGTTATCGGTCCATACAAATTCAACTCCCTTTTTCAGTAGGTCTGGAAGTGGTGATACAAGAATAGAAAAGTTAAGAACAAATCTCCTGTAATAACCTACCATTCCCAAAAATCTTTGTAGCTCTTTCCTACTTTTAGGTCTGGGAAGATCACTTATAACCTGAACCTTAGCTCCTGGCGGTGCAACATGTCCATCACCAATTACGTACCCAAGGTACTGAACTTTAGCTTGACCAAACTCACACTTTGATAAATTAGCTACAAGATTAGCCTGAACTAAACGCTCAAGAAATTTACTGACATGGCATAGGTGATCTTTCCAGTTGTCACTGAAGATTAATACATCATCAATATAAACAACACACCCTGCCAAACCCTCTGTTACAACATTCATGAGCTTCTGAAATGTGGCTGGTGCATTCTTCATGCCATATGGCATTACAGAACATGCAAAAGTCTTTCCTAGTGTTACAAAACATGAGATCTCCCTAGCACGTTCAGTCATAAGTACTTGCCAGTATCCCTTTAACAAATCAAACTTACTTATGTACCTAGCCTTTCCGATCTTGTCTATGCAATCTTCCACGCGAGGGAGAGGGTAAGTGTCTGTTTTGGTTATCTGATTAACACGTCTGTAGTCAATGCAAAGCTGCTGTGAACCACCTGGCTTAGGGACTAGAGTGACAGGAGAACTCCACTCGCTCTGACAGGGCTCAATCATCTTGTGGTCCAACAGGTAGCCAAGCTCCTTCTGGATGAGAGGAACTTTCACTGGGTTCACACGGTAAGGAGGCAGTTTAATTGGCTTTGCGTCTCCAACATCGACATCATGCATCAACACAGTGGTTCTTCCTGGAGTGGCACGGAACACTTGTGGGTACTCCTGCAGTAATGCCGAAAACTCCTGCCTTTCCTCGGGAGGTAGATGAGAAAACTTAGTCTGGAGATCATTCATGATATCAGGATTCTTCCCCAAACTATCACCCAGGCTCATACTGTATGGGAGAACTTCACTTGCAGACTCGGGTGGAACAGCTACAGTGCAGACTGGATTATTTTCGTCCCGCCTGTGATATAACTTTAGCATGTTGATGTGACATAGTTGCTTGCTCTTTCTACGATCTGGTGTGGCGATGACATAGTTGACATCACTGAGTTTCTTCTCCACGAAATAAGGACCACTAAACTTGGCTTGAAGAGGTTGCCCATGCACTGGTAGCAGAATCAAAACCTGATCTCCTGGCTGAAAGTGGCGTAACCTGGACTTCTTATCATACCAAGTCTTCATCTTCTCCTGAGCAGCTCCTAAATTCTCTCTTGCCAGCTGTAAAGCAGTGGACAGCCGTTCTTTGAACTTCATCACATACTCCAGCAAGTTGACGTCATCTTCCTCTGACAGCCAGCATTCCTTGAGTAGCTTAAGGGGTTCTCTTACTTCATGGCCAAACAGTAGTTCAAAGGGTGAGAAGCCCAGTGATTCATTTGGAGATTCTCTTGCAGCAAACACAACGAATGGAAGACCTTTATCCCAGTCTTTCTGATGTTCGAAACAGTATTTCTTGAGCATCGATTTGAGTGTTTGATGATATCTCTCCAACGCTCCTTGGGTCTGGGGATGGTAAGCTGAAGATGTGATCTGGGTGATGCCCAACTCTTTCAGAGACTGCTTGAAAACATTCGACATGAAATTACTTCCCGGTCTGACTGTACCTCCTTGGGCAGACCAAACTTTGTGAAGAACCCCAGCATTTCCTTAACCACGTTCTTTGCTGAGATATTTCTAAGTGGAATGGCTTCAGGATAACGAGTAGCCATATCAATCAGGGTCAACACATAAGAAAATCCTGAAGAAGTCTTAGGAAGAGGGCCCACAATATCCACCAACACATGGGTGAATGGCGCCTCAAAAGGAGGAATGGGAACTAGAGGTGCAACCTTTTTGGTCTGATTACACTTCCCCACAACTTGACAGGTGTGACAAGACTTACAATACCAGGAAACATCCCTGAAGATACCTGGCCAGTAGAAGTGTTTCAAAATGCGTGCCACAGTCTTCCTCACTCCAAGGTGTCCTGCCAAACTGGAATCATGAGCCACTCTAATGATATCCTGCCTACAAACACGAGGGATGACAACTTGATGTACAACCTCCCATTCACAGTCGGTTGATGCTGTTGGGGGTCTCCACTTCCTCATAAGTACTCCTGACTTTACATAATAACAAGTAGAAGCACCGGCTGACTCTTCTTCACTGTAAGCAGAGTTAGCTAGACCTTTCAACTCAGGGTCAGCAACCTGCAACTCAACCAACTCTTGACGAGACAAATTATCAACACTACGGGGTACTGCCTCATCTGGTGAGTGGTCCAAATTAGCAAGAAAAGTGTCAGCTAGGATAACATCATCATCATCATTATCCTCTAAATCACCAGTAACTTTAGACTTAGCCCTAGTGACAGCACATGCAGGGAACACATCAGGGACACCACAATCCTGGGCCGCAGCCACTGGCTCACTAGACAACTGAGGAGCTGGACACACTTGACTTCCACCAATATCATTTCCAAGTAAGAAAGTTACACCTGACATTGGGAGTGTCTCAACCAACCCAACCATAACGGAACCATTAACAAAACCAGACTCTAAATTCACTCTGCACAGAGGGACAGAGAAGTAATTATTCCCTACACCTTGTAAGATTACAGTTTCATCAGAGGAATTAACATTAGAGCCTAGAACACTGGTCAGCATAAGGGATTGGCAAGCACCTGTATCACAATATATTTTAACTGATTTCCTGTCATTACTGTCCAGAGGACTGACAAAACCATCAGACAGGAAATTAGCACATGAACTCTTGAGAGTGTCACCCACGTTACTGCTCAAAAGAGGAGCTCCATCATGAAAGTTTAAGTTACCCCTCAAAGCAGGTTCAGTTAACTCAGTTAAAGACTTCCGGAAACTCTCAAGAGTGGACACTAGACCAATTGACTGAATATTTAAAGACTCCTTTTTGTTCACATCACGCTGTCTCCTGAAACATTTCTCCGTAGTATGACCAAGCTTACCACAATAAGTACATTTACTTTTCTGAAATCTAGAGGTGAAGCTGGTATTTACTTCCTGAGAAACATCATCTTTATTCTCTTTCCTGTTACCTGTACTCTGAGTAGAGGCAACGTACTTACTCTCAGCTTTCCCTTTTTCTTTAAAATATCTCTTGTGAGTGAGAACATATTCATCAGCTAAAACTGCAGCATCAGACAAATTATCTATTCTTTTCTCATCAAGATATAGGCTTACATCTTTATAAATACACCTTTTGAAGTCCTCCAGCAAAATCATCTGCTTAAATTTGTCAAAATCAGAATCCACATTCTTAGAATTTAACCACTGCTCTAACAGATCTTCTTTGATTTTTGCATACTCAACATGGGATTGCTTATCTTGCTTATAAGTTGTCCTAAATTTTACTCTATAGGCTTCAGGAACAAGCTCATAGGCCTTAAGAATCAAGCTCTTAACTACATCATAATTATCACATTGATCCTGAGGCATAGATGCATAAGTTACTTGAGCTTTACCGGTGAGAACAGTTTGAAGGAGTACTGGCCAATACTTTTTGGCCAATTAAAACCTGTAGCTACCCTCTCAAACAACTGAAAATACTTTGTTAAATCAGATTCATTAAAAGGAGGGACAAGTTTAACATTTTTAGCCACATCAAAATCATCAGAGCTAGATGATCCAGTTCCACCTTGTTTCATGCGATACTCATGGTCTGCCTGAATCCTAGCAATTTCAACTTGTGCCTCAGCCTCCCTAGCACGGGCCTCCTGCAGGGCTAGCTGTAACTTAGCTAATTCAATCTGCGTTTGCTCATTTGGAGGAGTTACATTAAACAAGCTTTCATTAATCATGTCAACAATCTGATCTTTAGAATGATGAGAGCGAACAACAATTCCCAATTGTTGAGCAACAAGCTTAAGTTCATTCTTTGTTCTGTTTTCTACATCACACACTGTTTGCACATTTGACAAAAAATCTTTGGCTTCATCAAGCGTACCCGGTAGTAATAGTAGACATCATGAATAAATCACAGTCACAAAATATCAAGCAATATCCTTATGATAATATCCTGAATATTCTGATATGAGGTCGCCAAATTTATGTTACGGAACAGAGAAAGATAATGTACACATTAAGTGAGAATACTAAGAGTCACTACTGTCCCGTAAAGTTCCAGGTTCAAAACAAAAGAGTTAGGTAAAATTACAAGTTAAAGTTTAATGCTCAAACTAACAACAAAACATTCAGGACTCATAAGGATAATGTAATGGCAAAAAACAGGTTAAATATAGGGTTAACTGCAATAGCCTCTATTAACACGAAATTAGCAAGAGAAAATTACTTAAGTCAGCCCTGATAAAATGAAAATACACTGGGTAATGCTCAGTTAATGCAAGATAAATTATTACAGATACAAACTATTATTAATGATGACTGACATAAAGAACCGTTACATAAATTACAAAAAACGTCAGTAGGCCTAAGAACCAACACCTTATGCTACACAGTACAAGAAAAAATGCAACAACACTTATACTCAAATCACACAGCTGCTAGATGGTTGGAGACTTCCTGAGAAACTCACAATAATAATAACTGTACAGGGGAGGACAGAGATGTGAACAAAATGAGGAGCAGATCTAAGTGGCAATGATGCAGAGACTGAGCTCATTATATAGGGGCCAGCAGAGCTTGATACAACTTGTAAGAAGGACGCGCAAATGAAGCCATGGGGACAAAGAGCTGAAAATCCCGCACTGAACAACAGAAAGGACGACTTACGCTACTATAACGGTAGAAGGGGGGGACTGAGGCAGAACACGCTCGTGATCAAACATGCAGCATACTGTGCGTTAAAATTACACAAAGGATGATGAAATCATAGGCTATGTAACACCTCCCCACAAAGAAAAAGAAATTTACAAAGGAAATTTCTTTTTATTCTAAAACAATCTGTCTAAAGTCTAGATAAGCAATCTGCAATAACATTTTATTTCCCCTTGACATGTTGTATGTCTAATGAATACTCCTGAAGAAGTAGACTCCATCTTGTCAATCTCTGATTTTTATATTTAAACTTACTAAGGAATTTCAGTAGGTTATGATCAGTATAAATGACTATGGGGTCAAAACCAGAACACAAATAAAATGAAAAATGCTGTAAACCCAAAATCAAGGCCAAAAGCTCTTTCTCAATAGTTGAGTAGTTCTTTTGAGGTGGAGTGAACTTCTTACTGTAATAAGATACAGGGTGTTCAATACCCTGATCATCCTCTTGCAGCAAAACAGCCCCAGCTCCTGTTTCACTTGCGTCAACAGCCATCTTAAAAGGCTTAGCAAAATTTGGAGTAGCGAGCACTGGCTGACTTAATAGGATAGCTTTAAGTTTGTTGAAAGAGGATTCACAGTTATCGGTCCATACAAATTCAACTCCCTTTTTCAGTAGGTCTGGAAGTGGTGATACAAGAATAGAAAAGTTAAGAACAAATCTCCTGTAATAACCTACCATTCCCAAAAATCTTTGTAGCTCTTTCCTACTTTTAGGTCTGGGAAGATCACTTATAACCTGAACCTTAGCTCCTGGCGGTGCAACATGTCCATCACCAATTACGTACCCAAGGTACTGAACTTTAGCTTGACCAAACTCACACTTTGATAAATTAGCTACAAGATTAGCCTGAACTAAACGCTCAAGAAATTTACTGACATGGCATAGGTGATCTTTCCAGTTGTCACTGAAGATTAATACATCATCAATATAAACAACACACCCTGCCAAACCCTCTGTTACAACATTCATGAGCTTCTGAAATGTGGCTGGTGCATTCTTCATGCCATATGGCATTACAGAACATGCAAAAGTCTTTCCTAGTGTTACAAAACATGAGATCTCCCTAGCACGTTCAGTCATAGGTACTTGCCAGTATCCCTTTAACAAATCAAACTTACTTATGTACCTAGCCTTTCCGATCTTGTCTATGCAATCTTCCACGCGAGGGAGAGGGTAAGTGTCTGTTTTGGTTATCTGATTAACACGTCTGTAGTCAATGCAAAGCTGCTGTGACCCACCTGGCTTAGGGACTAGAGTGACAGGAGAACTCCACTCGCTCTGACAGGGCTCAATCATCTTGTGGTCCAACAGGTAGCCAAGCTCCTTCTGGATGAGAGGAACTTTCACTGGGTTCACACGGTAAGGAGGCAGTTTAATTGGCTTTGCGTCTCCAACATCGACATCATGCATCAACACAGTGGTTCTTCCTGGAGTGGCACGGAACACTTGTGGGTACTCCTGCAGTAATGCCGAAAACTCCTGCCTTTCCTCGGGAGGTAGATGAGAAAACTTAGTCTGGAGATCATTCATGATATCAGGATTCTTCCCCAAACTATCACCCAGGCTCATACTGTATGGGAGAACTTCACTTGCAGACTCGGGTGGAACAGCTACAGTGCAGACTGGATTATTTTCGTCCCGCCTGTGATATAACTTTAGCATGTTGATGTGACATAGTTGCTTGCTCTTTCTACGATCTGGTGTGGCGATGACATAGTTGACATCACTGAGTTTCTTCTCCACGAAATAAGGACCACTAAACTTGGCTTGAAGAGGTTGCCCATGCACTGGTAGCAGAATCAAAACCTGATCTCCTGGCTGAAAGTGGCGTAACCTGGACTTCTTATCATACCAAGTCTTCATCTTCTCCTGAGCAGCTCCTAAATTCTCTCTTGCCAGCTGTAAAGCAGTGGACAGCCGTTCTTTGAACTTCATCACATACTCCAGCAAGTTGACGTCATCTTCCTCTGACAGCCAGCATTCCTTGAGTAGCTTAAGGGGTTCTCTTACTTCATGGCCAAACAGTAGTTCAAAGGGTGAGAAGCCCAGTGATTCATTTGGAGATTCTCTTGCAGCAAACACAACGAATGGAAGACCTTTATCCCAGTCTTTCTGATGTTCGAAACAGTATTTCTTGAGCATCGATTTGAGTGTTTGATGATATCTCTCCAACGCTCCTTGGGTCTGGGGATGGTAAGCTGAAGATGTGATCTGGGTGATGCCCAACTCTTTCAGAGACTGCTTGAAAACATTCGACATGAAATTACTTCTCCGGTCTGACTGTACCTCCTTGGGCAGACCAAACTTTGTGAAGAACCCCAGCATTTCCTTAACCACGTTCTTTGCTGAGATATTTCTAAGTGGAATGGCTTCAGGATAACGAGTAGCCATATCAATCAGGGTCAACACATAAGAAAATCCTGAAGAAGTCTTAGGAAGAGGGCCCACAATATCCACCAACACACGGGTGAAAGGCGCCTCAAAAGGAGGAATGGGAACTAGAGGTGCAACCTTTTCGGTCTGATTACACTTCCCCACAACTTGACAGGTGTGACAAGACTTACAATACCAGGAAACATCCCTGAAGATACCTGGCCAGTAGAAGTGTTTCAAAATGCGTGCCACAGTCTTCCTCACTCCAAGGTGTCCTGCCAAACTGGAATCATGAGCCACTCTAATGATATCCTGCCTACAAACACGAGGGATGACAACTTGATGTACAACCTCCCATTCACAGTCGGTTGATGCTGTTGGGGGTCTCCACTTCCTCATAAGTACTCCTGACTTTACATAATAACAAGTAGAAGCACCGGCTGACTCTTCTTCACTGTAAGCAGAGTTAGCTAGACCTTTCAACTCAGGGTCAGCAACCTGCAACTCAACCAACTCTTGACGAGACAAATTATCAACACTACGGGGTACTGCCTCATCTGGTGAGTGGTCCAAATTAGCAAGAAAAGTGTCAGCTAGGATAACATCATCATCATCATTATCCTCTAAATCACCAGTAACTTTAGACTTAGCCCTAGTGACAGCACATGCAGGGAACACATCAGGGACACCACAATCCTGGGCCGCAGCCACTGGCTCACTAGACAACTGAGGAGCTGGACACACTTGACTTCCACCAATATCATTTCCAAGTAAGAAAGTTACACCTGACATTGGGAGTGTCTCAACCAACCCAACCATAACGGAACCATTAACAAAACCAGACTCTAAATTCACTCTGCACAGAGGGACAGAGAAGTAATTATTCCCTACACCTTGTAAGATTACAGTTTCATCAGAGGAATTAACATTAGAGCCTAGAACACTGGTCAGCATAAGGGATTGGCAAGCACCTGTATCACGATATATTTTAACTGATTTCCTGTCATTACTGTCCAGAGGACTGACAAAACCATCAGACAGGAAATTAGCACATGAACTCTTGAGAGTGTCACCCACGTTACTGCTCAAAGAGGAGCTCCATCATGAAAGTTTAAGTTACCCCTCAAAGCAGGTTCAGTTAACTCAGTTAAAGACTTCCGGAAACTCTCAAGAGTGGACACTAGACCAATTGACTGAATATTTAAAGACTCCTTTTTGTTCACATCACGCTGTCTCCTGAAACATTTCTCCGTAGTATGACCAAGCTTACCACAATAAGTACATTTACTTTTCTGAAATCTAGAGGTGAAGCTGGTATTTACTTCCTGAGAAACATCATCTTTATTCTCTTTCCTGTTACCTGTACTCTGAGTAGAGGCAACGTACTTACTCTCAGCTTTCCCTTTTTCTTTAAAATATCTCTTGTGAGTGAGAACATATTCATCAGCTAAAACTGCAGCATCAGACAAATTATCTATTCTTTTCTCATCAAGATATAGGCTTACATCTTTATAAATACACCTTTTGAAGTCCTCCAGCAAAATCATCTGCTTAAATTTGTCAAAATCAGAATCCACATTCTTAGAATTTAACCACTGCTCTAACAGATCTTCTTTGATTTTTGCATACTCAACATGGGATTGCTTATCTTGCTTATAAGTTGTCCTAAATTTTACTCTATAGGCTTCAGGAACAAGCTCATAGGCCTTAAGAATCAAGCTCTTAACTACATCATAATTATCACATTGATCCTGAGGCATAGATGCATAAGTTACTTGAGCTTTACCGGTGAGAACAGTTTGAAGGAGTACTGGCCAATACTTTTTTGGCCAATTAAAACCTGTAGCTACCCTCTCAAACAACTGAAAATACTTTGTTAAATCAGATTCATTAAAAGGAGGGACAAGTTTAACATTTTTAGCCACATCAAAATCATCAGAGCTAGATGATCCAGTTCCACCTTGTTTCATGCGATACTCATGGTCTGCCTGAATCCTAGCAATTTCAACTTGTGCCTCAGCCTCCCTAGCACGGGCCTCCTGCAGGGCTAGCTGTAACTTAGCTAATTCAATCTGCGTTTGCTCATTTGGAGGAGTTACATTAAACAAGCTTTCATTAATCATGTCAACAATCTGATCTTTAGAATGATGAGAGCGAACAACAATTCCCAATTGTTGAGCAACAAGCTTAAGTTCATTCTTTGTTCTGTTTTCTACATCACACACTGTTTGCACATTTGACAAAAAATCTTTGGCTTCATCAAGCGTAGCCGGTAGTAATAGTAGACATCATGAATAAATCACAGTCACAAAATATCAAGCAATATCCTTATGATAATATCCTGAATATTCTGATATGAGGTCGCCAAATTTATGTTACGGAACAGAGAAAGATAATGTACACATTAAGTGAGAATACTAAGAGTCACTACTGTCCCGTAAAGTTCCAGGTTCAAAACAAAAGAGTTAGGTAAAATTACAAGTTAAAGTTTAATGCTCAAACTAACAACAAAACATTCAGGACTCATAAGGATAATGTAATGGCAAAAAACAGGTTAAATATAGGGTTAACTGCAATAGCCTCTATTAACACGAAATTAGCAAGAGAAAATTACTTAAGTCAGCCCTGATAAAATGAAAATACACTGGGTAATGCTCAGTTAATGCAAGATAAATTATTACAGATACAAACTATTATTAATGATGACTGACATAAAGAACCGTTACATAAATTACAAAAAACGTCAGTAGGCCTAAGAACCAACACCTTATGCTACACAGTACAAGAAAAAATGCAACAACACTTATACTCAAATCACACAGCTGCTAGATGGTTGGAGACTTCCTGAGAAACTCACAATAATAATAACTGTACAGGGGAGGACAGAGATGTGAACAAAATGAGGAGCAGATCTAAGTGGCAATGATGCAGAGACTGAGCTCATTATATAGGGGCCAGCAGAGCTTGATACAACTTGTAAGAAGGACGCGCAAATGAAGCCATGGGGACAAAGAGCTGAAAATCCCGCACTGAACAACAGAAAGGACGACTTACTCTACTATAACGGTAGAAGGGGGGGAATGAGGCAGAACACGCTCGTGATCAAACATGCAGCATACTGTGCGTTAAAATTACACAAAGGATGATGAAATCATAGGCTATGTAACACCTCCCCACAAAGAAAAAGAAATTTACAAAGGAAATTTCTTATTACTCTAAAACAATCTGTCTAAAGTCTAGATAAGCAATCTGCAATAACATTTTCTTTCCCCTTGACATGTTGTATGTCTAATGAATACTCCTGAAGAAGTAGACTCCATCTTGTCAATCTCTGATTTTTATATTTAAACTTACTAAGGAATTTCAGTAGGTTATGATCAGTATAAATGACTATGGGGTCAAAACCAGAACACAAATAAAATGAAAAATGCTGTAAACCCAAAATCAAGGCCAAAAGCTCTTTCTCAATAGTTGAGTAGTTCTTTTGAGGTGGAGTGAACTTCTTACTGTAATAAGATACAGGGTGTTCAATACCCTGATCATCCTCTTGCAGCAAAACAGCCCCAGCTCCTGTTTCACTTGCGTCAACAGCCATCTTAAAAGGCTTAGCAAAATTTGGAGTAGCGAGCACTGGCTGACTTAATAGGATAGCTTTAAGTTTGTTGAAAGAGGATTCACAGTTATCGGTCCATACAAATTCAACTCCCTTTTTCAGTAGGTCTGGAAGTGGTGATACAAGAATAGAAAAGTTAAGAACAAATCTCCTGTAATAACCTACCATTCCCAAAAATCTTTGTAGCTCTTTCCTACTTTTAGGTCTGGGAAGATCACTTATAACCTGAACCTTAGCTCCTGGCGGTGCAACATGTCCATCACCAATTACGTACCCAAGGTACTGAACTTTAGCTTGACCAAACTCACACTTTGATAAATTAGCTACAAGATTAGCCTGAACTAAACGCTCAAGAAATTTACTGACATGGCATAGGTGATCTTTCCAGTTGTCACTGAAGATTAATACATCATCAATATAAACAACACACCCTGCCAAACCCTCTGTTACAACATTCATGAGCTTCTGAAATGTGGCTGGTGCATTCTTCATGCCATATGGCATTACAGAACATGCAAAAGTCTTTCCTAGTGTTACAAAACATGAGATCTCCCTAGCACGTTCAGTCATAGGTACTTGCCAGTATCCCTTTAACAAATCAAACTTACTTATGTACCTAGCCTTTCCGATCTTGTCTATGCAATCTTCCACGCGAGGGAGAGGGTAAGTGTCTGTTTTGGTTATCTGATTAACACGTCTGTAGTCAATGCAAAGCTGCTGTGACCCACCTGGCTTAGGGACTAGAGTGACAGGAGAACTCCACTCGCTCTGACAGGGCTCAATCATCTTGTGGTCCAACAGGTAGCCAAGCTCCTTCTGGATGAGAGGAACTTTCACTGGGTTCACACGGTAAGGAGGCAGTTTAATTGGCTTTGCGTCTCCAACATCGACATCATGCATCAACACAGTGGTTCTTCCTGGAGTGGCACGGAACACTTGTGGGTACTCCTGCAGTAATGCCGAAAACTCCTGCCTTTCCTCGGGAGGTAGATGAGAAAACTTAGTCTGGAGATCATTCATGATATCAGGATTCTTCCCCAAACTATCACCCAGGCTCATACTGTATGGGAGAACTTCACTTGCAGACTCGGGTGGAACAGCTACAGTGCAGACTGGATTATTTTCGTCCCGCCTGTGATATAACTTTAGCATGTTGATGTGACATAGTTGCTTGCTCTTTCTACGATCTGGTGTGGCGATGACATAGTTGACATCACTGAGTTTCTTCTCCACGAAATAAGGACCACTAAACTTGGCTTGAAGAGGTTGCCCATGCACTGGTAGCAGAATCAAAACCTGATCTCCTGGCTGAAAGTGGCGTAACCTGGACTTCTTATCATACCAAGTCTTCATCTTCTCCTGAGCAGCTCCTAAATTCTCTCTTGCCAGCTGTAAAGCAGTGGACAGCCGTTCTTTGAACTTCATCACATACTCCAGCAAGTTGACGTCATCTTCCTCTGACAGCCAGCATTCCTTGAGTAGCTTAAGGGGTTCTCTTACTTCATGGCCAAACAGTAGTTCAAAGGGTGAGAAGCCCAGTGATTCATTTGGAGATTCTCTTGCAGCAAACACAACGAATGGAAGACCTTTATCCCAGTCTTTCTGATGTTCGAAACAGTATTTCTTGAGCATCGATTTGAGTGTTTGATGATATCTCTCCAACGCTCCTTGGGTCTGGGGATGGTAAGCTGAAGATGTGATCTGGGTGATGCCCAACTCTTTCAGAGACTGCTTGAAAACATTCGACATGAAATTACTTCCCCGGTCTGACTGTACCTCCTTGGGCAGACCAAACTTTGTGAAGAACCCCAGCATTTCCTTAACCACGTTCTTTGCTGAGATATTTCTAAGTGGAATGGCTTCAGGATAACGAGTAGCCATATCAATCAGGGTCAACACATAAGAAAATCCTGAAGAAGTCTTAGGAAGAGGGCCCACAATATCCACCAACACATGGGTGAAAGGCGCCTCAAAAGGAGGAATGGGAACTAGAGGTGCAACCTTTTTGGTCTGATTACACTTCCCCACAACTTGACAGGTGTGACAAGACTTACAATACCAGGAAACATCCCTGAAGATACCTGGCCAGTAGAAGTGTTTCAAAATGCGTGCCACAGTCTTCCTCACTCCAAGGTGTCCTGCCAAACTGGAATCATGAGCCACTCTAATGATATCCTGCCTACAAACACGAGGGATGACAACTTGATGTACAACCTCCCATTCACAGTCGGTTGATGCTGTTGGGGGTCTCCACTTCCTCATAAGTACTCCTGACTTTACATAATAACAAGTAGAAGCACCGGCTGACTCTTCTTCACTGTAAGCAGAGTTAGCTAGACCTTTCAACTCAGGGTCAGCAACCTGCAACTCAACCAACTCTTGACGAGACAAATTATCAACACTACGGGGTACTGCCTCATCTGGTGAGTGGTCCAAATTAGCAAGAAAAGTGTCAGCTAGGATAACATCATCATCATCATTATCCTCTAAATCACCAGTAACTTTAGACTTAGCCCTAGTGACAGCACATGCAGGGAACACATCAGGGACACCACAATCCTGGGCCGCAGCCACTGGCTCACTAGACAACTGAGGAGCTGGACACACTTGACTTCCACCAATATCATTTCCAAGTAAGAAAGTTACACCTGACATTGGGAGTGTCTCAACCAACCCAACCATAACGGAACCATTAACAAAACCAGACTCTAAATTCACTCTGCACAGAGGGACAGAGAAGTAATTATTCCCTACACCTTGTAAGATTACAGTTTCATCAGAGGAATTAACATTAGAGCCTAGAACACTGGTCAGCATAAGGGATTGGCAAGCACCTGTATCACGATATATTTTAACTGATTTCCTGTCATTACTGTCCAGAGGACTGACAAAACCATCAGACAGGAAATTAGCACATGAACTCTTGAGAGTGTCACCCACGTTACTGCTCAAAAGAGGAGCTCCATCATGAAAGTTTAAGTTACCCCTCAAAGCAGGTTCAGTTAACTCAGTTAAAGACTTCCGGAAACTCTCAAGAGTGGACACTAGACCAATTGACTGAATATTTAAAGACTCCTTTTTGTTCACATCACGCTGTCTCCTGAAACATTTCTCCGTAGTATGACCAAGCTTACCACAATAAGTACATTTACTTTTCTGAAATCTAGAGGTGAAGCTGGTATTTACTTCCTGAGAAACATCATCTTTATTCTCTTTCCTGTTACCTGTACTCTGAGTAGAGGCAACGTACTTACTCTCAGCTTTCCCTTTTTCTTTAAAATATCTCTTGTGAGTGAGAACATATTCATCAGCTAAAACTGCAGCATCAGACAAATTATCTATTCTTTTCTCATCAAGATATAGGCTTACATCTTTATAAATACACCTTTTGAAGTCCTCCAGCAAAATCATCTGCTTAAATTTGTCAAAATCAGAATCCACATTCTTAGAATTTAACCACTGCTCTAACAGATCTTCTTTGATTTTTGCATACTCAACATGGGATTGCTTATCTTGCTTATAAGTTGTCCTAAATTTTACTCTATAGGCTTCAGGAACAAGCTCATAGGCCTTAAGAATCAAGCTCTTAACTACATCATAATTATCACATTGATCCTGAGGCATAGATGCATAAGTTACTTGAGCTTTACCGGTGAGAACAGTTTGAAGGAGTACTGGCCAATACTTTTTTGGCCAATTAAAACCTGTAGCTACCCTCTCAAACAACTGAAAATACTTTGTTAAATCAGATTCATTAAAAGGAGGGACAAGTTTAACATTTTTAGCCACATCAAAATCATCAGAGCTAGATGATCCAGTTCCACCTTGTTTCATGCGATACTCATGGTCTGCCTGAATCCTAGCAATTTCAACTTGTGCCTCAGCCTCCCTAGCACGGGCCTCCTGCAGGGCTAGCTGTAACTTAGCTAATTCAATCTGCGTTTGCTCATTTGGAGGAGTTACATTAAACAAGCTTTCATTAATCATGTCAACAATCTGATCTTTAGAATGATGAGAGCGAACAACAATTCCCAATTGTTGAGCAACAAGCTTAAGTTCATTCTTTGTTCTGTTTTCTACATCACACACTGTTTGCACATTTGACAAAAAATCTTTGGCTTCATCAAGCGTAGCCGGTAGTAATAGTAGACATCATGAATAAATCACAGTCACAAAATATCAAGCAATATCCTTATGATAATATCCTGAATATTCTGATATGAGGTCGCCAAATTTATGTTACGGAACAGAGAAAGATAATGTACACATTAAGTGAGAATACTAAGAGTCACTACTGTCCCGTAAAGTTCCAGGTTCAAAACAAAAGAGTTAGGTAAAATTACAAGTTAAAGTTTAATGCTCAAACTAACAACAAAACATTCAGGACTCATAAGGATAATGTAATGGCAAAAAACAGGTTAAATATAGGGTTAACTGCAATAGCCTCTATTAACACGAAATTAGCAAGAGAAAATTACTTAAGTCAGCCCTGATAAAATGAAAATACACTGGGTAATGCTCAGTTAATGCAAGATAAATTATTACAGATACAAACTATTATTAATGATGACTGACATAAAGAACCGTTACATAAATTACAAAAAACGTCAGTAGGCCTAAGAACCAACACCTTATGCTACACAGTACAAGAAAAAATGCAACAACACTTATACTCAAATCACACAGCTGCTAGATGGTTGGAGACTTCCTGAGAAACTCACAATAATAATAACTGTACAGGGGAGGACAGAGATGTGAACAAAATGAGGAGCAGATCTAAGTGGCAATGATGCAGAGACTGAGCTCATTATATAGGGGCCAGCAGAGCTTGATACAACTTGTAAGAAGGACGCGCAAATGAAGCCATGGGGACAAAGAGCTGAAAATCCCGCACTGAACAACAGAAAGGACGACTTACTCTACTATAACGGTAGAAGGGGGGGAATGAGGCAGAACACGCTCGTGATCAAACATGCAGCATACTGTGCGTTAAAATTACACAAAGGATGATGAAATCATAGGCTATGTAACACCTCCCCACAAAGAAAAAGAAATTTACAAAGGAAATTTCTTATTTCTCTAAAACAATCTGTCTAAAGTCTAGATAAGCAATCTGCAATAACATTTTCTTTCCCCTTGACATGTTGTATGTCTAATGAATACTCCTGAAGAAGTAGACTCCATCTTGTCAATCTCTGATTTTTATATTTAAACTTACTAAGGAATTTCAGTAGGTTATGATCAGTATAAATGACTATGGGGTCAAAACCAGAACACAAATAAAATGAAAAATGCTGTAAACCCAAAATCAAGGCCAAAAAGCTCTTTCTCAATAGTTGAGTAGTTCTTTTGAGGTGGAGTGAACTTCTTACTGTAATAAGATACAGGGTGTTCAATACCCTGATCATCCTCTTGCAGCAAAACAGCCCCAGCTCCTGTTTCACTTGCGTCAACAGCCATCTTAAAAGGCTTAGCAAAATTTGGAGTAGCGAGCACTGGCTGACTTAATAGGATAGCTTTAAGTTTGTTGAAAGAGGATTCACAGTTATCGGTCCATACAAATTCAACTCCCTTTTTCAGTAGGTCTGGAAGTGGTGATACAAGAATAGAAAAGTTAAGAACAAATCTCCTGTAATAACCTACCATTCCCAAAAATCTTTGTAGCTCTTTCCTACTTTTAGGTCTGGGAAGATCACTTATAACCTGAACCTTAGCTCCTGGCGGTGCAACATGTCCATCACCAATTACGTACCCAAGGTACTGAACTTTAGCTTGACCAAACTCACACTTTGATAAATTAGCTACAAGATTAGCCTGAACTAAACGCTCAAGAAATTTACTGACATGGCATAGGTGATCTTTCCAGTTGTCACTGAAGATTAATACATCATCAATATAAACAACACACCCTGCCAAACCCTCTGTTACAACATTCATGAGCTTCTGAAATGTGGCTGGTGCATTCTTCATGCCATATGGCATTACAGAACATGCAAAAGTCTTTCCTAGTGTTACAAAACATGAGATCTCCCTAGCACGTTCAGTCATAGGTACTTGCCAGTATCCCTTTAACAAATCAAACTTACTTATGTACCTAGCCTTTCCGATCTTGTCTATGCAATCTTCCACGCGAGGGAGAGGGTAAGTGTCTGTTTTGGTTATCTGATTAACACGTCTGTAGTCAATGCAAAGCTGCTGTGACCCACCTGGCTTAGGGACTAGAGTGACAGGAGAACTCCACTCGCTCTGACAGGGCTCAATCATCTTGTGGTCCAACAGGTAGCCAAGCTCCTTCTGGATGAGAGGAACTTTCACTGGGTTCACACGGTAAGGAGGCAGTTTAATTGGCTTTGCGTCTCCAACATCGACATCATGCATCAACACAGTGGTTCTTCCTGGAGTGGCACGGAACACTTGTGGGTACTCCTGCAGTAATGCCGAAAACTCCTGCCTTTCCTCGGGAGGTAGATGAGAAAGCTTAGTCTGGAGATCATTCATGATATCAGGATTCTTCCCCAAACTATCACCCAGGCTCATACTGTATGGGAGAACTTCACTTGCAGACTCGGGTGGAACAGCTACAGTGCAGACTGGATTATTTTCGTCCCGCCTGTGATATAACTTTAGCATGTTGATGTGACATAGTTGCTTGCTCTTTCTACGATCTGGTGTGGCGATGACATAGTTGACATCACTGAGTTTCTTCTCCACGAAATAAGGACCACTAAACTTGGCTTGAAGAGGTTGCCCATGCACTGGTAGCAGAATCAAAACCTGATCTCCTGGCTGAAAGTGGCGTAACCTGGACTTCTTATCATACCAAGTCTTCATCTTCTCCTGAGCAGCTCCTAAATTCTCTCTTGCCAGCTGTAAAGCAGTGGACAGCCGTTCTTTGAACTTCATCACATACTCCAGCAGGTTGACGTCATCTTCCTCTGACAGCCAGCATTCCTTGAGTAGCTTAAGGGGTTCTCTTACTTCATGGCCAAACAGTAGTTCAAAGGGTGAGAAGCCCAGTGATTCATTTGGAGATTCTCTTGCAGCAAACACAACGAATGGAAGACCTTTATCCCAGTCTTTCTGATGTTCGAAACAGTATTTCTTGAGCATCGATTTGAGTGTTTGATGATATCTCTCCAACGCTCCTTGGGTCTGGGGATGGTAAGCTGAAGATGTGATCTGGGTGATGCCCAACTCTTTCAGAGACTGCTTGAAAACATTCGACATGAAATTACTTCCCCGGTCTGACTGTACCTCCTTGGGCAGACCAAACTTTGTGAAGAACCCCAGCATTTCCTTAACCACGTTCTTTGCTGAGATATTTCTAAGTGGAATGGCTTCAGGATAACGAGTAGCCATATCAATCAGGGTCAACACATAAGAAAAATCCTGAAGAAGTCTTAGGAAGAGGGCCCACAATATCCACCAACACACGGGTGAAAGGCGCCTCAAAAGGAGGAATGGGAACTAGAGGTGCAACCTTTTTGGTCTGATTACACTTCCCCACAACTTGACAGGTGTGACAAGACTTACAATACCAGGAAACATCCCTGAAGATACCTGGCCAGTAGAAGTGTTTCAAAATGCGTGCCACAGTCTTCCTCACTCCAAGGTGTCCTGCCAAACTGGAATCATGAGCCACTCTAATGATATCCTGCCTACAAACACGAGGGATGACAACTTGATGTACAACCTCCCATTCACAGTCGGCTGATGCTGTTGGGGGTCTCCACTTCCTCATAAGTACTCCTGACTTTACATAATAACAAGTAGAAGCACCGGCTGACTCTTCTTCACTGTAAGCAGAGTTAGCTAGACCTTTCAACTCAGGGTCAGCAACCTGCAACTCAACCAACTCTTGACGAGACAAATTATCAACACTACGGGGTACTGCCTCATCTGGTGAGTGGTCCAAATTAGCAAGAAAAGTGTCAGCTAGGATAACATCATCATCATCATTATCCTCTAAATCACCAGTAACTTTAGACTTAGCCCTAGTGACAGCACATGCAGGGAACACATCAGGGACACCACAATCCTGGGCCGCAGCCACTGGCTCACTAGACAACTGAGGAGCTGGACACACTTGACTTCCACCAATATCATTTCCAAGTAAAGAAAGTTACACCTGACATTGGGAGTGTCTCAACCAACCCAACCATAACGGAACCATTAACAAAACCAGACTCTAAATTCACTCTGCACAGAGGGACAGAGAAGTAATTATTCCCTACACCTTGTAAGATTACAGTTTCATCAGAGGAATTAACATTAGAGCCTAGAACACTGGTCAGCATAAGGGATTGGCAAGCACCTGTATCACAATATATTTTAACTGATTTCCTGTCATTACTGTCCAGAGGA
>NC_136978.1:39455083-39690083 GCF_032717465.1 Coenobita brevimanus
CTAACCATTTCAAGGCTGTAGTGTTCGATAAGAGTTAATACGGTATTTTGTTTTGTTGTTGTTGTGACAGGAATAACCAATAACTACAATGGTTTCATCAACTTTAGTGTTCTATTCCAATTAACGCAAGGCGATTTTATTAGGCTGCGTCATTGAAGTGTGAGTTATAATACTATGACCATTAGCGCTACGAGTGGGACTACTATGCTGTAAAATTCCAGCTAACGTTAGCTAGTATATATAGCTAAGCAGTGGCGTATCCAGGATTTTTGCCGGGGGGGGGGGGGGGGCAAATACTTGGAACATTTCCCCGAAATATATCACCACAAATTTTCCCAGATTTGATGCTTTATGGCATCAGAAATAAATTTACGTAATTATTCTCGTATTTGTTCCAGTGTCTTGAAGAAAAACTATGTTTTCCTCACATATTCACAGCTTTCTTGGAGTACCTTTAAGTAAGTAGCTAACAATCCTTTCAGAGGAGAGGTATATAAAAACACTCACTACATGTTACCAGAGGTCTCCTCTTTCATTAGACAGCAAAAGGAAACACCAGCAATAAATTAGAAGGCATTGGATTCTTCATAGCAGAAGACATCTTCTTGTCACTAGTATCATTGGTCATCAAGATCACTCTCGTAGATGGTATAATTATCGATATATGCAAGCTAACCTCCGTCCGTTCTACCTGAAAATTTTTTTTTCCCTCGGCACCGCAAATTCTTGTACACTTTTAGTACTGAATAAAACACTGTCAACACTATACTCTTAGCGCATCATTTACCTTCTGTCTTTATCTCTCTGTAATTATGAGGATGCACAGCTATTTTGCATAATAACCTACGAAAATATGATGAAATAATTATACCACACATGGGCACGGCACCTGCCATATAAAGGCAATGACGTCCATACTATCTGTTTATATTCGAAATTAAACCCTGTAGTTTGATTGGCTGCTGGAAGAAAAATGGCGGAATGGATTGGCCAATGAAAACTCGAGATCTGCCGTGAGTGTCCCGAGAACACAGACTTTCCCACATTCGTGATACTATCGCTTTTTTCTATTTTCCTTTGCGGTTCTCTCTCTCTCTCTCTCTCTCTCTCTCTCTCTCTCTCTCTCTCTCTCTCCACTTAGCACCTGTGTAAATTAAAATTCGCTGCCGCACCCACCCCCAGTCTGGTATTCTGTATTGTACTACTGCTGTGGTGGTAGCCAATAGAAATTCTGTTTTCCACTGCTTATTCTTTAGTTTGATTCTAACTGGCTCAGGCATCAGGGGTGCTGCATACATCAAGACTGGTGGGATTAGCCTCTATTATTTCTAGACTAAGGTGACCACTACACCTGCCCGGCTCAGCAGGGAATGATTTTCATATCACGTGAACTGTACCGCACTGTATGGAAAGGATTTTTCCCTTAAGGAAAAAAAGAAAAAAACGGCGTAAAGCTATTCGTCCTGAAAATTTTCGCCTAGAATAAATGGAGGGGACAAAATTCTGTCCCCCAGGCTGCAAAATGTGGGGCGGGGGGGACGTCCCCTTGTCCCCCACCCAAACGAGGCCCCTGGCACACATATTTATACAGTACGGTATCTGCTTACCTTCTAAAATGTAGTATGAGGTGATCAAAATGGCTTCATGGAGTCTTAAAAAATTCTGCTTGTTTCAGTTGTTTGTAACAACAATTGTGCAGTGTTTGTCTGCAATTGGCTGCAGAGTGAGAGGTTATGGCTGCAGGGTGAGAGAACATAAGAACATAAGGAGAGGATAACCGCAGTTGGCCGGTTGGCCCATGCTAGGCAGCTCCTAGAAGAGTAACTGAACTACTAGAATGAGATAAGGACAGCAAAGAAAAAGGCTCTCCCCCGCCCTCCAAATCCTCCAGCCGAAGCCGGCAGGAATAAGTCAGAAAGAACACCACACAGTATAGAAAAACTGGCGTGGACATTTTATAGGAAAGTGTGAAAGGAGAATAGAGACTATCGTAGTGTAACCTGAAAAGGAAAAAATATGAATTAGTAATGGTTATAAGATTTTTTTTTTCTATACCCACCTCCTATTTGTCATATGCTTATCTAGCCTATGCTTGAAACTCTTAATGGAAGAGGCAGCAACTGCATTACTAGGTAGCTTATTCCATTCGTATACTCTACTCCTCTCTAGCGAGTGCAGACTTAGTCTTTTCAGTCTGTCTTCATACGAAAGGTTCCTAACATCATGTATCATTTTTGTCATTCTTTTCTGTACATTTTCTAACGAGATAATATCAATTTTATAGTAGGAATACCAAAATTGTACTGCGTAGTCTAAGTGTAGCCTTGCTAATGATAGATAAAGTTGCACTATTACTTTTGATGACCTATTGCTCATGTTTCTCAAAATAAATCCTAGGACCCTATTTGCTTCATTTCTCGCATTAATACACTATTGCCTTGGTTTGAGGTCGTTACTAACCTTAACTCCTAGATCTCTCTCGTATTCCGATTTGCTAATTTCTTTGTTATCTAAGTTGTACTTGGTATTTCCAGTGGTCTTGCCTACATTAAGTACTTTAAATTTTTCAAAGTTAAATTCCATTTGCCAGGTTTTAGATCATGTGGACACCATATCGAGGTCCTTTTGTAAGGTATGGCAATCGTCAGTCGAGTTAATGATACGCCCTATTTTTTTCGTATCGTCGGCAAGTTTACTGATGCTGCTAGTTACTCCTAAATCTAGATCATTTATATATATAATAAATAATAAGGGACCGAGTACTGAACCATGTGGTACACCGATAGTTACTAATCCCCAGTCCGACTTAGTTCAATTTATTAGCCCTAATACTCTTAAGCCTTTGTCCTTTCATCCAGGATCCTATCCATTCAAAGATATCGCCGTCTATACCGTGTGCTTGAACCTTTCTAAATAACCTTTCGTGTGGGACCCTGCCAAACGCTTTACTAAAGTCCAGATAAATAACATCGTAAGGTTTATCGCTATCTACTGCCTCACAGACTTCCGAGTAGAATGACAAATTTGTGAGGCAGGATCGTTCTTGCCTGAATCCGTGCTGACTTTCATTTATAAGATTAAATCTTTCTAAGTGTTCTCTAATCATATTTGACAAAATTGACTCTAACATTTTTCCTACTATTGACGTTAGACTTATCGGACGATAATTCGACGCAGCTGATTTATCACCCTTTTAAAAGATGGGCACTAAGTTTGCGGTCTTCCACGCCTCTGGAACTTCTCCTGAAATTAAAGAGTTATCAAATTATGTTAAAAGTGACTGACAATTCTTCTTTGGTTTCTTTTATAACTTATTGCATATTATATCGTCCGGACCTGGCGATTTTTGAGGTTTTAACTTACTAATTTCTTTCAATACGTCCTCCTTAGTAATAGTTATTTTACTAAGAATACTTTCCGTATTATCATCGTAAATATTTGCTGCTTGAGGGACCAGGTCTAGATTTTCCTTGGTGAATACTGTTATGAAATAATTATTTAGGATGGAGAACATTTCTTTATCTTCACTGGTAATGTCACCTGATTCGGTTCTGAGTGGTCCTGTCCTATCATTGTTTTTCGTACGGTACATTTGACAAAAACCCTTGGGGTTTTCATTCGATTCACTAGAAATCTTTACTTCTCTATTTAAAATCGTGTTCCGGTTACGTAAGTGTTCCTCTCCATGTTTTATTTTTCTATATATTCCTTTCCTTTGGCCAATGAGAGATATTAATCTTGTTTTTTAACCATCTTGGTTCTGAATTATTCGTTCTAAACGGTTTTGAAGTGATATGTCTATTTTGGCCACAGTGTAGTATATTTACTATGGTCCGTCTATTTTATGAAGAACGTTTGGGCGTTGTCCCTCTTGGGAATTTCCTCGGCCGCCTCTCTGCCAAACATGTACACCTCACCGTCTCATGTCAGCTATTTACTACTTCTAAATGAAGTTTATTTACAGTATATATATATATATATATATATATATATATATATATATATATATATATATATATATATATATATATATATATATATATATATATATATATATATATATATATATATATATATATATATATATATATATATATATATATATATATATATATATATATATAATTCTTTAATAAAGCTATATGGTGTTATAAATGCCTCTTTTTTTTCTTTTAATAACAATTACTTTTAAAAAATACCACAACACTTGGCACGGTTGCTTTCCAACGCTGCCACGCTTGTAAGGGTAGAGTGACCGTGTTAATCCAGGTCATTTCCACTCAGGCCGCCACCTGAGATGGATGCTCTTACTCCTGCTACTCGCTCTCGTGTGCTCCACAGTAGAGAAAAAGAACTTATTTACAACGTAAATAAGTATTTTTTAGAAGAGAAGGCAAACAGAGGACCTATAATTGTTCACTCAAAAGCTGTTATAAACCACAAATAAACATCACACTTCAAGGAGAAAATCACAGTCATGCATCACACTTCAAGGAGAAAATCACAGTCATAACAAAAAATAATGTTAGAGAGACAGACAGACAGACAGAAACAGAGAGTAGGGGGAAAGGTCATAGAGAAAGGGAATGAATAACAGTGCAACAAGACAGACAGACAATCAGTCTGGAGGCTTTTCCTCAAATTCTAAAAATTCATAAAAGTGTATAGCCTTTTTATAGAAATAAATCTATAAAAAATGCAATTTCTATATGCAGAGAGAGAGAGAGAGAGAGAGAGAGAGAGAGAGAGAGAGAGAGAGTGGTGTGCTGGGAGGGAGAGTTGTCATTAGCGCCTTTATTCTAATCCGATTAAGTTGCCCAGTACAAAGGATGGCAACACTGGGACGGGGACTCCCCAAGAGGGACAACGCCCAAACTCTCTTCATAAAATAGACGGACCATAATTCGTTATATTTCTCGCTGGTCGAACATCTGCTTGGTACTGGACCTGAGTTAATCCTCGTCACCTGTACCACATTCCCACCTATGACCCCACCTTCCCCAGACACCTAGGGCACCTTCCCACCTGTTTCCTGCCCCTCACCTATGACCTGGGGTTCCCCACTGACCTGGCACTCCCTAAAATAGCTATTCTCCCTGTGGAATACCGTTCTAAAATAAGTTCTTAATCAATCGAAATCCCCTAGACGAAAATTAGGAACGGTGGAGATATTTTCAGTGGAACAGACATCCCAAATTAATCTGAACTTAATTTCTTCATGATCACTATTGTCAAGTCGTCCACCAACCTCTTTATCACTAATGATATTTTCTTTATTAGCTAAAACCAAATCTAGTATCGTATTACCTCTGGTGGGCTCCCTGATATACTGATAAAAGAAATTATCCTGTACGACTTCTAGAAATTCCTCTGACTCTGCATCCCCTGTCTGATTTCTCCAATCTATCCTTGGCAGATTAAGGTCCCCTACAATTATTACTAAGCTGGACTGTGATGCTATCCTAATTTCCTCCCAAAGGTATTTACTATCTGCTCTACTTAATTTTGGAGATCTGTAAAATACTCCTAAGACTAATTTCTCCCTATTGTTACTAATTTCAACCCAGACACTTTCTGTGTCCCTGTTTACTTTCATGTCTGCTTTATTGTAACAGTTTAATGAATCATTTACATAAATAGCTACCCCGCCCCCCTTTCTTCCCTGACGGTTTGACACAAAAATATTATAGCCCTTTATCTGATATTCTGCTAAAAATTCTCGAGTGTCTGTATTCATCCAAGTTTCACTAATAAGGGCATTCTCTATTTTCTCTGTACAAATTAAAGCCCTCAGTTCATCCACTATTACGTAAACTCCGGCTGTTTGTGTAGTACACTTTCAGATTATTACGAGTAGTTATGCCTCTACCTTGGGATTTACTATTTTTTATTTCATTACTAACTGGGAAACTTCTTACTTTACTAATAAACAAAATTTTGTACTATCACTTATCGCCCTTCTATCATCGCTTGTTCTCTCCTCCATCATTGCCTCCTCACTTTGAGGTGCCTGAGTAGATGTCTCCACACTAATGGTTAACTTTTGTTCTTTTGCAAGTCTTGTTGCATCTATCCAAACATGGTGATAATGATTTCTGAGTGCAGTTGCTGTAACTCCCTGTACGTCTACTTCTCAAACTCGAAAAAAAAACCCTCTAACTCCCTATCTACCATTCCGGCTAAAACAGTAACTCCCTGCCTGCTAAGATAAGTCCCATTCCAACTATACAAGGGACTCCGTCCATAAAACCAGTCCAAGTTGTCTATGAAAGGTATTTCATTATCTTTGCAATACCTTTCAAGGCGGCAATTAAAACCTATAGCCTTGCTCAATCACTCCCTCCCAACCCGCTTCCTTGGCAATACACTGAGTACTACAGGGGTCCCTTCCCTCTCCCTAACCTTCTCTAACATCACCTTGTACTTCTGCCACAGTACCTCACTCTTACGCCTACTATTATCATTGCCTCCTACACTGAGGAACACAGTGGGTTTGTCTCCACTATTCTTCACGATATTTGAAATTATCTCTACCACATTAGCCACTCTGGCTCCTGGAAGACACACATGTTTAGTGAGTGGAGCATACATGGCTCTGTCAAGATATCTCACCTGGGAGTCTCCAACAACGGCAACATTTTTCTTACCTTTATTGTTCTGACTATACTTACCTGTATGGGAAGTTCTCTCACCGTCCTTCTCCTCTACTTCCCTCTCTGCCTTCCCTTCACATTCGTCCTGCAGTGCGTCGAAGGCATTAATGGTCTTAATTTCCACTTGTTTCTTAACCTATTGGATCCCAGAGTTGCTGGGCGAGGCACTGCAATGGGAGGGTGCTAGGCATATCGCCCTCCACCTATCGACTCTCAGTCGCGAAACTCATAGGTCCCTACCTGAGGGTTCCCTACTTTATTAACTTGTGAAAATTCCCAGTTCTGTCCTGTACTGAGGACACTGGGCTCCAGTGGGTTAAAGAAGCTGGCTGATTCGTCAGTCATTAACCCACTGGATCCCAGAGTTGCTGGGATAGGCACTGCACTGGGAGGGTGCTAGGCGTACCGCCCTCCACCTATCAGCTCACAGTTGCGAAGCTCATAGGTCTCTACATGGGGGTTCCCTACTTTATTAACTTGTGAAAATTCCCAGTTTTTTCCTGTATTGGGAACACTGGGCTCCAATGGGTTAAGGGTGAACTTCGTTGCACCCTTGTGAACAAGTGTCCAACCTTCAGCCTTTTTCTCTCCTCAAACATCTCCTCCAACAATTCCCTCATTTGTGACTTCTCCTGCCTGAGAATTTGTAACTCCCGCTTCAGTTCGAGAAATTCATTCTTTAATTCAAGGTACTGCTTTTCAATACCTGCAGTAGGGACACAACTCTCCGCAGAGGAAGCCATCACGCACAAATATGGATGAGGGGACAGCAGGGCCATTTTTACACCTCATCAAGATTCAGGTGCAAAACATTATTAGAGCTCTAATATTAACCACATAATCTAAGGTGATATGGAAATTGTCAAGTTATAATTGGTTATTTTTTCTCAAGGGTTTTATAATATTTAGTCTAGTTTTCCATTTCAAAGGAAATTTTTGCTCCCAAATAAATATTTTTGGAAATAGATAATATTGTTTATTATACAAGAGGTAAAATTAGGAAAACTGTATTGTCATACAAGAACTATGCCAAAAATCCCTTTCAGCATTATCCCAAAAATTTCCCAGGGGGGGCAAATTGCCCACTCTGACCCCCCAGTGGCTACATGTATGTAGCTAAGTTGGTCACACGAGCCAAGTGTTTATGCTATTGCCATTATCTTTCCAATGGTCGAGGCAACTTTGATGTAGTTCCAGCTTGTGCCAGGCGACTTTGTTTACCTCAACGTGGGTCAAATTACGAGTAGTGTCCTGGTACCATCAGACCTCTTATGGTTGGAGCAGTGTTTGTACCATGGGCTTTCATGGACGGGACAGTGTAGTCTAAGCCACCAAACTCTAGGACGTTTTGTTAAGCTGAGAGCGAGTCATCAGCCGCTTTGAATATTAACATCTTCACCATTAATTCTTACGGACGAACCATGTCTAGTATGCAGTTCCAACTATTACACGTGACTACAGTGATCTGATACTGATAGTGTTAACATAGCCCCGTCAGCTCTTTAGTTTCCGAAGAACTCTTTATTCTGACCAACACTAGGCGATTTTATTCAGTTAACTGTGAGTCAGAGGAATGTTTGTATTTTCTGTCCGTATTTATTTTGCTGTGTGTTAATATTTTCTTTTTGCGTGCTTACTCTTCATAGTCATGTGAAATGTGTTTAACTCTTGACTACAATAACCTATTTCTCGCTTTATTCTTCCTTCCACCCGACTTTCACTTTGTAAGGGCTTAATGGAGATTGTTTATAGCCTATGACTGTGAGAGGTTTGCCGAAAGTAGGGATGTGCCAAGAGTATCTGTATCGGTATCGGTATCGGCAATATCGGCCTTTTTTGTAGTATCGGTATCGGTACCGGCAAGGTAAAAATATGGCCGATACTCCGATACTTTTCTGGTTTATTATGTGATTCAAGACACTCATGTTTCATGACACTGATAAACAGATGGTTATGATATTATATTACATTATAATTACATTTATGATGTAGCACTGTCATATATTAATATATATCAATTACTCTATTGCTCCTGCATTAACAACATTCACGTTACCGGCATCAAATAAATTAAAAATAAAATTAAATAAATAAAATCAAAATAAAAAGGTATCGGTATTGGTATCGGCAAAGTATCGGCCATTTGTTATATAGTATCGGAGTATCGGTATCGGTATCGGCTGAAAAGTGGGTATCAGTATCGGTATCGGTATCGACCAACATCTTGTTATCGGCACATCTCTAGCCTAAAATTAAATGAGGAAAAGCATTACCAAAGACACCCAAGTGCTAATAATATCACCAGAAATCTCTTCAAGTTTAGTAGTCTTCTGTCACTCTCATCCCACCGTATGGCTGGCTAGGACGCCCAGCCTAAAACATGTATTTTTCTCAATAACGGTTGCAGAGGCACGTTTCCGTGTTATATGCCTGTGGGCCCTTTAGACCACCGCCACGGTCTTCGTAGCCAAGCTGAAGAAGAAGGTGGAGAAAAAGGGACTTACCATTAAGTTTTTAACCATATTCCCAATGCCGTAAAAGCCTTATTCAAAATCACATGATAGTGGATGGGTGTCAATTAACAACGCGCCATATTTACCATGGTATGGTGTTTAGGTGCCTGAAATAAAATCGCATGAACTGAGAAAGAATAAATTGAAATAAAACGTCATAGTAGTCAGGGGATTAACCTATTCACTAGAATGACAGTCACTTTTAATCTTGTCATCTGCAGATGAATTTCTTCGACTAAAAAAAATGAACTAGGTTTGAAAATGGTATAAATAATCTCCATTAACTCTTAACTGCATTTCTTATTATAATGTAAATCGTTTTCCGGTAGTAAGTAGTAAAAATGAAGGCGACATCGCCATCAATGATTTACTCCCATTTAAGCGTTGATTTTCCATCCATTTAATTGTACATGAAACGAGTTAACTCCCACAGTACTAGACGTGACAGTTTATTCTTGAAGGTTATACGATTTTCTTCAGTTTATGAAAGAATTCTAGCAGTGAAAACATTGAGTGCTGTTAATCCATTCCAGTTCGAAAATGCCTTTCCAAGCTGAACAGAATCATCTGGTGGTGGCAATACCAGCACATACAGTACCACTACAGCATGGCATCGGCGTCAGGTGGTTACAACAATCGCTACTGATTTTCCATAAGACTCAGCGACACACACATGCCATAAAAACACCACTACTAAAGCCTTCAAACCATTTCTGACTGACACGGCCCTAACATGTGCTGAATAAAGACTATAGTTATTAGCGTCAACGAGGTGACATGTGAATGTTTTGAGCACATTAGGAGGAATTCCGGATTACAGGGATCGGCCTCTCAACGATATGCACAGTGCCCGAAACATGTAAAATATAGAAACTGGTTTTATCCTAAGTATTCAGTGCCTTCTAATGACAGTTGCAATATCTGGCCACAGTTTTTCCATTTTCTCTTATACCTTGCAAACCTTTCCGGTATTAACAATTTTTGGCTTCCATGCGTATATCTCAGCTAAATAAATTCGTCACATGTAAGCCGCAATGAAATACAGGCCATGAACTGGGCATGGGATGTAAAGATGGAAGTATAATACCCTGACTCCTGTACATCCTCCTAGTTGAATATCATCGCACTGAGAGAGAGAGAGAGAGAGAGAGAGAGAGAGAGAGAGAGAGAGAGAGAGAGACAGACAGACAGACAGACAGACAGAGACAGAGAGACACACAGAGAAAGGGGAAGAAAATTTTACCGATTATGCGACAGTTAATGATGACAGCATAACATATTTGAGAGAGAGAGAGAGAAAGAGAGAGAGAGAGAGAGAGAGAGAGAGAGAGAGGAGAAGGAAGAAAATTTTACTAATTATGCGATAGTTAATGACAGCATAACAGACGAGAGAGAGAGAGAGAGAGAGAGAGAGAGAGAGAGAGAGAGAGAGAATTTTACCGATTATGCGATGGTTAATGATGACAGCATAACAGACTTCAGAGAGAAAGAGAGAGAGAGAGAGACAGAGACAGACAGACAGACAGACAGAGACAGAGACAGACAGACAGAGAGACAGAGACAGACAGACAGACAGACAGAGACAGAGAGAGAAAGAGTGAGAGAGATACAAATAATTATGAAGGAAAAAAAAAAGTATATTATATATCGCTAAAGAAAAGATGTTAGGAAGAATCTTAAACCCATGAGAAAACAGCGTTTAATATTTACAAACGTACCACATTTCTCTCTCTCTCTCTCTCTCTCTCTCTCTCTCTCACACACACACACACACACACACACACACACACACACACACACACACACACACACACAGACGGGCTGAAAAATTGGGCCTTTCTCTGTGACCTTGACCTTTGTTTGATTGTTCAAAATATCGAGATCCTTCATTCTTCGCGAACACTTAACCTGTTCCCCAAGTTAGGTCTATCACAGCCACAAGAACTTTCCCTTTTACATGGTCTTTTCCAAAGCAATAGGTCAACGGCTTTACATACCCTCAAACTACAACCATATTTGGATAAAATCGGATAAAAATTCTATTACATTGACACACAAGGTACATACCCCCCCCCCCACATACACGCTAATCAAAACAATATTCCCGCTGCGCTACCGCGGTTGCAGGTGTAATGGAAAAGATGCTGTTACAGATAAGAAGGAGCGGATCACTGACTATTACCCTCAGTACTAACATCTGACTCTTGCAAAAACTTTTTAATAATCAGTGCTGTGAAGGGGGTAGGGACATTATGGCTCCCAATGTGAAGCAAAATCGTCCAGGTGTAACAAGAAAAAAAGAAAGAAAGATGACCTTTTATTGGAGGGAGAGCTACTACTTACTGTAAGCTATTTTAATCACCTGACTATGACAAGAATAATGACAAACAGACTGTAGTGAAGTGGGTATGAGATTGAAAAAAAATCACTTAATCTTAGCAAGAATAGACTAAAAAGCAGACACCCTCATCGGAGGGAGGGAGGAGAAGAACTGCCTCCCACATATAAAAATCATTTTGCAGTGGCAAGAACAAAGATGAAAGCTACCCCCATTGGTCTCTTACTCTGTCCCAGGTGCCGTCTTTCTTATTTCTCCTCAGGGAACTACTAATGGATATGGTGATAATTGAAATTCTGTGAGCTGCCCTTTTTAAACACCTTCTTGTTCCTTGGACACTGTTGGGTGTGGTTGGCTCAGTCCAGTAACTTATGCTTACCAAAAAATTATTACCTCTGGATATTCTAAATCTAAGAAGCTCTCAAGAATCTGCATGAGGGGCTCTAACAGCTAGAAGAGAACAGAACTGGGTGGCGAGATGCAAAGGGGATGGAATGGGAAAGTGTTACAGTAAAAACAATTTTTGCCGCTGCGAGGTCAAAGATAGGGCTTGTCCCAGAATGTCATTCCCTCCCTCCCACAGTAACGAGCTCAATGGGTTACCGGTACTGTACATTCCTGGAGAATGAAGTTCAGGCCTTATGGGAGTATTTTTTTTTTTTTATGTATCCAATTCTGGGCATAGGCTTCACAGCCTGCTCCCAAGGCCCAGTAGTCCTCCTACATACCACACACCTCATGTCACCACTTCGGCACTAACACCCAGCATCCATACTGAATCCATGCTAGGGCTATCTCATTCAGGACTGGTGTATTGGTATTAGTGTGGGTATTTTTACATGTCAGCGGGTCTTCTGGCAGATCGGTAAGGTCTGCTTTTTATGAAATTCAAATCCTTAAACTGTTCCCAGCCCCAGTGGGGATTTGAACCTGGGTCCGGTAGGACTGTAGGCCACCTCTCTTCCGATCAAGCCACCGCCTTCCCAATGCTTGAAAAGCAAACTTTTGGACGATGGTAGACCTTTCTATGGGCCGGTTTCAAGAAGGATGAGACGCCTGATGCCTGTCCCACAAGGGCGGTGGAGCTGCTCTACCCATAATCGTTAGGTGTGGCCAGCCTCTTTTTTTTTCAACCTAGGAACATGATTTTTGGCACATGGACTGAGCTTTTCACCTGCACCAGGTTATAAGCAGTGGTTTCTCTGTTGGGTTCCCCCTACCAGCAAGGTGGAGCCTAGTGGTCTCTGCCAAACCTGTTATAGATTACTTGGCTAAAGTTTAGAACTGATGTACATGATATCTTGCCTATTGATAGATATTCACCCAGGCCATGTTTTGGAAAGGGTGGAACCAGCGAAAGGTCCCCCTCACAGGGGAGGGAGAGGTCTCCAGGTGCTCCGATAAGACCGTAGTTTTTATCCTAGGAACACGATATTTTGCAGTTAGGCAGATGATAATCACGACCAAGCTTTGGTTAGGGTATGACCACTGATGACCACCCTCAAGTGAGGAGAGAGGGAGGCCCTCAAGAGGAACAATGCCATTTTTTTTTAATCACCTATGGACTTTGCACAATGGCTGATGTGTACTGTTGCCACATTCTAAGCGGTATGGGACTCCCAAAGGTCTTCCCCTATGTGAAGGAGGCACCCCACTGGTCTCCTGTCCAAAACCTTTATAAACGGTCGCCTTTAACACAGGAATACATTTTGTATATTGGTAGATGTTCACCTCAACCACGTTCTAGGCAGGGTGGGACCCCAAATGGCCACCCCCTGTGAGGAAAACTGCCACCAGAGGGGACAGTGCAACAGCTTTTATGTAGGCACATAAAATTTTGTACAGTGACAGACCTTCACTCAGACCAGAGTGAAGCGACGGGAGAGCCCCGGAGGTGTAACCCCCAGGGTTCTCACTCCACTTCCTTCATAAATAATTATTTTTTTTCTCTTCCAATATTGCAGGGGTGGGTGCGGCTCTCAAGGCATCCTTCGTCTAGTTCAAAGAAAGCTGAGACAGAAAGAAGTATAGCCTCTGGAACTTAAGATGTTTTGGTATTATTTTACTTTAATCCCACCCGGTCGCTGGAAAATGTGACTTATCTCTATATGTCGGGTGTATTGAGTACATCATTTTCTTCTCAGTAAACATCCGTCGCAAATTAATGCTTTCCGAGATATATGTTATTTTTCTTAATTATTCGAAGGATCCAGGAGCCAATATGGTGGAGTAAACATCTGGTAATTTCGTATGTGTGAGCTTTAAAAACAGCCAATCAGGCGTCGCAAAGGAAGAGGGACTTTTGAAACCAGCCAATCACAACAGTCGTAAGTAAAACCAGCCAATCAGCTTGAAGTATTTGTGGGTGACGCAAGTACGCCCGAGATTTGAAAGTCAGTCACAGTCATGGCCTCCGGTGCTGAAGAACGTGTTGTCGATTTCAAAGCTTGTATCGGGTGTAAGACGGACTACTGGCAGATTATCAAGGACTATCACAATAATAACGAAAAATCTATTGAACTACTAAGAAAACACGGGATTTTGCCAAGTGCAGTGCAGTGTAAAGAGTGTGATTTGCCCTGCAAATATCGGGAAGACAGACATCAGTGGTACTGTGGCCGGTGGAAAAAAAAAAGTAGGAAGAGTAAGGGGAAGGTGCAGTGCAAATTCACCGTTTCTGATCTCTAGGTAAGCATTTCCCTAGGATAGGTTAGGTTAGGTTAGGTTAATGTAATGGGGGGTCTGGAGGGCGAAGCCCCCCAGTTAAGAAACACGGCCAGGGCTGGGGGGTCTGGGGGGCAAAGCCCCCCAGTTAGGAAACACGAACTCATGGAGCTAAAAATTATATTTTTCCGAAGGATTTTAGTGTTTTTCGTTTGATTTGGATACCAGTTCCAGTCGGCAATCACTCGATTTTCCGTGTTTCCCCCACCCAAAACCACGCTTTCCCACAGGTCCCCCATTTTTCTTTCATAGGAGTTTCAGAATGCAATGTTTTAGTGTTATTCATGTGATTCTGGTGGTCATTTTAAGTGAAAATTACTCGTTTTCGTCGTATTCCCCCAATAACCTTGGTACAGGGGGGAGGGTTACGGAAAACGAGTGATTTGCGACAGAAATGACTATCAGATTCATATGAGAAACACTATAAAACATTGCATTCTGAAACTCTTGAGAAAATATGGCAGGGTGGGACTAAAGTAAAAATTTACCGATGTTTTTTATTTCTGAAATAAATCCCCATAGATTTTCATTCTTCTTTTGCAACTCGAATTTTCATGATAAGCACAGACATGAAATGAAAAGGGAAACTGATACTTCCCTATTTCATAACAGCTTGACTTTTATGTGCAAGCTTAGATACACAGTACTGAAATGAAACTGACTCCTCAGCTAGGTAATAGGGCACTGGTTTCTTATACAATTATGGTAAATGATTATGAAGAACTTTGTGATAAACTTTTGTAGCAGTGGAAGTACGAGGTCTGTTCAAAAAGTGTCTGACCTTAGGCTATTAAAAAAAAAAGAAAAAAGCTAACCTGTTGAGCTAGGACACTAATCTCCCTCAAAGCAGGCACCTTCTGACTTGACACACGGAGCCCAAAAGTTGCACGGAGCAATGTCTGGTGAGTAGGGAGCCTGCCAGACCTGTGGGATGTTGTGCTTGGCCAAAAATTTCTGAATCATTTGAGATGAATGGGCAGAGGCATTGTCATGGTGCAGATTCCAACTTACCGCTTTCCAAAGCTCTGGTCTCTTCTGCCGAACTGCGTCACGGAGACAACGGATAACATCGAGGAAGTAATATTTGTTGACAGTCTGACCTATAGGTGCATATTTGTGAATCACAAGACCATGGCAGTCGAGAAAAAAAAGTCTGTATGCAAGTACCTGTACATTTTTTCTTGCTGTGGACCTGTTGTGCTTTTTCTTTTTTGCCCAAGGTGATGCTGTATGCCTCCACTGGGATGACTGTGTACAAAGGCATACAAAGGAAAGCAAACAGCAACAAATCTTAGTCCTTTCGAAGCTGTTTCTTACAGAGTAGACTATGACTACGAGATCTAATTAAACATATTGAAGGATAAGGATAGTAAAGCTACAAGGTTCTCCCTGCCTCCAAACCCCCCAGCTAAACCTGGCAGGCAAAGTGAGAAAAACAACCATGCAGCATGTAAAAACTGACAAGGAAATTTCATAGGAAAGACTGAAAAGGAAAAGTTACATTCTGTAATACTTTATAATCTCCCAGTTTGTACAACTTGAAAGAGAAAGTAGTTAAGTAAAATGAATAATTAAATAATAAATAAGGCACGACATAATGTATGGGTACAGTGAGTTAACAGGGCGCCTGTGGACAAGAGCTTGGAAATTGCACAGTGCACAGCGTGGACGTTCAGGGATGGTGCAGCAGCCTTGCCTGGTGCTTTCAAGGTAGGCAGCAGTCGATCAGGCCCCAGCTCCGTTCACTCCACTGAGACAAGAAACTTTCCCATGTGGGACAAGTACACAAGTTTCCTTCTGAAACAGTGACCCTGGGACATTAAAAAAAATCTTGATGGTGGTCACTTAACTAACAGTGACCTTCAGTGATCCACAGCCCATCACAGGTCGAAAGTAATAGTAGTGACCGTTAAAGCAGGGCTATCTGTCCATATCCTAGTCTGTGCTTATATTTGCATTTAATAAACATCCAGGCTAAAAAAAAAAAAAAAAAAAGTTTTTACAGATACTTATCCAAGCGACCTTTCACCCCCGCTGCCCTCATCACCTCATATGAGGCGATATGCAGGCCACCCTTGGCCACGCATATCACCTCATGTGAGGTAATGTGTTCAGCACCATAATTTCAAGCACGAGAGAGTTATATGTAGAAAGAAAGAGAGAGGTGAAAAGATTAGTAAGAGAGAGTAAGAAGAGAGTGGATGAGGAATTTGGAAGGAATTTGAGTGTAAAGTGGAGGGACTGTAAGAAAATGTTCTGGAAAGAGGTGAAAAGAGTAAGACAGGGTGGAAGTGAAGTTAGCAGGGGAGTGAAAGATAAAAATGGTAGATTACTAGTGGAGAAGGGAGAAAAGTGAGCAGATGGAGAGAACACTTTAAGGAATTGTTGAACGTGGAGGATGGAAGTAATGCGAGTATAAGTGGCTGGGGAATGGCTGGAAGAAGAAGGGAGGTGAGAAGACAGGAAGAAATCAGTAGGATAGAAGTTGTGGAAGCAATGAAGAAAGTTAAATCAGGGAAAGCCCCAGGAATTGATGGAGTGTGTGGTGAAATGCTGAAGCATGGGGGAGAGATAGTAGTAGAATGGATGTGGAAGATGTGCAGATTGGCCTGGGAGGAAGGTAGAGTCCCGGAGGATTGGAAGTCAGGTATAATTATTCCCTTGTACAAAGGAAAAGGGGAAAAAGAAGTGTGTGGTAATCACAGGGGCATTTGTCTTCTTAGTATAATAGGAAAAGTGTATGGTAGGATACTTATTGACAGAGTTAGAGAAAGAACAGAGAAATTAGTTGGAGAAGAACAGGGAGGCTTTAGGAAGGGAAGAGGTTGTGTAGATCAGATATTCATTCTCAGATCTTTAGTGGAAAATCTTCTAGAGAAGGGAAAGAAGTTGTATGCGGCGTTCATGGATTTGGAGAAAGCATATGACAGGGTGGATAGACTAGGATTGTGGAAAGTGTTAAGAATATATGGAATAGATGGGAAGTTGTTGAATGCTGTGAAGAGTATGTACGATGGTGCGAAGGCTGCAGTGCGTGTGGATGGTGAACTAAGTGAATTTTTCTCTTTGAAAGTTGGGTTGAAACAGGGATGTGTCATGTCTCCGTGGTTGTTCAATCTGTACATGGATGGGGTAATAAAAGAGGTACAAGGTAGGGTAGTGGATGTTGGAGTGGCCCTGGTGAGAGAGGATAATGTTTGGAAACTCCCTGTACTGTTGTTTGCAGATGATACCGTGTTGTTGAGTGAAGACGAAGGGGAGCTGCAAGGCTTGGTGGATGAGTTTGAGAGAGTGTGTAAGAAACGGAATCTAAAGGTGAATGTAGGGAAGAGTAAAGTGATGGTCTTTGAGAGAGGTGAAGTCAGTGAATGTTCAGCGAGGTTGGATGGTGAGGAATTGGAAAATGTGAGTACGTTTAAGTACTTGGGTAGTGTGATGAGTAAGGATGGAGGTTTGGAGGGTGAAGTGCTTGAAAGGGTACAGCAGGGAAGAAAGGTTGCTGGTTCTTTGAAAGCAGTGATAAGAAACAGGGAAGTGAGCATGGAAGTGAAAAAGTTACTACATGACAGTATTGTGATACCAACTCTAACGTACGGAAGTGAAGCTTGGACGTTGTTGGAAGGACACAAGTCAAGAGTGAGAGCCGTGGAAATGAGTTATTTAAGAGGAGCCTGTGGAGTCACATGGAGAGACAGGCTGACGAATGAGGATATAAAGGAGCGTTGTGGTGTTGATGTGGATGTGATAGGAAGCGTTATGAAGAACACACTGAGGTGGTTTGGCCATGTGGAGAGGATGGAGGGTCAAAGACTGACGAAGAGAGTGTATGTGAGTGAGGTGGAGGGGGAAAGAGGGAGGGGGAGGCCGAGGATGAGGTGGAGAGATGGGGTGGAGAGGTATATGAGAGAGGGGGGTGTGAGTTGGGAGCAGGGGAGTGAAATGGCGGGGGACAGGGCGACTTGGAGGCGATTTGTTTGTGGCCACCCCAAACGGGATTGAGGCGTCTGGCAATAGATAGATAGATAGTAAGTGTGATTGCTTTCCATGGGAATACTGAATCTTCTCGTACACCATCAGAGCTGTTGCCAAACCCTGCCATACCATAGTTGCTAAATACCGCATTGGTAGTAATTTAGTTCTCGTTTGTAGCCCAGCAGTGGCGGATTTACTCCCGCCAGCTTCCCACGGTGCAGGCAACTTATCACAACCCTCACACCCACCCAAGAGGAGTAAATTACAACAATACGAGGGTGATGAAGAGTCCGAGCTCAGAAACACTTGATCTGATGACCAAAAATTAACTTAATATTAAAAAAAAAAAAGTCGAAAAAAATGACTCAGGGAAGGTAACAGGGTTGATAAAAATTAACGTCGTTGGGGTTAAAGGTTAGTACTGTATTGCAATTTACTACATTGGAGGAAAATATGTTCGATATATTTACAACTTAGTTAAAGAAGTAATGCTTAGCTTCATGCAACTGGAATAATTTGCCAATTATTTTGTGCTCATTGCCTCTAGCACATTTTGAGTGATCAACTGTGAAGTATTTATCGACCGCCATGTCATCATGCCCTTTTGCATATTTTAAATGCTTGAATTAAATCTCATTGTAATCTGCGTTTAGTTAGGGTGCTTTGGCTTCTGGGTTGTACCCATACACCCAAGTCTCATCTCCAGTGATAACAGTCTTTAGAAAGTCTGGACCGTGATTTGCATACTCCAGCATGTCTTGAGCAAGGTTCATCTGAGAGAAGAGATCATGACAAATGTGACGAAGCATCTGCAGGAGATTCCGACAACTTTGAAAAATGTTTCAGACAGTGGAAGTAACGCTGGGATACATGAGTCTAGTCAGAAGGAGCCAACATTGAGGGGGATTAGTGTCCTAGCTTAACAGATTAGCTATTTTTTTTTTTTTTTAAGCATAAAGTCGGATGCTTTCAGAACAGATTTCATACTCCTTACTAGCAAAGACTCTAAGCATAATAATAATAATAATAATAATAATAATAATAATGATAGTAATAATAATGATACTACTACTACTACTACTACTACTACTACTGCTACTACTACTACTACTACTAATAATAATAATAATAAATGATAATAATAATGAAAGTGATAACAATAACAACAAGCCGGTAGGCTACGAAGGCCAGCTCTAAGCGGGCCAAGCTTTGTCAGCGACCTGAAGTGAGTTTTGACACAGTCATTTCTGTATGGAGGTACTCCAGTCCATCATTCTATCCCAGAATCATGGTCTTGGCTAAATAATCTTTGGAGCCTTACCATTTTGCGTGAGCAAAGTTGAAATTTTAGTGCTTTTCATATTTTCTGTAGTTGATGACCTTTTACCCCTGACCTGGTGGATATTGGTCATGGATGTACGAAACACGCTTGTAGTACACGTTAACATCTATAAGCATGTAAAGTTTCATTTAATTCCATCCACCCACTGTGTAGCTAGGGAACTTGAAATTCGCAGAATGGCCCACCATAGGTACAACTTCTAGGTGGTGCTGAAAGCGACTGAAAGTGAGTTTCGACAATAAATGTCATTTTTATATGGAGGTACTCCAGTGCAACATTCCACCCAGCAATCATTGCCCTGGCTTAATAATCTTCGGAGCCTTAGCATTTTGTGCGAGCATAGTCGTTATTTTACCTATATTCACTGTTTTCGTATTTGATGACCTTCGACCCCTGACCTGGCCAATGCAGCACATAGTTGTACATAGAAAGTTGTAGTACTAGTCAATGTCTATAAGCATGCAAACTTTCATTCAATTCCATTAGGCCACTGGGGAACTAGGGTGGCATTTTTTAACACCTGTACGAGTTGCTAGGGACGCTGAGGCCAATCTTTACAGGGTTGCCACTCGAAAACTAGAGGAGAGAGGCGACAAATGGATAGCACATTTCCGATAGGGATTGACCTTAAGATCTTGCCTAATGAAGTCAGAGCTTTCTACGCCCATTAGTAATGCTTCTACAGCTCAAAACGTGAAATGTACGAAAAAAGCGGGCTTTCGGCCATTGCTAGGCAATGAGAAGTTGCCCAGCAACCAAATACTTGCAGACACAACCAGGTCATAGACTGGTCATTGTCCAAGTTTGGTCGAAATCGAGTAATTCTGAATAGTAGAAGTGCCTGACACAATAAATAAGACATGCCGGTAGTCGACAATGTACAGCTCTAAGCAAACTAAGCTTTGGCCCACCCTAGGTACAAATTATAGATGGCGCCACCAGTGATCGGAGGTGAGTTTCAACACTAAATTTCATTTTATATGGAGGTACTCCAGTGCAACATTCTGCCCAAGAATCAGGTCCTTGCTTAATAATCTTTAGAGCCTAGCATTTCGCAAGAGCATACTCGTAATTTTAGCTGTTTTCACCGATTTTGCATTTGATGACATTTTACCCCTGACCTGACCAATGTAGCTCATAGGTATACATTGAAAGTTGCATTACTAGTAAATTTCTTTAAGTATGCAAACATTCATCCAGTTCCATCGAGCCTCTGGGAAACCAGGGGAACATTTCTGATAACTGATTTTAGTTGCGAGAGATGCTAAGGCCAACCTTCACAGGGTTGCCACTCAAAAACTGGAGAAGAGAGAGGAAAAATGAATGCAACACTTCCGATGAGGAATGACCTCAAGATTAGGCCCAAAGAAGGCAGAGATTTCTACACTCATTTGTAATGCTTCTACACCTCAACACGTGAAAAGTGCAAAAAATGCTGTTTTCCTGCCATTTCTAGGCAACAACTTGTTGCCTTGCAAGCAAACTTTGCATGAGCAACTAGGCCATAGGCTGGTCACTGTGTCCAAGTTTAGTCTGAATCAATTAGTTCTGAAGGGTAGAAGTGCCTGCAACAATTAAAGAAAGAAAGAATAAAAGAAAGAAAGAAAGACAATGCGGCTAGCAATAAGGGCAACATGTAGCGGGCCAAAAGAAAGAATACGAGAATGAAAACGCAACTAACAATAAGGGCAGCATGGAGCTGGCCAAGAATAATAATAATAATAATAATAATAATAATAATAATAATCGCTGCACTAAGTAACTGCGTTTTGTCCTCATCGAAAGCAAAATTAGTAAACACGAAAAATACCTCGGGTGAACCTACAGTATTTCCTAATTTACTTGAATTTCACATGCAAAGGAGGCTAGTAAACATGGAACGATTATTATTTTTTTTAATTAACATCTTCACTGTGAAGACTTATGAAGAAAAAATGAAGAATGGTGAGGCGCATTCCGTAAACAGTACGGCAGCTAGTATACGAAGTAAACAATGCGTACGGCTGTGCATCAAATAATTCTGTGCTGAAGAGAAATAGAAAGGTTACAATAATAACATTATTAATATTAATAAGCATACCAACACACAGCCGATGTGTTTACTGTCAATTTCACACAAGCAACCTGAAAGACAGCTTAAAAGGTGAGAGAGAGAGAGAGAGAGAGAGAGAGAGAGATGGATTGCCTATTGCAGGAATATGACTAAATAGTTCATGTGATTATAACTTCATGGAAGAAAGGTATGACTGGAACACACTTTAGAGATTACTGTATACGGGTAACATCCATATAAAATTTACGTAATTTATGTATACAAGTATGAATTAGTATTCATTAGTCTATATCAGGGAAAGTGACACAGTAAGTCTATAAAATTTACATTACAGATATTAGTGTGTTTAGTGCATCTAACTGCGAGTAATATTACTCAATCAGAGTAGTTCAAAATTAACGTGGAAAAGTGATATTATGCAGGTGAGATATATGCTTAGCCAATGTGTGTCATATACTCGAACAGTTTAGAATATATATATATATATATATATATATATATATATATATATATATATATATATATATATATATATATATATATATATATATATATATATATATATATATATATATATATATATATGTAACATCCATATACCATACATTATATATTCTCACCAAACTGGATAAATGTGATCATGAATCTCATGTGAATTGTGCAGCACTTGAAAAAAGAATGTGTGCCGTACTCAGTTCAACATAACAGAATGTTGACACTGATAAAGGTAAGATTGTTTATGTAACGTAGGGACGTTTATTTTATGATTCTTTATGACTTTTAGTCATGTTCATTTCCGTGACTAGTGACTGAGACCTATTTCCATTGGCCTGATGACGTATACTTCTATTCGAAGTAAACTTGAATCAATTTTATTCAGCTGAGAGACCTTTCTAATTGGATGGGTTAGATGAAGCCTTCAACATCCCCTTCATAGTTCAATGAGGATCCAACGTAAGGTGAAATAAATCGACTGGTGGCAGCTTAATAACAGCGATAAATACATCATGGAACTGGAGGATTAACTCATTCAATTCGATGACATCACTGTGCACTTTGGGCGTGATTTACCCTGGCAATTTCTTTAACATAAGTGAGATTTTGTTAACAGCCAGGCCTGCCTTCATTAACCCGTCCAGTCTGAAAAGCTACTCCAAAGCTACATAACTCATCCTTTGGTAGCAAGATGGAAAAAAAAAAATGGCATCCTCTGTCTGAAAGAGTTAACACATCCAACCCAATGACATTAATCGAAACTTGGTACGTTTTTAACATTTATAAATTGTGGCATTTTTTATTTTTTATTTACGGAGCAAACAGAAGATTTTTATTCGGTTCTAGAAATTTTTGAATTGAAGGGGGTTATATTGTTATAAACCCATTCAGTAAGAGGAAAACTCCAATGCAACTTAAAATAGTCGGCATTTGACAGGAGTAAAAGGGTCTTGAGATTGCCTAGACTAACAATCTTGGTGTTTTTATTGAGCACAGTAAAAAGGGGTTAGCCACTTCACTATGTTGATGTATTTTATATCTTCAGCTGATTTACCATTGGGGATATCTTTTTTCTTTTTTCAGTTCATTTTAAGGGTAGGATTAGACATGGCTTTCACTGACCCCTTCAACAAGAGGTGTCCTTGCTAAGTTAAACAGAATCATTCTGGTGGTGGCCTATTTGACTTCATGACGATGATGGCATATTTACCATTTAATTCTGTTACCCCACACTATATTATTAAGCTTATGGGTATCTTTTCCAAAATAGAAGGGGTTTAGATATAGTTTGCATTAACCCTATCGGTACGAGATAATTGTGCCAAAAAATAAATAGAAAAGCATGTTTGGGGGAGGCGGTGGCCGAATCAGTAGAGAGTTGGCCTGCAGTCCTAATGGACCCAGGTTCGAATCCCGACTGGGACAGGGAAGGGTTTAAGGATTTGCATTTCATTATAGCAGACTTCACTGATCTACTAGATGACCCGCCGACATGTAAAAATACCCCCGCTAATACCAATACACCAGTCCTGCATGAGACAGCCCTATCGTATATTCTATATGGACGGTGGGTGTTAGCGCCGAAGTGGTGACATGTGGAGGTGTATGGACGTAGGAGGACAACTGTGCCTTGAGAACGTCCAGTGAAGCCTATGCCCGGAGTCTGACACATTGAAATAAAAAGGGGTGGGGGAGATTAGCATGAAAAATCCACCATGGTAGGGAAGGAATTTGTGGTACTGATAACCACCTAGTGAACTTGACATTATAAAAGCCTGAAAACACGGACGGGAACAGCTATTAGTCGTAGGTCATAATTTCTATTTTCTTGTTATATCGAGTCGATTACTGTATATTGATCTTATGGGAGACTTCTTTAAACTGGAAGGGTTAGATTGCGTTTGGTTATTGATCCAGTACCAGATACTCTAAGTTGAATAAAAATGTCCTGTGGTGCTTGTGATGCTTTATAAGGGAAATCCTTGGCTGAATAAGTTATATTAATCGCCATATGTGAGTTCACTGCTGCATTTGAGATATCCTCCCAAAGTTAAAGTTACGATAATTGTCTGATGATAGCAAGAACAAAATAAGAATAACCTTGACGGTAGGATTAACTGCTACTACCCGTACACATCTTTATATTAGTCTTTCCAACTTAAGACGAAAATTTTCAGTTTACAGAACTCTCCTTTTTGGGGGGATTAGGTATAAACTATTTGTGCTCTACAGCTCAGTTAAATTATTGAAAAAAAATCGTCTTGTATACCCGATTTAAAAAGAAAATGCCATAGCAGTCAAGGAATCAAGGTCTGAGACAAAGACCCTGTGGATATAATAGACGGTATCAGTAGGAAGGGACACGTCGGAGTGATTGACCGTCATACTGGTAACAAGATCGAGTGAGAGAACAGGTCTGATCGTTTTGCCTCCCCCGCGCACCTTGGTGACATCATGCGGCACATTTCTCGGGGGTTCAGAGAAAACAAGAAAACAAGTAAAGGGGATGGGTAACTGCGACAAATTACCACAATTTGCTAATTATGTTGTCGCCCTCGCCAGTGTTTAATATAACAATAATGGTGTTAATCTTACTATTGTTACTGAATGCTTCCTAATTTATAGATTCAGTACTTTAAACTTCTTAGGCAGAGTATACGAACTTCGAAAATCTGAATTCATCATTTGTACTAGTCTTATCGGTTCCATTATGGTGGTGAGGAAACATTATTGCTGTTCATTCCTTAGTGTTAAGGCTTTTCATCATCTTCATCATAGCTATTAACATACCTTTTATCATCGTCTTCATCACTGTCTCTACCATAGCTCTCCCAATTTCTATAAATTACATCATCACACACACATATTCCGACAAATAAGGCTGCATAGGACACTAGAAACAAAATACCTTCATACACCACATCAGATACACCACACCACCACACCACACACACCACCACATCACATCGGATACACCATACTACTCAGACCACCACACCACATCAGATATACCACATTGCACACACCATCACATCATACCTTTCCAAGGATGTTAAAGGTATATATATATATATATATATATATATATATATATATATATATATATATATATATATATATATATATATATATATATTATGATGTATCATCATAATTGCATTTACGTTATTTTCCCGAACATGGGAAGGAAGAGAATCAAGGTACTTTAAAAATTTTACTTGGCTGTGTTTTGATTTGACCCGATAATTCAAAATTTCAAATGTGTCTAGACTATCTTACAAACTTTGAATGGCCCCGTTTTTAAATTAGTTCACACAGATAACTCTATATACTCGTATTTTATTTTGGCAATATACTCGTATTTTATTTTGGCAATATACTCGTATTTTATTTTGCCAATAATTTCTTGAGTTATTGTAACCCTTATTGCTAATAATGACTGCACTCGGACAACCAGTCAGCTGTAAGGTTACCTTTTATCCTCGGTAAGTTAATTGTTGGGACTGCAGTGTCCTCAAGTTTCTTCAGATTGGCAGGAACTGGTAGATTCAAGAGTTCATACTGAAGGTGTCTCTTGTAAGCAACAGGCTTAAAATGTAGACTGCAGATGCGTGCATTACTGGCATTAGTATTATCTCTGCCACAAAGATAAATCCCCCTTTTTTTTCAATTCTTCATCCTTTGGGAACCGATAAAAATGTTTATCTCCATTTTCTTTATTTTTACACTGCGAGGATGTGCACCCATAAACTGCACAGCACACCATTACCCTAGCTTGGAGCGAAAAGTCAGGAGGAGCTGGGGATCTTCACTGAAGGGGAGTCTACGTCCAACTGATCGCCTTAACCCTACTGGAGTGGCGCCACGTGACGTCATGCGCGGAGTGGTACGATTTTTAAACATAAATGATCAGACCTTGTATCTCACTCGATCTTGATTGGTAACTGAAAATTTTGTAACACTTCATACTTAGCAATGTATTGTACACATCACCCCACAGTATGCTCTTACTTATCTTTAATGCAAAGTATGACGATATTAAAATGGTATTAGCAGTGTACGAGAGAACAATAACGAGTAATATGCAAAATAAATAGCTAAGAAAGAGGGACCACTCTGCCTCCTATGCTATATAATGAACGAAGCAAAGTGGCGTGAGCTGCTGGGCCTTTGTAGACAATTGTGAAGAGAGTGATTAAGTCCCCGCAAGTATGACAGGTCTCGTTAGCTTAGACTAGATTAATTTTGATTGGGCATGCACCCTCTGTCAATAATTTACTTATCTTGCACAGCAAACTCCTGGATCAAATTACTTCTGGATTTTTATCCCAGGTTAATTTTGATTGGGCATGCACCATGATTATTATTAGAGTTGGGTTAAGTGATGAACGTTGATCTAACAAAGTGATAAAAAATAATAAAAGTTCCGAGAACCACATAACGAGGTATACACTGTTGTTTGAGCCAGTGTAAATTTTGGTCGTTAACGTAACCATGTGAATTATAACATCCTTGGAACCTTGTAATATGGTGGACACAGTTGCTTGAGTTGGCATAAGTATTGCGCTATGAAGTACTAAAAATTTTCCTGAATCTGTATACACTAAAATGTCATCAGCGTAATTACGTGGCCTGTATTCGTTATGGTGTATCTTTCACGTGTCACGCTGTGTAAATGGTAACTCGGAGATGAACATTAAAGGATGTCTGTTGATAAGCTGATTCTGGCAAACCTAGTGAAGTACGCATGCAAGACGAATTGATGATGTAACTTTCTATTTCCATACTACAAATATTAAGTCTTGGTTGGTGAACTGCTAATTGAGTTCTTAATTTATTATTCTTGCCTACAGAATGGCTCTTCCTGTGTCCTGTTCCCATTTCTACTTGCTGCCTCCTGCACCTCCCCTCTGCTCTCATTCCTCCATTACTTTCACAATTTTTCCTTACAGTAGCTAAATCATTGTGCTGCATGCTAAGCTGTCTGTTTCTGGAATTATCCCTCATTCTTTAGATATTCCCTACCTAAACTGCCCTAACCCCAACAGTTTAAAGTAACCTAACACCAAAAAGCTTAAAGACTTACACTAACCTCAACATAAGTCCGTATTTTAACCCCTTAACAGCGGGCTTGTTTTGCTATGACTTGCGGCTCCTGCAGGCATATTCACGCTCCGACAGACTCTCTAAAAATATTTGCCAAAAATCAGTTATTAGTCCAAGAAAAATAAAATCACATATGCTTATGGCACATACCTTCAGCTCTCTACTGGGGTGTTTGCTGATCCTTCGTCGACTACCGTAGGACTTGTGGAGACCTCTGAAGTTGGGTAACAAAGTCTCCACTTTACACTTCCCGACAACCCGTAATATGATTACCACAGCCTGATATTATCACTAGAAACACTATTCTATGATTCTCAAATAGTTCGGAATCCATAGTCCAAAAAAAAAAAAACACAGTGAAAGCAATGAAAATTACGAGGGCGTATGACCTTCCCACTTGACACCGTTCACTGCTGGTGTTCTGTCATTTATTATTCATAAAAACACTCACAGTTTATATTTCTATTACTATATAACACATGTATATCTACAGTCTTTATCCATAAGTTTCCTTTAGTAATAGTAGTTTACTGTCACTGTAGGCATTCAATTTCTTTTTCAGTAAAATACGTAGCATTCACTATCTCGTCCTGTATACTAGCGTTGAGAGTGAATGTCACTTTCACCTTCACTCTCATAACTCACAGTATTCTACATGCTAGAGTGAAACTTTCACTTCCATTACTCCTAGTATATATACTCGTATTCTTATAATACTACTTATTTACATTTCTATTTACGTTCTCTATTTTATTTACATTATTTACATTTCTATTTTATTTACAGTGTGTTAGTCACTGTCGCTTGCAGTAACTTATAAAACAATTTTCCACTGTTCACTTATATTTACGTTCATTGCTTTCACTTGCTGTTTACACATTATTTACACATTATTTACAACTCCACTTGCACTGTTTTATTCACCAGAAATATCGTATTCACTCTCTATCAATTGTCAGCCCTTTACCTCTTTCCACACGAGGTTTAGTAAGGGGTAGAGGTCACAGGGCCCTTTGCATGGGGCTAAAAAGCAGCGGAAGTTAGCAGGCGCGAGTCCAACGTACTTTCACCTTGAAAGACGACAGTAAACTGATACTGCTGGGCATGGGTGGCCTACCTAGGGAGAATGCATTACTGCCAACGTCAGCCTCGTGACAGCTGCTAATATATAGCTATGAAATGATTGGCAGGAAATCTAGACAACACATTATAAATTAGGTAGTTCCAGGTGAATGTAAATATCACTTAGGCTTCTCCCTTCCCTCTTTATATATATTTTTATTACGAGAATAGATTATATGGCATATTTCAAAGGGAAATAAACAGCGAAAATTAGCGAACAAGTGCACGTGAGGTGTTGTCAGGTGATAATTAGCCAATTCCAGGTGTATGGCACTATCACTTACCTTATTTCTTTTTTGTATATATTATTTGGTATAAGAATAGGGCATAGGGCTTATTTCAATGGATGAAATCAGTGGAAAATTCCAGGGAAGATTTACTTAGCGTAGAATACAGTGTGGTGGCCTGCAATAATTAGGTAGTTCCAGGTGAATGTAAATATCACTTAGGCTTCTCCCTTCCTTTCTTATATATATTTTTATTACGAGAATAGATTATACGGCATATTTCAAGGGGAAATAAACAGCGAAAATTAGTGAACGAGTGCACTTGAGGTGTTGTCAGGTGATAATTAGCAAATTCCAGGTGTATGACACTCTCACTTTCCTTATTTCTTTTTTGTGTATATTATTTGGTATAAGAATAGGGCATAAGGCTTATTTCAATGGATGAACTCAGTGGAAAATTCCAGGGAAGATTTACTTAGTGTAGCACGGGCAGGCAGGCAAGAGGAGAGGGTAATGGAGGGGAGGTAGGGAGGGGAGTCAAGAACGGCGAGAAATGGCTAAATTGTCAACAATGGATGGGAGTACAGATGAGATTAGGAGTGCTGACTAATGTTGGACATTGGCAGTACTGATAGATGATACAAGCCACCACTTGAAAGCCCGGGCAAATTCAAAATAACACAGAATCACAAAAGTGATGCCCCGCGGTATGATCCCTTGCTCCCAAGCATCACGAAAGTGACGCCCCGCGGTTAAGGGGTTAAGTGGATTTAGAGGTTAGTAACGCCTCTTCCTAGCGATTTATTTTCAGCGTGACTTACAATGTTCCCTTGTTTGTAGTGATGCAAATTATGGCAATACTAAGAAAAAAAATCAAGGAAATAATGCTATGGTGTGATTTGAATAATAAACCTGCTGTTTAATGGATGCTGCGAAGTAGTGTATGCCACCTACTAATGACTTAAAATCTATTGTATCTCAAAAAGATTTAATTTAACATCCACTCACTCAATGTAGAGGTGCCATATTATCTCTACACTGAATGACAAGCCAAATTGTTTCCTGTACCCAGGAAACCATTTACTATGCTGGGTGGTAACCATATAACCGGGGTTTCTGGCAGGGTTAAGTGTCCCCCAGATTCCCCTATCCAAAATCACGTAATCATGGCAGTTGTTTCAGAGCCTCAGAGGGCCCAATACCTGCCCAGGGCCCCAACCAAATGGGCAGACTCACGTGGCCATGTGGAATGTGAGAGGTGTGAATGAGGAGAACAAGAGGGTGGAAGTGGTGAATGTGTTCAGGGGTGCGAGATATGCTGTGATGAAGTTGTGTGAAACAAAGAGGAAAGGGTGCGAAGTGGAGGAGTGGGAGGGTGTGAAATGTGTAAGATCGGGAATGAATGGGCGAGGAAGATGCAAAGGAGGAGTTACTTTGTTGATGAATTAGGTGTGGCAGAGTGGAATGAGAGACTACAAATGTGTTAGCTTGAGATGTATGTATGTCAAGTTCAAGTTTGAGAAGGTGAAAGTGGCAGTGATTGTAGCATATGCACCATGTGAGGACAGGAGTGAGAGAGAGAAAGACAGGTTTTGGAATGAGCTGGGTGAAGTAGTGGGAGAAATGCCCAGGAGCTATAAAGTGATTGTGATGGGGGATATCAATGGAAGAGTAGGCACTGGTCCTGAGGATGACATAATGGTTTGCTATGGAGTACCAGGAGAAAATTATAATAGGAAGAGACCAAAAGATATGTGTCAGGAGAGGAGGTTGTGCATTTGTAACTCATATTTCAAACACAGAGATCCACATAAATATACATGGTATAGAGGGAACGGGGTTCGTGTTGAAAGAAGCCTGATTGATTACGTGCTCGTAGACAGGTTGATGACGGGAATGGTTGCTGATACGAGGGCTATGAGAGGACGATGTGGAGGTCTGTCAGATCATATGATTGTTGTATGCAAGATCAAGCTGAAAGGAGTGAGGTGGATCAGGAGAGAGAGAAGCAGTCAGGGAGAAAGACTGAAAGTTGAGAAGCCAAGGATCAAAGAAATGGCAGATGAATACAGGACCAAAGTAGAGGACGAGTTAGAATTACTGAATTGGAATGAAATGGATCGGGACAGATTATGGAATGCATATAGGGATTGCTTAGTTAGGAATGCTAAAGCGGTATGTGGTGTGACAAGAGTAACAACAAAGAGGAAAGGTACGGCATGGTGGGATGAGGAGGTAAAGAGAGCAGTGGAGGAAAAGAGGAAGAAGTGGCTAAAGTGGTTACAGGATAGGGGTTCAGTTGAAATAAGAACTGAATATGTTGAGAGCAAGAAGAACGTAAAGAGACTAGTGAAAAGGAAAGAGAAGGAGGTAAATGAGGATCTAGGAAGAAAAATGAATGCAAACTACTCTGAAAATAGAAAGTTATTCTGGAAAGAGGTGCGGAAATGTAGAAGTGAAAGCGGTAAGAAATGGGATGGTGTGAAGAATGCAGGTGGTAGATTATTAACCCATGGAGATGAAGTAAAGACCAGATGGAAAGAACATTTTGAAAGCCTGATGAATGGGGATAGAGAGAGCAGAGCAGCTGTAAACATGATTGGTTTTGGGGGTGTGCAGAGAAGGAATGCAGTGCCAGGAGACGTGACACTCGCACAGGTGAAGAGTGCTGTGAAGCGGTTGAAAAATGGGAAAGCAGCTGGGGTTGATGAGGTGTATGCAGAGATGCTTAAATCTAGTGGAAAGAATGGAATGAAGTGCTTGTTGGAGATATGTAAGAAGGCATGGATGAGTGAAACTGTGCCTGCAGAGTGGAAAAAGGCTGTGATTGTATCCCTGTACAAAAATAAAGGTGAACGAAGTGAGTGCAAGAATTATCGTGGCATAAGCTTACTGAGTGTGGTAGGGAAGGTATATGAAAGAATTATTATAGAGAAAGTAAGAGAGATATCAGAAGTCCTAGTGAGTGATGAACAGGGTGGCTTTAGGAGTGGCAGAGGATGTGTGGACCAAATATTTGCAGTGAGACAGATAGTAGAGAAGGCTTGTGAAAAGGACCATAAGGTCTTTATGGCATTCATGGATCTGGAGAAAGCATATGACAAAGCTGACAGAGAGGTATTGTGGAAAGTTTTGCGCATGTGCTGTTAGGTGCCGTCAAGAGTTTTTATGATGGTAGTGAAGCATCTGTCAGGGTTAATGGGCATCTAAGTGAATGGTTCACAATCAATGTGGGCGTGTGACAAGGTTGTGTGATGTCCCCATGGTTGTTCAATGTATATATGGATGGGGTGATGAGAGAAGTGAAAACACGAGTAATGGAGAGAGGAGTGGCATTGGTAATGAATGGTGATGGATGGAATATCTCAAATTTGTTGTATGCTGGTGATTCAGTACTGCTTGCAAGTACCGGACAAAAACTTGGTAAGCTAGTGCAGAGTTTTGCTGATGTCTGTAAGCGTCGTTCCTTGAGAGTAAATGTTGAAAAGAGTAAAGTGATGGTTACTGAGAGAGAAGGTGACTCCAAGTGCAATGTAACAGTAAATGGAGAGAAACTGGAATTGGTGAGGGAGTTCAAATACCTGGATACAGTGATAGAAAAGAGAGGAAAATGTGCAAAAGAAGTTGAAAGTAGAGTGACACAAGGAAGAAAAGTAGCTGGTGCAATGAAGGCCTTGATAAAAAACAGAGGCTTGAGTGTTGCAACTGCATGAGGCTTACATGAAGGAGTGTTAGTGCCAACTTTAACATATGGATGTGAGACCATGGTGTGGCATGAAAATGAAAAGTCAAGAATAAGAGCAGTGGAGATGGGACTGCTGAGGAATGTATGTGGAGTACAGAGGGTGGATAGGATACGAAATAATGTGATTCGTGAGAGATGCGGAGTGAGGAATTCGGTGGACACCAGAATTGAAGAGAGTGTACTGAGATGGTATGGTCATGTGGAGAGAATGGATAACAATAGAGTGGTGAAGAAGGTATATCTGAGCGAATTCGAAGGAGGGAGGAGGTGAGGTAGGCAAGGAGAAGGTGGAGAGATATGGTGGATATGTGTGAGGAAGAGAGGTTTGGAAGTCGGTGAGGCTAGGGAACTGACAGGAGATCGAGCTGGCTGAATGAATTTTGTGAGGAGATGTGCATGATCAGGGATTTTTGGCACCCCTTTTTAACGTGGCAGCGTCTGGATTGACTCAGTCGGATACGATATGTGAAGCTACAGAATGTGGTGAATGATTTTGGTGTATCCGATAGAGCCAGGATTCCGGGGTCTTGAATGATGATTGAATGGAAGCGTGGCCCATTGGATAGGGCAATTTTGGGCTGTCTGGACATGGCTACTCCTCACCCTGCCCTTGGGTGGGAAAGGAGGTCCGGATGATGATGATGATGATGAACAAAGAATAACCACGCAACGAAAATGTGTCCAAACTGAGTAGCGTTAAGAAATTTCCTTCCCTCTTCACACTCACCCCTTTGCTCACACCCCTTCTCTTACTTAATTTTCTCTCTCTCCCAGCTCCAAAAATGTAACGAGTCTTCGCTTATTTGGAAAAAAATATATATATAAATTTGCTCTCAGATGCGACAGTTTCACCATGAACTATAACTGTGGTGTTCCTTGATTATATCTGCATTTCGTCAAGAGTAAAATAAAGCAGAACAGTGTGATTAAACTTCTTTGATATGGTGACATCTTTTTGCTTAGTCACTGCTACCACCAAACTTTAATCAACATGAAATACATCTCTTGAAGTGAAGGTGGTATTGTATATATACTAGATCTAATACCTCATGCTGGAAAAGTCTCTTTTAAACTCAGTCAAATCATCTGGAGACGTAAAGAATGAAATATCAAAGGAATCGTCCTTCCTAAATGATATATTATATAGCCTTTTTTTTTTTTTTACAATTAACATTAAATAGAGAGAGAGAGAGAGAGAGAGAGAGAGAGAGAGAGAGGCGTAAAACATAGATCATTCATTTACCCCTTCAGAGCAATGACTTCCTTTTCAACTCAATGCAGCTGCTACAATGCGATTTTAGTCAGCTCAAGAAGGAGCTCTAGCTTTGAAGGTGTTAATGAAGGCTACATCTTACTTCCCCAGTTTGAAAATAATCTCCAGACCCGATTATAATACTCCGGAGGCTGCAATATAAAGCATCATCGTACTGAAGAATTAGTCTTTATCACAAAGACATAATTATACCGTACTGGCAGGAAAAAGGATTTCGGTTGGAAGGGATAGATATAACAGACTGTTGCATAATTGTCTTTTTTTTTTTTTTTTTTGCTACTGAACAGATTTATTTAGCCCAAGGGAGACTTCTGGAAATTGTGAGGTTTAACATAACCATTAGTTGCTTCACAACAAAGGAATTTTTTTAATGTATTGTTAAGTCCCAGTCCCCACACTGCCACAGGCTCCAACAGCAGTCGTACAGTACAGGAAGGACATTGCCCAGTGAGTTGTTCTTCCTATGGTCAGCCTTTAGATGTGCAGTACACAAGATCAGCTGAGGCGAAAATAAACACTGGCTCCTTAAAGTTCACTATCTTTATTTTCCAAATTATTCCATTTAATGCTTTTCAACTTCTCTTCACTGTTCTCACAAGCACTGGAGCTATACACACTTTACTAACTGCTATTACACTTAATGCTTAACAACACTTCACTGTTAGTACACTTAATGCATGCCAACACTTCACTTGTTACACAAGTACTGAAAATAATCTTCACTGTCAGTAATTACACTTAATGTTTGCCAGCAGCCCTTCACAAACTTCACTAACAGTACTGCACTGATACTGTACTACACGCACACTGAACCAAAACCGACTGCACTTTACTCAAACTGACTTGACACCTCACTAAAACTTCTAATAATCTCGACGCCATCTTTTATAAGCTTGCATTATTCGAGAAACGTCTACATTTTACGAGTATACTCTCGACGGGCAACAGTGCCAACTCAGACACTTCAAAACATGGAGAGTTGACTCACATCACATAATACTCTAAATCATTAACCATACGAACTTAAACTACATAATTTAACAAACAATCACTTAAACAAAACATTATAGAGAAAAAGAGCACAAAACTAAATGCATGTTTAACTTAAGAAATAACTACGCTCACAAACAACAGGCAAACTGGCAACTCGGATGACTCGTACCGGAACTAACGGTACGAGAAACGTCTCGAAGGTACGAGGCTACCTAACTGGCAGATCTTCCTTCATAACAGTGTAATAAAATTCGCTGGAATAGCAAGAATGAAGTAAAAAAGGGCGTAATCCTTGTGAAAAAATTAACGATACATACACACAATGCAGAGAGAGAGAGAGAGAGAGAGAGAGAGAGAGAGAGAGAGAGAGAGAGAGAGAGAGAGAGAGAGAGAGAGAGAGAGAGAGAGAGAGAGAGGAGAGAGACAGAGAGAGACAGAGAGACAGACAGAGTAGTGATGCAGGCACATCTAGTACATTTCACCTGTTTTTGTCAGAATCCCATCCAGAAAAGGATGTACTTTATATCCAAGACATTTTTTATTACCTGCTGTAAACATAATCAGAGTGTTACTTGCATTTTCCCTGAGCCAATCTAGTTTCAATTTTATTTTATGCAGGAGAGACACACACATAGTGCTGAACAACGCACAGCATATTTCGGTATTGTCATCAGCAGGTAAGTGTGACAGCTTTTGAAATACCATGAAAACAGGAGCTGCATTTTGCGGCGTTTGAAATAAGTTGGTGGTGGTTTGTGTTTCGTGTTAGATTGCCGCTGCAGAGGGAAAGTGTTCGATCCCAATCAGGGTCAGGAAACACCATGATCTAAACTGAAAAATAACAGTGCATTTCCTGGCAGTCCTATCAAGGTGATGCTGGTCTTGTTGTTGCCCGCTTGACGGCCGTTAGAGAGTCGCACATTCAGTCCTAGGTTAGATCAGGGTCGATCATGATTAGATCAGGCAACAGATCCGGGATTTAGTTTTTGAGTGAGAATTAGGATTTTGCATTTTCCAACAGTTACATAATGTTGGTGATCTGGTGGTAGCGCGTTGGGCTGCCGCTAGGGAAGTCGTGCGTTTGATCCTAGACTGAGTGATAAGCCAAACAGTTTCCTGCATCCCAGGAAACCACTTATTACGTAACCATGTTAGAGTAATCAAATGACGCCTGGAGGTAGTGAGATAATGCACTCCGAGAGGACGGTTTCCGTAAGAGTTTACATCCGGTGGATGGTTGGGGTTTCTTGCTCACATAATGCCACTCTGACACGGAGACTGGTCATCCTCGCTGAGTCACCCAGCTCCGGGCTACTACGCTACCAGTGAGGCAAGAAACGACTGAATTATAGATCGGTTGATATATTAATCGGTTTTCATTTTGCTACAGTTACATGTAGATCATGGTTGTTTGGTAGTAGCGTGCTTCACTGCTGCCAGAGGTCACACATTCAGTCACAGGTTAGGTCAGGAAAGAGTCGGATCTCTATTGATGAAACAGTTTTGCAATTCCCAAAGACTGCATTTAAGCTGGTGTGCGTGCTGGTGGCAGCGTGGTTGATTGCCGTTTGGAATCAGTCCCCGCCTGGGGCGGGGGATAATAAGCAGTTTTGAATTTCATTATAGCACTTTCGACATATCCTCCGCAGAGCCACCGACGTATTACAAAAACATCTCACTGCCACCAAACAGTGTGAAAAAGCACCTCTCACTATAAGACCACTGGTTACGGGTGGTTCAGTTCTCCATTGACAGATGGTGGTTTCCCGCACCTACAGATCAGTTGCCCTTCAGGACCAGCAAAGCACGACTTAAACATCTGTAATGCATTTCAATCCTTCCTTGTATTCAGTGTGGGCGGATGGTAAGAACACTTAAAAGGTGACATGTGAAGAGTATAGTCGACGTCTGGAAATGAACTGTATACCCTGAGTCGGATGCATAAAAAAAGAAATAAAAGCATTAAAGAACTGTAACCTCGCTCGCGTGTGGTGATGAGAATAATTTTGTCCGGTTACCACAGCTTTAACCTTTTATTCTACACACTCACTCATCCATTGAACTCAATACACAAAGCGATCACCTCCTGCGACATAGGGGGAAATGGAAAAGCTGAAATGAAAAGGGAATTTTACTTTGTGGTAGGTGGTGTTGAAAGTATTTTATTCCCTATATATGTTACGCATTGGTGAAATTGTATAAGCTCATTAAAGTCGATAATGTTTTTTTTTATTTCTTCAGAGTAACGTCGTTAACTAGGTCTTGTTACCCTCAGGCGGTTTACTCAGCTTCGAAGAAAAGCCCCCAGTAGAAATAAGGTTAATGGAGGCTCTCGTTACCCTGCCAGTTCGAAAACTCCCTTACGGAAAATAACACTGGTGATAACGAGAATGGATAATAAAACAATCATACTGACAATGTTTAAAGCCCATATGTAAAGTGAACTGTTAACGGTGGCTGATTGCACTTCGTCTGACACACAAACCCATCCACTGACACTCGATACTTCAAGCGATCAGCTCTTGCAACAGTATAGGGAAATGAAAAAGCTTTAGCAAAAAAAGGGTTTTATGCGATGTTGGGTGGTTTAGCACTGATTATATTCTCATGTTCCCTTTGTAACCCTTTATCCCTTTTCATTACGATGCCGGCAAGCTAATTTGTTTTTGCTACCTTCTGACAGTTTTATTGACCCTGAAATATATTTTTCGATCTGGAAGGGTTAGGTTTAGCCTTCTTTAACTCCTGGGCTTAAGGGAGTTCCCCAAAACTATAAAGTCGTTTGGAAGCAAGAAGAATGATTTTTAATCTTATTGAATAGTTAAGACACAAGTAGAGGGAAATGTAACAAGTACGGGAAAATTGTGCATATCCACTCAGCAGAAGGTGGCTCTGTGAAATGCAAAGGATCATAGCAGTTGCACATAATACCATAGGTGTCCTTAGATTTCTGGAACTTTACCACATTAGCCCTAAAGCCATTGTCTGAAACTATATGCCTCATGTTTCTCTTCAAACCTCCTCCCCTTCCTTTTCGTCCTCATCATCGTCGTCGTCGTCGTCGTCTTCGTCGTCGTCATCGTTGTCGTCGTCGTCGTCCTCCACCTCCTCCTACTCCTCCTCCTCCTCCCGGAAAAATTCCAGGCCGCGGTGTGTCCCCCTCCTCGTGCACGATGTGGAACTGTAATAAAGTGAACCAGAAATAGATTTTTCACAGTATATTGAGGTGATTTTACACTGATTTTGTTCTTTTCGTGACGCCTTCGATTATATATATATATCCCTTGGCTGCGGTAGTGTATCTTCAGGATAAAATCACTTAGTAGACGGAATGTAATGCTCCAGTACAGCCAGTGGACCCTCCAAAGAAATGTCGCCTGTGGCACTTTGGAGCTGCAGATTGGGAGGACCTCAGGCAGTACTTCTTGGATTTTCCATGGAATGATTATTGCTTCCATGGCCGGGAGCCATCTGGTGTGCCTTGCGCATTACTGAGGTTATTCACTCAGGCATGGAAACATACATTCCTTTTTCATATACTCTGACTACTGAAAGAAAGCCTTGGTTTAAAGAATTTCTTTTGATATGAAACAAAAACGGTCCCATCTGTGTCCCAGTTGCAATTATCTTGCCAGGTTTCATCGAAATCTCTTTTCCAGTTTCTGCAGCGCTATACATGCACACACACACACACACACACACACACACACACACACACACACACACACACTATCTATCTATCTATCTATTGCCAGACGCCTCAATCCCGTTTGGGGTGGCCACAAACAAATCGCCTCCAAGTCGCCCTGTCCCCAGCCATTTCACTCCCCTGCTCCCAACTCACACCCCCCTCTCTCATATACCTCTCCACCCCATCTCTCCATCTCATCCTTGGCCTCCCCCTCCCTCTTTCCCCCTCCACCTCACTCACATACACTCTCTTCGTCAGTCTTTCACCCTCCATCCTCTCCACATGGCCAAACCACCTCAGTGTGTTCCTCATAACGCTTCCTATCACATCCACATCAACACCACAACGCTCCTTTATATCCTCATTCGTCAGCCTGTCTCTCCATGTGACTCCACAGGCTCCTCTTAAATAACACACACACACACAGCCAGAATTAAAGTATATTAGCTTCTGTAACTAACAATTCGTGCGATATTTTTTTACCACAGTAGTATCAAGCATTGTATTGCAAAATATCCCAACCAGTGCCAGTAACCATAAGTGCAGGGAGAGGATGGGATCGGCCTTATCTGCAGCTCATAAGTCCTGGTGCCGCAGTGATACCTTTCCCTGGTGGCATCTATGTAACTGAGTAGTGGAGCGGGCCGGTTATGCAAGCGTCTCTCAGCTACCTTCCAGTCCTACAAAAGAAGAACGGCGCACTAGCTCGGCATGCAGTCCACCATGTTCACGTTAATAATAGCCTGTAACCACACACACACAAAAATTTCTCTTGATGCTAAAAGATCTCACAAGGACAAAGTTCTATGTGCATATATATACCGGAAAATAATATTCGCCTACAAGTAACTACCATCTATGTAGGGATGGCCATAATGCGAGGCTTCGCTTTCAACCCTATCTCTTGCCCACATGCGACAAAAAGGTCAGTGGGCAGCAATATTTCTTCCCACAATTACAAATTGTATAAGATCTCCATGCAATTTGCAACGATCATATAATGTGTTGGGCAACACATACAGATAATATTAATTACACTTACATATCAGGGCAATATTAATTTTGCCAACAGCGGTACCTGACTGTGTATAATATCCCCAGTCATTGTGTAACAACCATCTGCGTGTTGGGTGACCATAAATTTGCAAACCAAATGCGTCCACCACGTTTCTGGCACATATTTGTCCTTTTAATACTGATCTGTTGGATAGATAATATCATCATTTTAATTTCTTTAACGCGAAAGGTTATTCGAGAGCTGAATGGAATCGACTTGAAGCAACAACACTTAATGAAATAAATAAGCGATGTTACGGGTGCTATGAAAACTCGGATGATATTCCACACGACAATTGCACCTATGTATAATATCCACAAACATTGCCCAGCTGCCATGTGTGTGTGTGTGTGTGTGTGTGTGTGTGTGTGTGTGTGTGTGTGTGTGTCGGGGAGGGGAGGGGAGGTTGCACCATAATTGAGCGCCGCAGACTCGTATGTGAACCATATTTCCTAGCCACATGCGTCCTCTATGCCGGGTGCTCCGTCACGGCCACCGCAAAATGAAGCAAAGGGGGGCTCACTAGTCCACCGTCACCGTTCATTACACCCCATCCTGTGTTGTGGCTGAGCATAACCAGAGTTGTTCTTTGTAGAAAATTTGTGAGTGGTTGGCCATGCACATGTATATTTCTGGTTCCCGCCACACACACACACACACACACATATATATATATATATATATATATATATATATATATATATATATATATATATATATATATATATATGCAAAGAGAGAGAGAAAAAGAGAGAGAGAGAGAGGGGGGAGGTAGAGAATAATTTATTTTTGCATACCGATTTGTAATATACTGGCTTGATTAATCCAACCTTTGTAGACAATTAGCAAACGCCCTACCAGATTTTACATATCTGTGTGTGTGTGTGTGTGTGTGTGTGTGTGTGTGTGTGTGTGTGTGTGTGTTCAGATTGTCACAGATGGACAGATACATAGATTCATAGGCATCAGTCTAATCTAGAGAAGAAATATAGACTTCTCTAACCTAACCCAACCCAACCCGGATCAGCCCAATCCAGCCTAATCCAACCCAAAGTCCCATCTGTCCATCTTTCTAATGTAACAGTTAACGGATAATCCCAACCCTTCATATACGCATCAGATCAACTCTGGTACTCTCTTCCTCTGTCTATATTTCCTTCTTCCAGTGACCCCCAGTCTTTCAAACTTCATTGTCCAGACACCTCGAAATGAACGGATCTTGATTTATATATATATATATATATATATATATATATATATATATATGTAATTATATAGATTTTTTTTTTTTTTTTTTTTTTTCAAGGGAACAGTCTTGTGAGCTTTTAGCCCTTGGTTAGACTTTTCTTGCATAAAAGTACTATCCCAACCCAAAGTAATCTAGCCTAACCAGATTTAACCTACTCTATCCTGAAACGACGTAATTCAACTTACCCTCACCTCGTTTAACCTAGCTGCCTGTCCAGTGATTGCAGATTACTTCTCCTGTAAGTAGATGAAGCTTGTTACCTCGGCTGACCCTTTACTGTTACAATTAATTAAATGAATTTGCGAGTTATGAAAGCAAGATCTTCATTTGGCGCTCGGGGGTAAGTGCATCAGAAGTCGGTTTGGCAGCGGGGGTCAGGATACTTTTGTGAGGCCACGGAAGGTGGAGGGAAGTGTTCATAAAGGATATTAAATCTCTCTGGCTCATATAACCTACTCTCAGCTGAAAAAGATCGTCTGGCATTTCTTAGAAGAGTACTAGAGTTGCTAGGTACATGAGAGGGCTAATGGTGGCTGCATGTACTTTCTCTGGCTCCTGTGAATCATTCAGTTGAATTAAATCGCCCGACGTTAGCTGCAGTAGTGTACTAGAGGACATGCAACCATGAAAGGGTTGTACCAGTTCACATGACAACATCTTATAAATATTATTTGTGGTGTCTGGTGACGTTTTAAATTTTTACTTATATAAGACAAAGCTGAAGGGGTCTGATATATAGTGTCTGATGGCCGAAAGTATGAAGATCAAAGCATAAACAAACATTCATCATAAACAAATGAAATTTAAGAAATGCAATGGGTATTGAGCCTAACATTTCAATAATAAATTTCTAGCTGCATGAATGAAGACAACAACAAAAGTAAGAAATCATATACACGGCTTCAGTTCACACACACACACACACACACACACACACACACACGTCCCGGTGACGACTCAGAGAGATGCCTGGAACCACTGTCTGACTCACTTCTTCATTTCTCCAACATTCGCGGCCTTTCCTCTAACTTTCTCTCTGTCGAACACCACCTCTCCTCCACTGAACCTCACCTTCTCTCCTCGACAGAGACTCAACTGTCTGAAGCAACTGACAGCAAACCCTTTTCTGTTTCCTCCTACTTTCTCTATACTAATTTCAAAGCCAAAGGTGGATGTTGTGTATATATACGCAACGATTTATCTTGCACTCGTGTTCCTGAACTTGATTCTTCTGAATGCTCTGATCTATGGCTTTGGCTTTCCTGTCATTCTCTGACTAAATATATCTGTGCTGTTTACTTATCCCCTAATTCCACTATCAAAAATTCTTTGCCTATCTTACTTCTACGAAGGAACACATTTTATCCATTTCTCTTTTCACTGAAATCTCCATTCTAGGAGATTTCAATGTTCACCACCACCATTGGCTCTCCTCTCCTTTCACTGATCCATCTGGTGAACAAGCCTACATCTTTTCTATCCTTAATGACCTAGAGCAGCTTGTACAGCACCCTACCCGTATCCCTGACCGCCTTGGAGAGAGCTCCAACATACTTGACCTCTTCCTTACAACTAATCCTTCTGCTTACACTCTTAATCTTTCCTTTCCGTTGGGCTCCTCCGATCACAACCTTGTTACATTAGCCTGTCCTATCACTCCGGTGCGGCCCGTGGATCATTAAAAAAACCGTCATCTGTGGCACTTTGGGGCTGCAGATTGGGAGGCCCTCAGCCAGTAATTCTTTGATTTTCCCTGGAATGATTATTGCTTCCATGGCCGGGAGCCATTTGAGTGTGCCTTGCGCATTACGGAGGTTATTCTCTCGGGCATGGAAGCATACATTCCTTTCTCATAACCTTTAACTAATGCAAGAAAGCCTTGGTTTAATCACTCTTGTTCTAATGCTGTCTGGAACAAGGAGAGGGCCTATAAAAGGGACAAGAGCCAACCCATCCCTGAATCACATCTTGTTTATGTTTCTGCCCGGAATCGTGCTAAGTCTGTTCTTCACACTGATAAAAATAATTTCATCCGTACAAAGAGCTCTCAACTCTCCAACTTGAATTCTTCCTGCTCCTTCTTGCACCTTGCCAGAAACCTTTCTAACAACTTTATCTTATCATCCTTCTCTCCTCTTTTCTGTTCTGATGGTTCTGTAGCTATTTCTTCTACAGATAAAGCAGATCTCTTCGCTCAGACTTTCTCCTCCAATTCCATCTTAGATGATTCCGATGCTGTTCCTCCATCACTTCCCCCCTCAGACTTCCTCTTTGCTGACAATAAAATTTCTTCAGCTGATGTATTTTCTGCCATAACTGGCCTCAATACTAACAAGGCATATGGGCCTGATGGAGTCCCTCCTGTTTTCCTCGAGAACTGTGCTTCAGTGCTCACACCCTGCCTAGGTAAACTCCTTTGCCTTTGTCTGTCAACTTGTACCTTTCCTTCTTGCTGGAAGTTTGCTCTCATTCAGCCAGTCCCAAAGAAGGGTGACCGTTCCCAACCCTTTAAATATCGTCCAATTGCTTTAACATCCTGTGTTTCAAAAGTTTTCGAGTCAATTCTTAATAGGAAAATTTCAAAGCATCTTTCCTATCACAACCTTCTTTCTGATCGTCAGTATGGGTTCCGTCAGGGATGCTCCACTGGTGATCTTCTCACCTACCTTTCAGACTCCAGGTCATCCTCCTTTCTGGACTTTGGCGAAAGCTTTACCATTGCACTTGACATCTCAAAGGCTTTCGATCGAGTCTGACATAAATTCTTGATTTCCAAACTCCCCTCCTATGGTTTCTATCCTTCTATCTGTGCCTTCATATATAGCTTCCTATCTGATCGTTCTATAGCCGCTGATGTAGACGGCCATCGTTCTTCTCCTATAACTATCAACAGTGGTGTTCCTCAGGGCTCTGTCCTATCACCAACTCTCTTCCTTTTATTCATCAATGACCTTCTAAGTTGTACATCTAACCCTATCCACTCATTCGCTGATGATTCCACCCTTCACCTTTCCATTTGGTTCCTGCAACGTCCATCTCAGCAGTTACTTCAACAAACAAGGGATGAGGCTATGGCACGCCTAATGTCTGACTTGGCTCGTATCTCTGACTGGGGTAAAAATAATCTGGTTGGTTTTAATGCAACAAAAAGTCAGTTTTTACACCTATCAACCCGACACAATCTTCCACAGGAGTACCCTCTCAGGTTTAATAATATCCAGCTCAATCTTGCACAATCCTTGAACATGCTTGGGGTTTCATTCACTCGGGACTTATCTTGGAAAAATCATATTGCTTCTCTTGTAAAATCTGCATCCAAGAGATTAGGTGTGCTAAGCCGACATCGTACCTTCTTTACCCCTGCACAGTTGTTGACTTTATACACGGGTTTTATTCGTCCATGTTTAGAATACAACTCTCATGTGTGGGGAGGCTCCCCACATACAGCTCTTCTCAATAGGGTGGAGTCAAAGGCTTTTTGTCTTATCAACTCTCCTCCTCTTACTGGCTCCCTTCAACCTCTGTCTCATTGCCGCACTGTTGTATCTTAATCTCTTTTCTATCGCTACTTCAATGGTCACTGCTCCTCTGAACTCTCTGCTTGCATCCCTCCATCTCTACGACGGGTGTGTAGCAGCCGCCTAGCAACAAATTCTCATCCTTTTTCTGTCCAGTCCTCTAATGCAAGAGTTAACCGTTACTCCCAATCTTTCATTTATGCAATAGGTCAACTCTGGAACACTCTCCCTCTGTCTGTATTTCCTACTTCCTATGATCTCCAGTCTTTCAAAAGTGTGTCCAGGCATCTTGAAATGTGTCTCTTTTGTATTGTTTTTGTTTTCTTGGAAGGAACGGTTATGCAGGCTCCTCGCCTTTGGTTCCTTCTTTCATGCATATATATATATATATATATATATATATATATATATATATATGCATACTTCTCGTACATGAGGATAGAACTGTAATAAGAAATCTTAATCACAGTCAAAACAGAGGAAACTTTATGAAGATGTTATTCAGTCCAAGTGGGACCTCCTGTCCTTCTTAATCAACACACGGCACATTGGGTAACGTAATTTTCCGGGTTAAATACGTCCCGTGCTTTCCACTTTACTCTGGCCCAAAAAACGCCTTCTGTTATATCTCCATGCTCGTTAAGTCTAGACCTTGTATCCTCTGTGTATGCAAATAAGACAACTAGAAGCACATGATTAAACATGCAGATATTCAAAAGGAATGATAGTATATACGAAATTGCCAAAAACAGGAATGCACTAAAACCTATTAATCGTCAAACGCCTTAATCTAGTAAGGGTTGACCACAAATGCATCGCCTCCATGTCACTCTCTCCTTCGACATCTAGCTGATATATATATACATATATATATATATATATATATATATATATATATATATATATATATATATATATATATATATATATATATAGCCTCTGTGGTACAGTGGTAGAGTGTACGTTTCGCACGCTAGTGGGCGCGGGTTTGCCTCCCGCCAGAGTTGTAAAAACTTTGGGAAGCGTTCACGAGCCACTGACCACTTTGGCGGACACAAGGGGTGCTGTGGTTGAACCAGTGTCACATACTAGTATTCTTTCACCCAGTCGGCTTAAGGCTGGCCGATTACACTTGGTTCACAGACTATACACACATCCTAAGCCACCCCAACAGTACAGTTACACTCACAAGCACTTCTCACCCTACATACAGTCTCTACCAGACAGCCTAAGCCACTGGGTAGAGATACATTGGCTGTATCGTCCCTGCTTCGGTAGGGATAGGCCGGTCCTGCAGTGGACACCAACGGCTGATGATATATATATATATATATATATATATATATATATATATATATATATATATATATGAGAGAGAGAGAGAGAGAGAGAGGTGGGTGGGGATGGGAACGACTCCCGTCTGCGCACAATATATTCCGTTCATCAGGTTCTCAGTCGACCTTAGCGAATCCCAAACTGGGACGTATAATGTGTACCGTACAATCTAAAATCATCAGTTGATTCACATAAAGGGATAATTATCGGAGATAACAGATAACTGTCACACCTATAATGCTGCTGTGAACGTGTGCAGTTAACGTCAGGCTATTTTATTCAGTTTCGGATAATATCAAAGTAATGAAACGACAAAAGAAACCTTTAATTGCCATACCAATCGCGGCAGTATTTTACACTGTAAGAAACAATAATTTACTTGTTAAGAATTTAAATGACAATGCTGAATAATTACAGGAAGTACTTGCACACAACTCGTATCCAACAGTACCCTCTGGGGATCATCTCCTCCCCCACCTCCCCCCCCATGGACCTACTTTCACCCCATGAAGCCACTTTCCTTCAGGGTCCTATTTCCCCCTTGGAGTAATTTTTCCCATGTACCTATTTTCACCCATGAACCTAGTCGTATTCTCCCCCATGGACTTATTTTCACCCTTGGACATATTTTACCCCAGGGACTTATTTCCCTCATGGACCTGTTTTTCTGAGAATTGTATTTTCCCCCATAAACCTTCTCCAATGGACCTATTTCTACAGTAGCCCTTTTTTACCTCAATATTTATTGACCACGAGGACCCATTTTCACTCACGGGTCGATTTTTCCCTGTGGACATATTTTCCCCGTTTACCTGCTTTTCCTCTCATTGAAATCGTTTTCTTTCCAATTACCCATGTTCCCCATGCACCTGTTTTCCCTCTATGGACTTATTTTCCCCATGCGCCTCTTTATAACTCATGGGAAAACACCGATTTCCCACAAAAGACCTACTTTCTCAAATGTGCCTGTTTCCTCCATGGATTCTTTTTACTTATTAGAGCTTTCAACTTGGACCCATTTTTCCTTAAGAAGTATCCACCCATGGAGTGGTTTTCCCACATGGACTTACTCCAACCATGGATATTTGTATGCCATGGATCTACTCCCCAGTGGACCTAGTTTCCCCATCCACCCATCCATCAACCCACCCATAACCTACCCCATCACCCAGTGCAAAAAGCCTGTCTTCTGTCTTTTCCTCTGGGAAGCCATGCATTTACCCACCTAACTACAAAAGTCACAAACCCACCCACAGAGCCCACTCACCAACCTATCCCACCCATATCACCCACTCGCCTTGTCCACTTACCCACTCCACCCCTGCACCTCCCCACCGATTCATTCACCCACTCTACCCTCCCCCATGTCCACTCACCCATCCCACTCATCCGCCAACCAAACTAACCACCTGACCACCAAATTTGAACCACCAGCTGGATGACTTGCAAGTATCAACATAGAGAGAGAGAGAGAGAGAGAGAGAGAGAGAGACAGACAGACAGACAGACAGACAGACAGACAGACAGAGTCGTTACTTTGTGAGTACCCACCCAAAAAGTTCAGTGACAGTAAGTGGAGCTGCAACCTTCTTGAGAGCGTTAGCACAGGAGATTAATACCAAGCCAACCTGAAAGTGCAGTTTATAAAGGGGTATGCAATTTTTCTTTCTCATAAGTGTTTCCTGTTTTAATTATACCAGCTTGTTCCATCTCATTCCAATAAGGTGCCCTAGAAACTCAGACTCGATATCTGAAATGCACAACAGTGTCCTTCCACTACACAGAGGCTCAGATGGAAGAATATAAAGAGAAAGTTTGCCCGGCTGTGAGCTAGACAGTTTTGACATGCCTTCCTGTCTAACTGATGGCTATGTGAGAGAAAGAGAGAGAGAGTATGTGTGTGTGTGTGTGTGTGTGTGTGTGTGTGTGTGTGTGTGTGTGTGTGTGTGTGAATGCAGCTAAGTTAGCCTTTTATACAAACAGCCGTAACTAAGTAAACTCAGGGAGCAATTCCATTCACTACCCCTCCTCCTCTTTCTGTATCCTTCAGATTTATTTATCCCAAGCATTGTATGATGTAAGCATAAATTAGCAGCGATACGGATCAATGTGAATAAAACTCAATCAGTTTACAATCAACCAAGATTAAGCTAACCTTCGCAACATCTCGATACATTACACGTCTTCCTCCCCATCTCTGTGTTCGTGATATATAAAGGTACAAAAAACTGTACGTTTCTTTTTTACAAATAAACCATTGGGTAATGTCTAAGCATGAACGAATCAGTTAACAAGAAATGTATGACTAGGCAAAACCCTCGAAGCATGAACCTCCTCCTCCTCCTCCTCCTCCTCCTCCTCCTTCACCCTAATTGCCATTGTTAGTACTGCCTGTAGTTACACAAAACTGCCATATCTTAGTATGAATAAGTAGTAAAATGCAAAGTGAATGTATTGATAATATAAACCACCTAACATATAATCAGTGAAGACTAAGCGAATCCTCAGAACAGTTCGATCCTTTACATCTCTCTTCCACCTCTCCAGTCTTCACTTCCTGCTCTCACTAAGCCACTCACGGGAAAGGGCTCCTTGATTTACAATAATTAGGAAGAGAGGAACGTGTGCTAATTTCTCCGGCCTGCTGTTACCGAATGTTGGCGTAATTAGCTCATAGGTTCGAATTAGCGGGTTCATTAGGGCTGGGCCAGGTCGGTGGTTGAACAGGGAGTGTGACAAGGTCAATTAAATGCCATGGATCCTGTTATAACGCCTGGCGAGAGCAGCACTACTGACGGTAATTACAGGCTGCCTCACCAAGCTGTCCTAGGCGCTGGTGGGTGGGGGTAGGGGTTGGAGGATGGAGAAGGGGTTTGGGAGGGTAGAAGGAAAGGTAAGAATCGATAGTGCTTTGTGCTGGTGGATTGGGGTTGTGGATGTGTGTGGTGATAGTAATGGATTGGGGCTGTGGATGTGTGGTGATAGTAATGTTGTGGAAATAGCGGTGATTGTTTGATGGTGTCTGTGATTAAGTTTTAGCTGTATTGCGTGGTATGTTCGTGGTGACAATGGCTCTGTTGTGGCGCTGGTGGAGGTGAGAGAGGGTAATGGTAGGGAGGAAGGGAAAGGATTTTGTTCGGAAGGAGAGTGATTGTTGTTAAAATGGTAGTGGAGTCGTGGTGGGCTTTTGTAGTAGTGCGGTGTGATAGGTATTGTTGTACCTGCAAGGCAATGGTTGTATGGTAGCAAATGACTGGTACGTGGTGGCAGGTGGGTGGTGAGTGTGTTATGGTTTCAGAGTAGGCGAATGGTGTGTGGTGGATTGTGGCAGGTGTGTGGTAATGATGTTGAGGTGTACGAGTATGATTATAGATAAGTGGAATTATTTTATATGATGGCTGGCAGAGGCAGCTTAATGCAGGTCAAAGTGAGAAACAGAATGCTTCACACGTGGTCCTGTGAAACTGGATGTTCTTTCAACTTCTACACGACCTAGGAAGTGCATCAGAAAGCCCGTAATCTAAGTGGCTTTGGAGATTTCGTAACATATCTTTCTTAACGATATTATTCTGCACTTTGTACGTCAAAACCCTTTTGAACATTATTGATGCTAATGATGTCGATATAAAAACGATTTTGTAACTAGTATTTTGTACTGTTTTCTACTGTATATCATACATGCACTCAGTACAAGCTACGGTACCACGTCTATATTGTGTGGAACGTGGAGGTATTGTGCGCCATTTGGCCATGACATCCCGCATAAAGCGTATTGACTCGTCGATTAAGACAAACTCCATGGTCAGCTGTTGCTGTTGACAATACCAGACGTTTTACGAGGAATGCTATGAAACCTCTTTAGTTACTCGTATCACTACAATCACGTCATTTACTACACTGTTAATTCATGCTACCTGCGGACGTTTACATTCAATTTACAGGCATTTCGAACAGGATGGATTATATATAGCCTACTTAAGCCTCTTTTCAACACAAGGGGATTTCCCTAGTACAAAATAAAATCGCTTGTATATTGTATGAAAAATAAAACGCTAATGGTTAACATCCTAATATTTTCTGATATTATTATAATATCTGTTTCTGTGATTTTGTTAGAAGCTATGGATATGGAAAATTACAACTGTTGGGTATCCACCATCCACTCATTCGATGTAGTGCTGCCTTTAGTTAACTCTGTACTGAACCAAAAGCCAACAGTTTTATTGCAGCTCAGGAAACCAATTTCAACGTAGGATGTTAACTGCATAACCAAACAATGCTTGATAGTCTAGCAGGATAAGGCACCCAACCCGACCTGGCCAAGAAGCTTTACTGCCAAGAAAAACTGAGGTATATTGGTTACATATTGCCACCCAGGTAGTAGCAACTGGCCTCTCTCGCTTTCAGTGTCTGGTGAGAGAGACTAACCCCTTTCCCCTACACTCTTCATGGGGCAGTAATGGACTGGATGCTGAGTAACGTTTGATGCTAAGGTGCAATACCAAAGGAACAGATGTTAAGGAACCAAAACTGTTTTACCCTCTCAGTAAACACAACCTCATTATGTGGGTATAATTCAACCATGAGAAGGAACTTCCCAAGCTAACGAAAATACTACACAATGTCATCTCAGATGTTAAACCACCAAAACTGTATTCGCTTCTGTTAAACTGCATTAAAAAAAAAAAAAAAATCTTAGTTGTGATTTGTCAGTTTTGTTGGTGATGGTTAACATAAGGTGTGGATGACTGAGATGTTCTGTAGAGCAGATGAACGATCCATTTGATTGTAAGGGTTGGCCAAGAGGAGCGTGGTAAAGAAGAAAAAAACAATGGAAATGCAAGTTGAGGAAGAAAGGAACTGACTTCTCACAAACTGAGTTGAAGTACTGTATACGAAAAAGCACATGACGTTGGTTTAGCGTTACTTTTCTTTTACGTGGTACCTGAAAAACTGACTATCCAAAAAGAGTATGTGAAGCGCGTAAGTATATACATGTCACGAGTCGGCTAGTGACATTGGCTTTTTTGGGAAATCGCGAACTCAAGTGGAATCCCAGTTTATCGTTCAGTTAACCGCTCATTCGGACGGAAGCTTTGTCAGATCAATTTTTCAGTGTCATACGTGATCGTCTTTGTGTGAGACATTAGCGCTTCCGCTGAGCCATTTGTTTTGGGAGCGTTTCGCTCACTCGACTGTTAAAAAATGCGGCCTATCGCTCCCATTTCTTTCTCACGAGTTTACTCAGTCCAGTGTTTGCTCTGACGGAGAGAGGTTCTGTGCTCCAGCGGTGTGAGAGGTCAACCCAAGCTCCACGAGACTACAGCTCCAAGCTCCCACCCTTGATTCGGGTGATACACAGCATTCATCGACCAGTATTTCTTTTTGTATTTTCCTAGTCTTAAGAGTTTAGTTAAGGTGTTTTTCCTAGGCGTAAGAATTTAGCTCTTGTGTGAGTGAGTGAGTACGATCTCTTTATTTGAATTCATTTGAAGTGTAATGTTAAATTTATTTTGTAATCAATAAATTTAACAGTTCTTTTTCTTGAGCTTAATGTAATGTAAACTCTTGTTTGATTTCTCCGTAATTAAGTTTATATCTCATAGCTCCTAGCTTGCATAAACGTTTGCCTTTCATAACTTGTACTTAGGCCAGTCTTGTGTATTAAGCTTAGAATCCGTTGTGCCACCTAGGAGTTAAGCATCAGCAAGAACCTGATATTATTATTAGTATTAGTTATTTATTGTCAGGGGTGAAGTAACTTTCTCCAGAGGCTAACAGTACTAGTAATCAACATTTGTGAGTAATTAGTCTCTGCTGTGTACTGTTGAGAAAGTTTATAAATTCTCGTTCTGAGAAAATCGGCGAAGTAAGCCGGCGTAAAGAATCATTGCTTGATGTAGCAAGACAATCATTGTCCTTGCTCTTCAATATTATTGAATATTATATCAATTAAATAGTATTTAGCATTTATTTTAAAAACCCCATGATATTTTAAAAACCCCGTGACAATTGGCGACCTCGCCAGGATATTAACTCCTAGCTCTAAAGCTATTCACGAGATAATACTCACTCGTTCATATTTAGGTATTTATCATTAAAGTTTATAGGCACAAGTTTACTGGTGTTTACCGTTAATTTAGCAAGTGAATTTTTGCTTTATTAATTCATAGAGTACTTAACTCTATTTAGTACTTTATTTTTGGTAACGCTAGACGATTTTATTCGCTCCTGGGTAGCCGCCATACCCATTGTGTTAATTATTGAGTCTTCTCAGTTATTTGCATTTTTGCTTTATTCTTTTCCAGTTAACTAGATAAGACTGGTCACCACTAGCTTGTGTCTGTACTCTTTACTTGTGTCATTAGCATTCGTTTGCGAAGCAGTCAGTACTCAGTTTCGGTTTGCTCAGTAAATTAGCGCCATGGCTACCACTGTATTTTTACAGGAAGCCAAAGAAATGGGTCTTTCGGACCCAACCGAAATTAAAGAGTATATACTCTCACGGCATAATCAGGAGCAGCAGCGCGAGAATGATGCCTGCGAAGAGCATAAGATTCAGCGCGAATACAAGCGAGAACAGCGTGAGGAACGCAAAAAGGAGCGCGAACACGAGCAGAAACAACGCGAGCTCGAGTTAGAAAAAGAGCGACAACGGCGCGAACACGAGCAAAAACAGCGCGGACTCGACTTAGAACATGAGCGAGAACAGCATGAGGAACGAGAGAGAGAATGTCAATACGAGTTACAACAATGCGAGAGAGAACGAGAGCACGAACGTGCCGAGCGAGAAGCACGCGAAAAACATGAACTTGAAGTGCTGAAGCTCAAGCGAGATTCCTTGGCTTCAGACACATCTGGTGCAGTTAATCCAAGCTCCACTAGCGCTCTTCCTACATATGTCCTGGCGACCCCACGCATCAAGCTTCCTTCATACAAGGAAGGCGAGTGAATCGAGCCGTACATAGCTCGTTTTGAGGACATGGCAGACATGTATCAACTGGATGAGGCAGCTAAAAGGCTCCAATTTCTTAGTTTATTTGAGGGCCCTGCCCTCGATATTCTCCACAGAATTCGTGGAGACAATCTCACGTATGAGATGATGAAAGCTGCACTCATTAAGGCGTATGGTCTCACAGTAGACGACGGCAAAGTTCAGTTCATGCGAGCTCGTCTCCAAGACAAGGAGACAGCTGTTCAGTTCCTCGATCGTCTCACTGCTTACTTAAATGAGTGGATAGAGAAAGATGAAACTCCTTCCACACGTGAGGGGATAACTGACCTTATGCTGCGTACACAGCTAGAGAGGTCGTGGCCTGCTGAGCTCATAGCACAGCTTAAGATCTGCCATGTGAAAGATGCCAGCCAAATGGCAGAAAAGGCTGATGCATTCTTTACTGCATACGGGTATCAAACTCGTAAGCAAAACACCTGGAACAGAAAACCTGATAAATCTGGGAAGCCGTCTCAGACTGAACCCCAGCAACAAGGCCATTCTCAGAATAATGGCCAAGGTCCAAAACCGCAGTGGAAGGACCAGGGGCAAAACACTCAGAAACCTGAGTGGAAGAGGTACAACAAATACCCTAACCAGCAGCAGTATCAGCCACGCAACCGACCGTCGGGACAAACTTTTTCACCACCAGCTCAAAAGAGGCAGGAAGCGAACGCAGCCTTCATTCCTCAGCAGCAGCACGGTGGTCACGTCCCTACCAGTATGGGTACTCCCCCACAGTTCACTAGTCCCACAGTGACAGTGAACCCCCCTCCACAGATGGCCAATGTTCCATCTTCTCAATATAATTCACAAGGCACAATGTTTGCCGCATCAATTCAGCAGCCTCATGAGTGGCTAGCTGCTTCCTCCACAGGCCCTCCCACAGGTGACAGTACCTTCTTTGTTCAGCCAGGGTTTGTGGGAGACATTCCTGTGAAGGTCCTGAGAGATAATGGTTCCTCAGGTTGCTCTGTCAAACAGAGTTTAGTTCGACCTGAGCAGTATACAGGTCGACAGATCCATGCAAACCTTATTGATGGATCAGTGAGATTGTTCCCTGAGGCACGTATTCAGGTGGCATCTCTATTTTATACTGGTACAACACTTGCAGTTGTCATGCCAGAACCTTTATTTGACCTAATTGTAGGCAACATTCACGGAGTCAAGGATAGTTGCTCCGATGATGACGCTACTCAGACTTCGGCTGCTGCGGTAACATGAGCCATGGCTGAGGCTCCAGACTGTGTCACCCCAGTGATCATTGAATCGCCGCAAGATCTGATGTGTAGTCAACTTGTTGTACAAGAACAACATTCTGACCCGACACTTGCTGCCGTGTGGAACAAACAAAAGGGTCGAGTGATTAAGTATTCACGGGGAGGTTGAGCCAAGTTCCTTCGCAAACAAGGACGGCTCTACCGTGAGTCACGAAAACCCGAGGGCGAGGTTCGACTGCAGTTTGTCGTCCCCGCCAAGTACCGCCAAGCAGTGTTAGAATGGGGTCATTGTTCAGCCTCAGGAGGTCACATGGGCAAAAGGAAGACCCAGGGCCGTATCCGAGCTGACTTTTTCTGGCCAGGGATGGGACGAGACATAGATAGTTTCGTGCATTCCTGCAGTGTGTGTCAAAGTAACACCACTAATCAGGGACATGTCCTTCCTGTGCCGATCGTAACCACACCTGTAATCTCCGAGTCAGTTGAGAGACAGGGTAGTGGTGAAGTGGGTGCAGACCTGACGTCTCGCCCATTGGCCCCACAGGACACATTATGTCCAGGGCCTGTACATACATATTATGTACCGTAGGTTAAGGGGGAAGTTCGAGAGAGAACTCCGCAGAGGCAACTCGAGGCTATGGAAGACCCGAGTTTGCACAAGGATACTCAGCTCCCCGATACTAATATAAGTACTGTAGGTTAAGGGGGAAGTGAGAACTCCGCAGAGGCGACTCGAGGCTATGGAAGACCCGAATTTGCACAAGGATTCTCAGCTCCCCGATATTAATATAAGTACTGTAGGTTAAGGCACAGGTTGAGGACCCGTGTGCAGTTCGAGGCTATGGAAGACCCGTGTTTGCACAAGGATTCTCAACTTGCTGACAGTAATCGTGTGCTATAATTAATGGCGACCTCGAATGTACGAAGCTTAGGCTGTCACTTGTATTTTTCAGCTAGAGAGTACTTTTCGTAGCATGTACTGATTGCTAGGCAGAGAGAGTAATTGTAACGTAATAAGAATTTTGTCTAATTGACACTTTTGATGCTCCACCTTAATTGGTTTTGCAGGTACAGCAATGGGTGTAGCAGTTTTGCTGTGCAGGCCAGCTGATTGTCTGCTGCATGCTGCCGCCTCTTCTCCTCTGCCTTCGTCGTCGCCATGTTATTATTTACTATGTCATTTTACACGTAGGTACAGTTACACTACAACTGTCACACCTACACCGTGTATTACATACACCACGCTACACAACAATTAGTTGTCAGTGTAAATGTAGCGAACTTTTGCTCAGTTTGACCTGAGTACAGGATTTTCACCGTCGTCATGGAGTTTTTCCCTCAAGCTTGCTTCTATTAACGTAAATACGAGTTTTTTTTTCGCTCACTGGCGACTGCGACTTTCTCCTGTAGCAGGATAGCACACACACACCACAGTGTGAATCTTGTGTGACTGAGCTAGGATTTATATCTATGTATATTGAAATCTTTCTCCTGAAGGAAGAAAGATTTAATTTTCATGGGGCGTAATGTCACGAGTCGGCTAGTGACATTGGCTTTTTTGGGAAATCGCGAACTCAAGTGGAATCCCAGTTTATCGCTCAGTTAACCGCTCATTTGGACGGAAGCTTTGTCAAATCAATTTTTCAGTGTCATACGTGATCGTCTTTGTATGAGACATTAGCGCTTCCGCTGAGCCATTTGTTTTGGGCGCGTTTCGCTCACTTGACCATTAAAAAATGCGGCCTATCGCTCCCATTTCTTTCTCACGAGTTTACTCAGTCCAGTGTTTGCTCTGACGGAGAGAGGTTCTGTGCTCCAGCGGTGTGAGAGGTCAACCCAAGCTCCACGAGACTACAGCTCCAAGCTCCCACCCTTGATTCGGGTGATACACAGCATTCATCGACCAGTATTTCTTTTTGTATTTTCCTAGTCTTAAGAGTTTAGTTAAGGTGTTTTTCCTAGGCGTAAGAATTTAGCTCTTGTGTGAGTGAGTGAGTACGATCTCTTTATTTGAATTCATTTGAAGTGTAATGTTAAATTTATTTTGTAATCAATAAATTTAACAGTTCTTTTTCTTGAGCTTAATGTAATGTAAACTCTTGTTTCATTTCTCCGTAATTAAGCTTATATCTCATAGCTCCTAGCTTGCATAAACGTTTGCCTTTCATAACAGGTACTTAGGCCAGTCTTGTGTCTTAAGCTTAGAATCCGTTGTGCCACCTAGGAGTTAAGCATCAGCAAGAACCTGATATTATTATTAGTATTAGTTATTTATTGTCAGGGGTGAAGTAACTTTCTCCAGAGGCTAACAGTACTAGTAATCAACATTTGTGAGTAATTAGTCTCTGCTGTGTACTGTTGAGAAAGTTTATAAATTCTCGTTCTGAGAAAATCGGCGAAGTAAGCCGGCGTAAAGAATCATTGCTTGATGTAGCAAGACAATCATTGTCCTTGCTCTTCAATATTATTGAATATTATATCAATTAAATAGTATTTAGCATTTATTTTAAAAACCCCATGATATTTTAAAAACCCCGTGACAATTGGCGACCTCGCCAGGATATTAACTCCTAGCTCTAAAGCTATTCACGAGATAATACTCACTCGTTCATATTTAGGTATTTATCATTAAAGTTTATAGGCACAAGTTTACTGGTGTTTACCGTTAATTTAGCAAGTGAATTTTTGCTTTATTAATTCATAGAGTACTTAACTCTATTTAGTACTTTATTTTTGGTAATGCTAGACGATTTTATTCGCTCCTGGGTAGCCGCCATACCCATTGTGTTAATTATTGAGTCTTCTCAGTTATTTGCATTTTTGCTTTATTCTTTTCCAGTTAACTAGATAAGACTGGTCACCACTAGCTTGTGTCTGTACTCTTTACTTGTGTCATTAGCATTCGTTTGCGAAGCAGTCAGTACTCAGTTTCGGTTTGCTCAGTAAATTAGCGCCATGGCTACCACTGTATTTTTACAGGAAGCCAAAGAAATGGGTCTTTCGGACCCAACCGAAATTAAAGAGTATATACTCTCACGGCATAATCAGGAGCAGCAGCGCGAGAATGATGCCTGCGAAGAGCATAAGATTCAGCGCGAATACAAGCGAGAACAGCGTGAGGAACGCAAAAAGGAGCGCGAACACGAGCAGAAACAACGCGAGCTCGAGTTAGAAAAAGAGCGACAACGGCGCGAACATGAGCAAAAACAGCGCGGACTCGACTTAGAACATGAGCGAGAACAGCATGAGGAACGAGAGAGAGAATGTCAATACGAGTTACAACAATGCGAGAGAGAACGAGAGCACGAACGTGCCGAGCGAGAAGCACGCGAAAAACATGAACTTGAAGTGCTGAAGCTCAAGCGAGATTCCTTGGCTTCAGACACATCTGGTGCAGTTAATCCAAGCTCCACTAGCGCTCTTCCTACATATGTCCTGGCGACCCCACGCATCAAGCTTCCTTCATACAAGGAAGGCGAGTGAATCGAGCCGTACATAGCTCGTTTTGAGGACATGGCAGACATGTATCAACTGGATGAGGCAGCTAAAAGGCTCCAATTTCTTAGATTATTTGAGGGCCCTGCCCTCGATATTCTCCACAGAATTCGTGGAGACAATCTCACGTATGAGATGATGAAAGCTGCACTCATTAAGGCGTATGGTCTCACAGTAGACGACGGCAAAGTTCAGTTCATGCGAGCTCGTCTCCAAGACAAGGAGACAGCTGTTCAGTTCCTCGATCGTCTCACTGCTTACTTAAATGAGTGGATAGAGAAAGATGAAACTCCTTCCACACGTGAGGGGATAACTGACCTTATGCTGCGTACACAGCTAGAGAGGTCGTGGCCTGCTGAGCTCATAGCACAGCTTAAGATCTGCCATGTGAAAGATGCCAGCCAAATGGCAGAAAAGGCTGATGCATTCTTTACTGCATACGGGTATCAAACTCGTAAGCAAAACACCTGGAACAGAAAACCTGATAAATCTGGGAAGCTGTCTCAGACTGAACCCCAGCAACAAGGCCATTCTCAGAATAATGGCCAAGGTCCAAAACCGCAGTGGAAGGACCAGGGGCAAAACACTCAGAAACCTGAGTGGAAGAGGTACAACAAATACCCTAACCAGCAGCAGTATCAGCCACGCAACCGACCGTCGGGACAAACTTTTTCACCACCAGCTCAAAAGAGGCAGGAAGCGAACGCAGCCTTCATTCCTCAGCAGCAGCACGGTGGTCACGTCCCTACCAGTATGGGTACTCCCCCACAGTTCACTAGTCCCACAGTGACAGTGAACCCCCCTCCACAGATGGCCAATGTTCCATCTTCTCAATATAATTCACAAGGCACAATGTTTGCCGCATCAATTCAGCAGCCTCATGAGTGGCTAGCTGCTTCCTCCACAGGCCCTCCCACAGGTGACAGTACCTTCTTTGTTCAGCCAGGGTTTGTGGGAGACATTCCTGTGAAGGTCCTGAGAGATAATGGTTCCTCAGGTTGCTCTGTCAAACAGAGTTTAGTTCGACCTGAGCAGTATACAGGTCGACAGATCCATGCAAACCTTATTGATGGATCAGTGAGATTGTTCCCTGAGGCACGTATTCAGGTGGCATCTCTATTTTATACTGGTACAACACTTGCAGTTGTCATGCCAGAACCTTTATTTGACCTAATTGTAGGCAACATTCACGGAGTCAAGGATAGTTGCTCCGATGATGACGCTACTCAGACTTCGGCTGCTGCGGTAACATGAGCCATGGCTGAGGCTCCAGACTGTGTCACCCCAGTGATCATTGAATCGCCGCAAGATCTGATGTGTAGTCAACTTGTTGTACAAGAACAACATTCTGACCCGACACTTGCTGCCGTGTGGAACAAACAAAAGGGTCGAGTGATTAAGTATTCACGGGGAGGTTGAGCCAAGTTCCTTCGCAAACAAGGACGGCTCTACCGTGAGTCACGAAAACCCGAGGGCGAGGTTCGACTGCAGTTTGTCGTCCCCGCCAAGTACCGCCAAGCAGTGTTAGAATGGGGTCATTGTTCAGCCTCAGGAGGTCACATGGGCAAAAGGAAGACCCAGGGCCGTATCCGAGCTGACTTTTCTGGCCAGGGATGGGACGAGACATAGATAGTTTCGTGCATTCCTGCAGTGTGTGTCAAAGTAACACCACTAATCAGGGACATGTCCTTCCTGTGCCGATCGTAACCACACCTGTAATCTCCGAGTCAGTTGAGAGACAGGGTAGTGGTGAAGTGGGTGCAGACCTGACGTCTCGCCCATTGGCCCCACAGGACACATTATGTCCAGGGCCTGTACATACATATTATGTACCGTAGGTTAAGGGGGAAGTTCGAGAGAGAACTCCGCAGAGGCAACTTCGAGGCTATGGAAGACCCGAGTTTGCACAAGGATACTCAGCTCCCCGATACTAATATAAGTACTGTAGGTTAAGGGGGAAGTGAGAACTCCGCAGAGGCGACTCGAGGCTATGGAAGACCCGAATTTGCACAAGGATTCTCAGCTCCCTGATATTAATATAAGTACTGTAGGTTAAGGCACAGGTTGAGGACCCGTGTGCAGTTCGAGGCTATGGAAGACCCGTGTTTGCACAAGGATTCTCAACTTGCTGACAGTAATCGTGTGCTATAATTAATGGCGACCTCGAATGTACGAAGCTTAGGCTGTCACTTGTATTTTTCAGCTAGAGAGTACTTTTCGTAGCATGTACTGATTGCTAGGCAGAGAGAGTAATTGTAACGTAATAAGAATTTTGTCTAATTGACACTTTTGATGCTCCACCTTAATTGGTTTTGCAGGTACAGCAATGGGTGTAGCAGTTTTGCTGTGCAGGCCAGCTGATTGTCTGCTGCATGCTGCCGCCTCTTCTCCTCTGCCTTCGTCGTCGCCATGTTATTATTTACTATGTCATTTTACACGTAGGTACAGTTACACTACAACTGTCACACCTACACCGTGTATTACATACACCACGCTACACAACAATTAGTTGTCAGTGTAAATGTAGCGAACTTTTGCTCAGTTTGACCTGAGTACAGGATTTTCACCGTCGTCATGGAGTTTTTCCCTCAAGCTTGCTTCTATTAACGTAAATACGAGTTTTTTTTTCGCTCACTGGCGACTGCGACTTTCTCCTGTAGCAGGATAGCACACACACACCACAGTGTGAATCTTGTGTGACTGAGCTAGGATTTATATCTATGTATATTGAAATCTTTCTCCTGAAGGAAGAAAGATTTAATTTTCATGGGGCGTAATGTCACGAGTCGGCTAGTGACATTGGCTTTTTTGGGAAATCGCGAACTCAAGTGGAATCCCAGTTTATCGCTCAGTTAACCGCTCATTCGGACGGAAGCTTTGTCAAATCAATTTTTCAGTGTCATACGTGATCGTCTTTGTATGAGACATTAGCGCTTCCGCTGAGCCATTTGTTTTGGGCGCGTTTCGCTCACTTGACCATTAAAAAATGCGGCCTATCGCTCCCATTTCTTTCTCACGAGTTTACTCAGTCCAGTGTTTGCTCTGACGGAGAGAGGTTCTGTGCTCCAGCGGTGTGAGAGGTCAACCCAAGCTCCACGAGACTACAGCTCCAAGCTCCCACCCTTGATTCGGGTGATACACAGCATTCATCGACCAGTATTTCTTTTTGTATTTTCCTAGTCTTAAGAGTTTAGTTAAGGTGTTTTTCCTAGGCGTAAGAATTTAGCTCTTGTGTGAGTGAGTGAGTACGATCTCTTTATTTGAATTCATTTGAAGTGTAATGTTAAATTTATTTTGTAATCAATAAATTTAACAGTTCTTTTTCTTGAGCTTAATGTAATGTAAACTCTTGTTTCATTTCTCCGTAATTAAGCTTATATCTCATAGCTCCTAGCTTGCATAAACGTTTGCCTTTCATAACAGGTACTTAGGCCAGTCTTGTGTCTTAAGCTTAGAATCCGTTGTGCCACCTAGGAGTTAAGCATCAGCAAGAACCTAATATTATTATTAGTATTAGTTATTTATTGTCAGGGGTGAAGTAACTTTCTCCAGAGGCTAACAGTACTAGTAATCAGCATTTGTGAGTAATTAGTCTCTGCTGTGTACTGTTGAGAAAGTTATAAATTCTCGTTCTGAGAAAATCGGCGAAGTAAGCCAGCGTAAAGAATCATTGCTTGATGTAGCAAGACAATCATTGTCCTTGCTCTTCAATATTATTGAATATTATATCAATAATATTTAGCATTTATTTTAAAAACCCCGTGACAATACAAAAGGAAAAAGATAAGAAATAGGCAGATGGTTAGCCTGTGAGGTGCAAGCAATATTTCGGAGGCTGAGTGATGTGCATGTAACTGTGTGGTCCATTGCACCGAACAAGCTCTTGACAGTTCTGCCTCTTTCCATCTCTCTCCTTGTTTTGGGTTGCACGACATCCTATTATTTACGTCAGAAAATCCTTATTATTTTACGTATTTATGGTGATGCTTGTTTTCTATGCTTAGATTGGTATTCGATTAAGTAACATAATAAAACTAAGTGAATGGACATATTAACCTTACACCAATAACATACTGAATATAGACTACAGTTCTCTCTCTCTCTCTCTCTCTCTCTCTGCAATATCCCGTCATCGGATGGAAACAATAACAAGTGAATGAGTATTTCCTCAGAACAACCCTAATGGTGACAGCTGTGTGCGTTGGGTAGGGGTGGGGACCTTAGTAGCAGATGTTTGGTAGCAGATGTGTAGTGATGTCTGGAGTGATGGTAATTAAGGAATAAAATAAGAGAGTACGACAGTGTTTAGTAGTAGCCAAATTAGTGTGGTATGACAAGTGTGTCGTACCACACTAATTTTTAGTGTGGGGAGGTGTGTGGTACTGATTTGTTGATGTGGGATGTTAGGTGCGAGTTGTGTGGCTGTAAATTTGAAGTTTATGATGGAAGTTGAGTGGTGTGAGGTTGTATCTGAGTGGTATATCTCTGTATAGGGAACCTAGTGGTGTGTGATTACCTATGAGTTATATGTGGTGGTTTGTGTGTAGTATGATGTGGTATGAGAGTGGTGCCGGTAGTATGGTAGTAAATGAAAAATGTAAGACGACAGCTGTGTAATGTGTGAATGGTACTCATGTGCAGGTGAGTGGCATGGTCTGGAATAATAGGCAATGTATGGTGTGTGATGGTGAGAGCAACGTTATGGTATGGTGTTATTATTATGGTATATGACTGATGTGGGACAATTACGCCTTTTGATACAGTGGGGGTTCCAACAGTGGTGGTGGTGGTGGTGGTGGTGGTGGTGCTGCTGCTGGTGCTGGCGTGTGGTAATGGCGGTAGGTGTGTAATGATGTGGTAGCAGTAATTTCTCCTCGTGGTGTGAGGGTGGTGATGGTTGTGGTCGTAAATGAGTCATTTGATTTAAAGCCCTGCTTCCAGCAATGGTGATGGATGTGTGGTGGTTGTGGCTGGTATGTGGTATTTGTGTGGTGGTGAGGAGTGAAAATTATCCCCACAGTTTTATTTAATGCAAGAAATAACTATAGTATTCTATTGCAGGTAATTTCTTTTTCTGTTAGTAAGTTGTAAGGTACTGAAGGAATAAAGCTGTATTCGCTCGACAAAGGAGTCTTCGTAATATTTCTTTCTTACTGATTAGTTTTGTGCAGCACCTTAGTGAGGAGGAGCCCTTTATTATAAATAAAAGTTTTGCTTTGTCGAGATTTCTCATTAATTGTGTACCTTCCTTTACGTGATCGTTACTTGCCTATGTTGCATCAATAACAAGATCTACAATGGGAATGACAATACTGAAGGTGGCTGCGGTAGCCTGTCTCTGTAAAAAATAATGTTGGATAGACTGAAGTGAAGAATTTTAGATGACTGAATGGAAGATGGTTGTAATATTGAAGAGTAACTGACATCAGAATTGAACAGTTCTCTATGTTGGTATAGATGTATATCGTGCTGGATGATTATGTATGGTGAGTGTACTGTATAGAGTATATTGGAGGGTTGTATATAGTGCTTATATATATATATATATATATATATATATATATATATATATATATATATATATATATATATATATATATATATATATATATAAATATTGTATGGCTGAGTATGAAGACTATGTGCATCGATGACTGTGTACTGTATGGTGGCAATACATAGTAGATATTATGCATGTTACCGATGTATGGTGAATGTACAGTTTATCTTGTACGGGTAAAGGATGACTCTGTGCAACGTAACCTTTCGAAGTAACCATATTATTCTTATACCACTCTGAATATTGCATACAGGAGGTAAGGTATTAGGATTAGCACCAGGTTCAGCGTGATGATGGTGATGAGTCTAATTATGGTCTGGTAATTTGACAGATTACTATGGGTTATATTCTCAATGGCTGTGGAGAGACATTCTGTACATTACATCTCATTACATTCTGACCATCACCCTCCACATATTATATCTCAACATCGTCTTGTATGTTATTGATGTATATGGTGTCGATATGAATGATATCGACAGAATGTAAGAGAATGTTAAGGTGCAATATACAATATAAATCGCAAACGAAGAGATGCTACTAAGTCTCCTATACTAACTGTGTTTAGTGTCCCGTAAAACCATTGAATGATGATTTTTAGGTGCCCACATCTGATATATGAAAGGAGAAGCGATTGTTTGGCGTAACAGAATGAGGTGAAAACAGTAACAACGCGATAAGCCCTAGGATGATGTGGTGAAGCCTGCCATAACAAATAATGGTGGACAAGTGTGCGAAGAATTTAGCCTGCCTGGATACGTGTAAGATGTTTTCCAAGTGATAAGAACTGGATGTATCCAATTAGGTGTTCTATATGCAAAATGATGTACAGCGCAATACGTGACTGAGCCTTGTGATGATGTAATGAGACTTGTGTCGAATCCGAATGGCAATGCCACTCACTATAGTCACAGCCACAATAACAGGGTCTTTGTTAACGAGTTAGTGCTTAATGATGTGCTCATTGGCTTACTCCGATTATAGAAGCGAATTCATTATCAGTGTGGACTTTAGATAAATAGACAGATCGATATAGAAAGATACATATATAGACAGATATGGATATAGATAGACATAGGTAGAAAGATGTAGATAGATAGATAGACAAATATATAGATATGGATAGCTAAATATATTCATTGTTCGACAGCTTCAGGAAAAATATATTGGTAGGAGAAGGGATCTTTATTTTGTTTTTGTTGATTTGGAAAAGGCCTTTGACAGAGTCCCTAGAGAGGTGGTGCAGTGGGCAATGAGAAAGCTTGGCTTGGAGGAGTGGCTGGTTAGGGTGGTTATGGCTATGTATGTGGGTGCTCACACCCAGGTAAGATTGAATGGAGATTTGAGTGATGAGTGTTCCGTGAATGTTGGTGTGCATCAGGGGTCAGTCTTGAGTCCCATGTTGTTTATCATGGTACTTGAAGCTCTTTCACTTGACTTTAGAAACGGACTCCCGTGGGAGTTGTTGTATGCTGATGATTTGGTGTTGATTGCAGAGAACGAAAGGGAGGCGGAGGAAAGGTTTAGGAAGTGGAGAGATGGTATGGGGCACAAGGGTTTAAGGGTAAATGCAGATAAAACAAAAGTGATTATATCTAGGGTTGGTGGCGGTACTGTCAAAAACGAGGGAGAGTGGCCATGTGCAGTTTGCCACAAGGGAGTGGGAAGTAATTCCATCTTGTGCGGTGTGTGTGATAAATGGGTGCATAAGAGATGTAGTGGTATCAGAGGTAGACTGCGAGATAATGCTGATTTTATGTGTCCGGCGTGTCGCGGTGAGCAGGTGGAGATTGTCAGACGTGAAAGGATTGAACTTGCTGGTGAATCTCTTGAGTGTGTGGAAGTTTTGTTTTTTGGGAGACATGTTGTGTGCTGGAAGTGGGGCTGGAGCTAGCTCTGTGGCTAGGGTGAGAAGTGGTTGGAAGAAGTTCAGGGAGCTCTTGCCTCTCCTGACATTGAGAGGACTCTCCCTACGTGCTAAGGGGTCTTTGTATGCAGCATGTGTTAGGAGTGTAATGCTGTATGGTAGTGAGACCTGAGCAGTGAAGGAGGAAGATATTCGCCGGCTCAGACGTACAGAAATGACAATGATTAGGTGGATGTGCAGTGCGTCCCTGCGTCCAAGGCCTGGAGGGGCTGGGTTTACGATGGAAGAGTTGAGAGGTAGGATGGGACTGGAGTGTACTGGTGTTGTGATAAGGAGGGGTAGATTGAGATGGTTTGGACATGTGGAGAGGATGGGGGATGATAATTGGGTGAGGAAGGTGAGAAGTGTTAATATTGGGGGTGGGGTTATGAGGGGTAGACCATGAAAGACATGGGACGAGGTCATTAAGTGTGACCTCAGGGTTAAGGGACTGAACAGGGAGGCTGCAATGGATCGTGCAGCGTGGAGAGCCGCCATTAGGTGACCAAGGCCGACACATGCAAGCATGTTGGAGCCTTTAAAAACGATAACGAAATAGATAAATAGATAGACATGGATAGATAGATAGATAGATAAAGATACAGAGGAGTATAGATAGATACATAGATAGATAGATGGATAGGAATAGATATAGTTATAGACATATAGATATAAATAGACAGATATATAATCATCATCATTATCATCAGCCCATAACATGCCACTGCAGGACATAGGCCTCTCCCCAGCGTTTCAACTTATCCCGTCTTTTGCTATGTCTTTCCATTCCAAAACCCAGAAATCTCTAACGAATTTTCTGTCTTCATCTCTTAGTCGTATTATTAATATCTTTTTTTTATCTGGGACCTTGTACCCTCCGATGTATATATATTTTTTTAATTTTATCACACCACCTAGTTGCTGGTCTTGCTCTTGGCCTTTTTGAATCGGATATTACCCAGTCTGTTGCTTCCCTTCGCAATCTGTTGTCGTGTCTTCTTCAAATATGGCCCGCCCACTGCCACTCCTTTTTCTGTTTTTTTTTTTCTTTTTTTAAGGGATTTTATTATGTCTTCTGCTCCTGTCCGTTTCGTAATCTAAACTGATTCTTTTGCTATCTCTTTGTGTGATTCCTACCATCGACCTTCCCATACCTCTCTGGACACTTCTTAATTTTCTCTCTGGTAGTTTTGGTCGTTGTCCATGTCTAAGAGACGTAAATTCATACAGCAAGAACACATTGATTAAAATCTTTATGCTTTAAACACAACGGAAAAGTGCTCTTTAATATGTTGCTTTGTCTATCAAACCTACTTCAACCCAGCTTTATACGTCAGCTTATTTCAGGTTCGAATGACGGGTTAGTCAACAACAGTTGCCCGAGGTATTAAATTCATCAGTTGTTTCTGGAACATCATTTTAGATTCTTATTTCCTTACTTTGAGCCTGGTCATTAAACATGACTTTTCTTTTTGTCTTAATTATCTTCAGTCCTATGCTAAGGTTTTCTCTGTTTGTCTTCTATCAACTATTGCAGTTGTCCACCTGATTCACTAAAGAGAACGATGTCATCTGCAAACCTGAGGTTACTCAAATATTCATCTCCCATTTCAATTCCATTATTACTCCAGTCCAGCCTCCTAAAAACCTATAAACATACAGTAAACACTTTGGTGAGATCGTATCGCCCTGTCTTATGCCATTGATCTTGGTACTTTTCCTTTATCTAAATGGAACTTAATGGTCGCTGTTCCGTCTCTGTATATGTCTTCCAATATTCTACAGTACTGTAGATCTCATTTACATCCTGTCTAGGGGTACCAGTTGCACTCAATACCACCGTTGTTTCTACCGAATGGAAGGCTTTTTTCGTAATTAATGAACGCCATACACAAAAGTTTCCTTTACTCATTTGTTTTCTCAAGTATTACTTAGTGTGTCTATGTGGTCCATGATTCAGAATCCACATCGAAAGCCTGCTTGTTCCCTAGCTTGGTTAGAGTCTAGCACGTCTGAAATTCTATTGGCGATGATCTTTGTGAATAGTTTGTATATAAAACAACAGAGACTAACTGGTCGGTAGAGTATAAGATCTTTCAAGTTTTCTTCGTTATGTATTAAGATTATGAATGCATTTTTCATGACTGCTGGGGCTTTTTCTTCTCTGGGATATTTCGTAAAGAGTTCACATTATTTACATATGCAGGGCTATATATCCACAAAAAGGAATGTACGAGTATCGGTAGCTGTTATATCCTTCACCATGACACCCTTACAGTCTGATGGCAATTACTTTTTGGTTAGGTTAGGCGAGATAGATACGGGTAATAGAAAGCTTTCATTAACCCCCTTAATACCAGACTTCTCCCTGAGAGTTTATTATAAATCACTTGGCAGCAGCGACCAGGTTGTACAGTAAGACGCCAGCACACTGAAGGGATGTGCTAGCAATACGAATTTCCTTTTATTTATATATTATTTTTTTATTTTTTTGCTTTATGCGCTGTAAAATGATGATGATCATGATCATGATCACGATGATAATGTGGTCTTCTCCCCAGAGATCGTTTTTTCTTTGATGCAGCATTTAAGAGGCTAATAGTTACACTAAGATGATGTGATTTGTACTTTGCCAAAAATTAAATTTACATGCAAAATTAACCCGTTAAAAAAAAAAAAGAAAAAAAAAAGTCGGAATACCGAAACAAAAATAAAGATATATTATATATAACGTTAAATTCCTTCAGTCCGGAGACGTATTATTATATTTCATACCTACCATTCTGAAAAAAAATATCAGGCTAGGGAAAACTTGTGGAACTCTAGAGATTAGGTATATAACCATCCATGAACCCCCTCTTTACCACAGGTGCCATAAGATAAATAACATTTTCTGAAGGTTGCAACTGTAAGAAATACCTCATTTCTTTTCCCGAAGCAAATTTAATCGTGTGACAGACTCAATCACCATCATTCTCATCATCATCTATTATCCTGCCTAAGGGTAGGGTGAGATGGAGTCCAGAGAACAAGAAATAGTCTGATAAAGAGAGAGCTATAAACAGTTTGCCCAATTAAATGGGCCACACTTTTAAACAGTATGTGTCCAGGCATCTGGAATTGAGCGCAATTTGAATTTGACTCATTTATTAATGTATATATTAAGATATTTATTTATTACCTAGGCCAAATAGATTATTTTTTTCACCCCTGTCCGTTTGTTTGTTGGTTGGTTGGTTGGTCTGTGAGCAAGATTATACAAAAACTACTGAACGGATTTCCACGAAACTTGGTAGAAGAATGGACCCTGGCCCAGAATATTCATTCATTCATTCATTCATTGCCAGACGCCATGTATCCCAAACGGGGTGGCCAAGGGCTTAGAGTTAATTGTTTTACAGGGAGGGGCACTAATCCTCCACCAACCCCATTTGACACGTAGGGATGCCAACAGCATCTGGTGTTCCCAGGCGGTCACCCATCCAAGGTGCGGATCCAGGAATATTCTTTTCTTTTTCACTTTCCTTAATATTGCGAGATAGGGCGTTGGCGGAGGTATGCGCTCTACTGAGTGCCATTCTAGTTCATTCATTTATTTATATTTGGCGGGAAGATTTATTGTGGGCTTCTTGGCCTGGTTATTTGTTCCTTGCATTAAAAAAAAAGTCATTCATCATTCAAACCTCTGAAATCCGGATTTTGCCTCATACAACAGGCCTAACCATCTACATGCAGGCGGTTCACATTACTTACACTCTAGGACTAATCCGACGACTGTCACGTCACTGAGTAAAACACAGCTGCCAATCCCTTGTCATACAGTCCTTAATGCAAAATTCTTCAAACCATCTCGGTCCGCTGTCACATCCTTGGTCTCATCAACCCTCCTACCTCACTTACCTTCACACACATTTACCATTCCTGTCTACCTTCTTCTTGGCCCGTCACGCCACCTCCATCTTCAAGCACTCTCAGATACGCCCCATATTATCCTGTTAGTCAAGAGGCATCATTCATTGACCAAATATTTTTTTCTGAAAGATAACCAGTAAATAATTAAAGGGAGACACTTTTCACTTAGGAATTTTAGATATACCATGGCCTTCATTAGCCCTCTCACTGCTTTTCCTGAACTCAGCATAGTCGCCCAGTGGTAGAAAGAAGACAATAAATATGTGGAGATTAAACTTTTACGGAACGTGTCCCTGTATATTATGAAACTATATTTCGCAAGATCGTGCCTATGGGTTAACATCAACATGTAGGACAATGACAACGACTCTGAACGTAGACAGTCCTTCTACGTGCCACACACCTTTGCATGTAACCGACTGAGCGACAGCTAAGCGCCAGCCATAATGAATACATGTTAGGGTTGTCTCATTTAAAACTGGTATGATGATATGTTTTCCCTTGTGACATGTCGGGGTCTATTGGATGATCAGTAACGATTATTTTGACGACTATTGGATCACCAAACTTTTTCATGCCTCACTTTGGAATCTATTTATCGTTCTTCCATATAGAAATCTGCTTCCCTAACCAGTAGACCTCAACTCCTTGCTAAATTAAATTCTCTGTCGTACGAGAGAACTGAATACCCGGTACTTATGCTTCAATATTGTGTTGGAACGAATAAATATCTTAAATAATGGTGAACGTGTTTAATCAACCCACTCCCACATATTAAACAGTAAAGCATCATCCAAGCATCATCCACAAAATGGCCATCAACCCTAAGATGTAAAAGAATTAGGCGGAGACACCGAGGACTCTTATTACATGGTTGTACATAAGCGGGTCCGTGTATTATGTAATGGATTCTTTTCTGTTCCCAGTACAGTACGTGCGAGGAGGGGAACACTTGGGGTCGTACTGTCGTCTGTTAACCCTCTCATCGTCGATACAGCAATAATATTCTTTACGTCTATCACCAGACGATTTTTTTTTTTTTCAGCTGAGAGTGAATCACAAGTCGCTAAGAGAGTTATAATTGTCACAATTATCGTCCCTTTGTCGAAACAATTCTGATAATCATCTGTTCCAGCTCATGTCTGACGATTATATTCAGCAAAGAATCAAATTATAAATATACTTTACCCTCTTCACTTAGCACTTCGGTGCGCTCGGTACACTTGTCTGTTTTATGCAAGCTAGCATCAGAAGAGTTTATTCAACTAAAAGGATTCCTAGCAGTTAAATGCCTGAAAGTTTACTTCGAATAACCTTTTCTCCTTTAACTGTATACTTTGGGACTTCGTCATTGCCAGCATCAGATGATTTTGTTTCTAGAAATAAAGCATAACATCCAAAGGGTTAACATGTATCATCAGACGACGTCTTGTGCACATTACAGCTGCTCTTCCCAGGCGACTTTATGCAGCTCACTGGAGGGGTTTAGTACAGCTTTCACTACCCTCTCTCTTCGAGCGGTCTGCCTAATGCTGCATAAATTCGCCTGGTGGTAGCAGTAATGAACCATGAAAGACGTCATCATAATGAAGCGGTTACGGGTTATTTGAGGTAATAGTTTTAGTCTTCAGACCTCGAGAAGTTTTCCAGCGGCAAGCATATTGTACATCATCAGCTCGAGTTATAGGAAAGCCTTCAGCCGAGGTGGTGGAGGTAATGAGTGTTACGCATAATAAGCTGCTAAAGAACAAGTGTTTAATAGTCTTCCAAGTCTAAAAGACGCGGTTGATTCTCCGTCTCTCAGGTTTTACTTTTGCTGTCTATCTAACTTATCTTTGGAAAAGTTTGTTGAACTAGAGGGGTTACGTGTACCCTTTATTTATTCCCTCACTACAATGGATGTTCCTTAATATGAGTACCGCTAAAACAAGAGTGAAATGAAAAAGATGTCAACATTGTGAAGTAACTGTTGTAGCCCCAGGCTCAACTGAAACTGAACCCGGCGGACTGCAGGCTGAAACTACCTTTCCTTGGCATGGCACCATTCACTTTTCGAGGTAAAGGGGAGTTGAAGGACGTCAGCCGAGCAGCACATCTGGCTGGCTATGTCTGTGCCACCGCGTGAAGGCGTCATCCTCATGCATATTGAAATAGGCTAAAGTAATTTTTACGAAGCTTCCTAAACCCACGAGCATACTATTCTACACCCCAGCACCCATGGTTGTTTAAAGTTATCGTTTTCGTTGTTTGTCCCAACAACTATATATGTTTATTTTTATCTGTCATACTGTTATTTTCCTATCATTCATGTTTATTTATTTACAGTTTAGTACTGTTATCTATCCCAGCAGCCGTGCTTTTTTTTCTTTTACAGTTGCCGTAAACATCGGCCTCAGATAATCCCCGCAATATATTGGACTGGAAATTTAGATAAGAAGAATGGGGTTCTTTCCTGGACGTGACCTGCTTATGGAAAACCGGTGCATTATCCTCTTAAAGCTGAAACAGCCGGCAGCCACCCCAGAGGGTAAAAGGAGATGGCTGGGGTAGTTTAGGTTGGGTTTGGAGGGTTTAGCTGGATTGAATTAGGTTACATTAGATTATGTTATGGTAAGTTAGAATGGATTGGGTTAAATTATTTCAGGTTAGATTAAGTTAAGTTTGATTTGGCTGGGTGACGCTGGATTAAGTTTCATCGGGTTAGGTCACGTTAGGTTAGGCTGAAGTTAGAGTGGGCTGGAGAGGTTTGGAGAGATTTAGACTTTCTTAGGTTGGTCTTGTTCTGCACTGTTCTATTACGATATACTTGGTTACTGTAACTTTAGATTAGGCTATGTTTGTTAAATCTGGTAAATTTAGATTAGGTTAGTATTCTTCTAAATAGTTAAACCTGAAGTTGAAACAACCTACCATAATGTGGCTGGATAATGGAAAAAGCAGAGTGGGAGGTTCTGTAGGTGAGTTTGGCTGGTGAAGCTAGATTAGGGTAAGTTAAGTTGGGTTAAGTTGAGTTAGACTAGGTTAAGTTAAGTTGGGCTGGGTTATGTGGGGTTGGATTACGTTAGGTCAGTGGTCGTAATCTAGGTGGCACTGGAGAAATTCTAGCACCTCTTCCTAAGCGATATTTTTGCGTAGTACTCCTAAGCATTCTTTTCTGTACTCCTTGGAAGCTTTAATGACAACTATCAGTAACATACAGAGGGATATGGAGGCATGATGTTCAGAATAAATGGCTAAGGGAGGAATGTTACAAGATCCTTTTAGCTACTTAGATTACGACTCGAGCTTAGGTTATATTAGAAATATTTTATTTTACTTTTGCTCTGTTTCGTTAATGTTTGATAATGTTAGGTTACGTTGGAATGTTCTGAGTTTGGCTGGTAATGGTTATGCTAGGAATTAGATCATGATGAACATGTGTGGTTGGTTATATGGTTAACACCCTGCGATGTAACTGGTTTCCTGGCTTACAGGAAAGCATTAGGCTTCTCACTCTATGTCATGTGCTCTTTGTTTTGTAATTACAATAGACTGTATAATGGTGGTTTTCTTGTTTTACTTTTTGTTTTGTTATTTTATGTTATGTTTGGTTCGATTAAGTTAAGTTCCACAGCTGTATTTTAGAGTAGCTTGAGTTAGGTCTGATTCATTTTATCATATTCTGCTCTGTTTTCTTATGCTGTTCACCTGCTTCTATGATGATGCCGACGGAGTATTGTGTGCTCGCCCTGTGTGTGTGTGTGTGTGTGTGTGTGTTAAAAATAACTTAGGCAGTTTAGATCCGATCATAACCACCTTGGTGGCATTGTTCGGGGCCAGCTTTGGACTGACGTGTTGTTTTTGAGAATAATACAGTAGGTCAAATGTCAAGGTCAGATTTACACCAACCTTAATGGATATGTTGAGAGGACCACAGGGACGAAAATATTCAATTTAAAGGTCACTCGGTAAAAGGCCAAGGTTACGGCAACGTCAGTATTCGACCTGCGAGTGTCTGTGTCTGAAGGTGATAGCAAAATTGTTTTTGATCTGACTATAACCAAACCTGGTAAACGACTTTAGGGTCGGCCATGGCGTTGGCCTTTTTATTATAGATAGATAGATAGAGAGATAGATAGATAGATTATATATATATATATATATATATATATATATATATATATATATATATATCATCAGCCATAACTAGTCCACTGCTGAACAAAGGCCTCCCCCAACCTTTTCCACGAATTACTTGACTGAGACAATCTTTGCCACGTTTTCCCTGCAAATTTCTCTATTTCATCTCTGTATCTCCTGTCTGGCCTTTTTCTGCTACGCTTACAATCTCTTGGTGTCCAGTCAGTCAGCCTCTTGTTCCATCGGTTGTTCCTTGTTCTTGCTATATCGCCTGTCCACCTCCATTTATGTTCTTTTATAACTTCTATAATATCTTTGACTTTAGTCTGCTCTCTCATCCAAGTTGATCTTTTCCTGTCTCTTAAAGATATTCCCAACATTGACCTTTCCATTGTTCTCTGAGAACGGATTAATTTATTTTCCATTGATTTTGTCAGTTTTCAGGTCTCACAACCATACGTCATAGCCGGAATTATACATTCGTAATATACTTTTCGTTTCATACAAACTGGCAAGCTACTTTTCATAATGTCTCTATGTTTACCGAAAGCTTTCCATCCAATTATAATGCGTCTTTTTATTTCGTTATCATGATCTTTCGTTAATTTTATTATTTGTCCCAAGTAGTTGTACTCCTCAGCTTCTTCAAGTATTTCATCGCTTAGTCTGATGACGCTCTTTCGTGTCTGTGGATTAAACATTAGTTTTACTCCGGTTCATCTACAGTCCTACTTTCAGACTTTCTCTGTTCAGGTCTTTTAACATTTCTTGCAATGCCTCCGCTGTTTCTGAGATTAGGACAATGTCACCTGCAAATCTTAAATGATTTAGCTTTTCTCCATCTATGTTTACTCCTTTGTTTTCCCAGTCTTGCTTTCTGAAAACACTTTCTAGGCATGCTGTAAATAATTTTGGTGAAATTGTATTTCCCTGACGCACGCCCTTCTCAGTCTTAATTTTTTCCGAGTCCTTATTTAATTTAACTGTAGCAGTTCCCTCTTTATATATGTTTTCGAGCAGGTTTACAATGTTCTCATTCACTCCTTGTTCTCCCAATGAATTTATATTTCCTATGTGCTCCACTGAATCAAAAGCCTTTTCATAATCAACAAAAGCTAAGCACAGTGGTTTATTACATTTTGCAGTTTTCTCAGCTGATTCATTGTGTGTAAATAATCAGTGGTCGAATACCCGCTTCGGAATCCTGCCTGTTCACGAGGTTGGTTTTCCTCCAATTTTGCTGTTATTGTGTTCGTAAGGACTTTAGTGAAGAGTTTGTAAATGACTGATAATAAGCTAATGGGTCGATAGTTACTAAGATCTTTTGAGTCACCATTTTTGTAGAGTAAAACATCTATTGCATTACACCATGTTTTGGGAATTTTCTTCTGTTTTATACAGTGGCTAAATAAGTTAGCAAGCCAATTTTGTACTTCTAGTCCTGCATCCAACAGTAATTCAATTACTATTCCATCTTCTTCCGGAGCCTTACCTCTTTTCATATTTTTAAGACAAATATTTACTTCGTCTGGTGTTACCTCAGGTATTCCACTTGTGTCAACTGAAGAGTTAGCTATTGGTCCTACTGTTTTTGATGCATACAGTTCTTTATAAATTTCTTCAACTCTCTTCACCATCTTGTCTCCCCATTTAATGATATCACCGTTTTTTTCTTTCAGTGATGTCATTTGTTGCTTTCCTAGTGCCCTTTTACTTCGGACCTGTTTCAGACTTTTTCCATTTTTGATGGTTCCTTTGATCTGATCCATGTTTCTCTTTCTTTTTTCTTCTCTTTGTCTTTTGTTGATAAGTTTTTTTTAATTCCGCTCGTTCTATTTCGTCTTTCTTTGTTTTTACTTTCATTTCCTTCTTTTTTTCATAAGTTCGAGTGTCTTTTCTGAATATTTCTTGGCTTTGGTTGTATTAGGTTTTCCTAATATCTTTGCTGATTCTCGTGGCACTTTTGTTTGTCTATCATTCAGCTGATGAATGTCACATTCATCATTACTTAGAGCCTGAAATCTGTTCCTTATTTCCACCTGAAAGGCTGCTTTGTTTTCGTTTACTATTATTAGGCATATCTTTATATCTTTTATCATCTTCTTTCACTTCTGAAATTGAATCAGGCTCTGCAACCCACCATTCTGTGGTCACTAACTATATTTATATACTTTGTTGATAACTGTTCCATTTCCCTCAAGGAAAGGGAGGTAGCCGAGACAGGACGACACACTCCCCATTTACTCATCCATTCAAACACATTCATTCGCATCTTAGCCCCAAAGGGGAGAACGGACAGATCCTCACCGCACCACACCGCACAAGGGTCAACTGCGCAATGCAATCAGTGACATTCGCAGCAGGGCCCGACAGCAGAGCTGGTTTACCTCTGCCACATCATAACAGACCCATCCCTTTACCCGCACCCGACCTGACTAGCTGATCAGACCAAATGTGGGAGAATATCCCCTCAGGGCTGCGTTATCATTTATTCATTCACAATTTCTCTCCATTTATTTCTGTCACGCACAGCCACTCTTCCTTGCTCAACAGACATCCCTCTCGCATCCAGCGCTCTCTTCACACTGTCCATCCATCCTATTCGTTGTCTTCTTCTCAGCCTTACACCTCTCACATCAGATCTAGTTATCTTTTTCACCAGTCGCTCATTATCCATTCTCTCCATATGCCCAAACCATTGCAACACCCTCTGCTCAACTCTACCAGCCATCTCCTGAACAACTCCAGTTCTCCTTCGCACATCATCATTTTGCACTCGATCCATACGCGTCACTCCACACATACTCCTCAGACACCTCATCTCCATTACATTCAAACTTATCCTCTCTGCTACACCCATATTCCATGTTTCAACCCCATATAACGCAGTCGGTAAAACAACACCCTCATACAGCTTTCTCTTTACATCCATTCTAAGCGAACGACATCTAAACACTTTTTTCATTCCTCCCAGCACCTTTCCTACTTCATTTATTCTAAATTTCACTTCTGCATCTATTCTTCCATACACAGCAACATGTGACCCTAGATATTTAAAACACTCTACCTCATCAAGCAACTCGCCATTCAAAACTATATTCATCCCCCTACCATCTACCAACCTCGTACACTTCATTACTTTACTCTTATTCTCATTTACTTTCAATTTCCTCCTTTCACACACCCTTCCAAACTCCTCTACCAACTGTCTCAATCTCTCCTCTGAATCAGCCACCAGTGCAGTATCATCTGAAAACAGCAGCTGCTTCAGATTCCACTCTCCACCATCAACATTCACCGGACTTAGACCTCCACCTAAAACTCTTGCATTCACCTCCCTTACATCATCCATGTAAATATTAAACAACCAAGGCGACATCACACATCCCTGTCGCAGCTCCACTCTCACGGGAAACCTATCACTCACAGCATTTCCCATTCTTACACACGCTCTACTATTTACATATAAACTTTTCACCCCTTTTAGTAACCTACCATCAAGTCCATACAATCTTAAAACAGTCCACAAAGCCTCCCTATCAATTCTATCATACGCTTTCTCTAAATCCATGAATGCCCAAAACACATCCTTGCCTTTCGCTAAATACTTTTCACACACTTGTCTCACAGCAAACACCTGATTCACGCATCCCCTCCCTCTCCTAAAGCCACACTGCTCATCACCAATCACTTCCTCTGTACGCTCTCTAACTCTCATAATTAACACTCTACCATACACCTTACCTACAACACTCAACAGACTTATACCCCTAAAACTAGTACATTCATGCTTATCACCCTTGCCTTTATACAACGGGACCACACAAGCACTTGCCCAGTCAATTGTCACCATACCTTTCACACAGCACACAATCAACAGTCTTACTAACCAGTCAACAATAGTCACTCCACCACCCTTCCGGCATTCCACAGCACACCCATCCATACCTGCAGCTTTCCATGTTTTCATCTCCTTTACTGCCTTCTCCACTTCCTCCTTCGTGATCAAATAATCATTCAACTCTCCCAACACATTTATTCCTTGCACCTTTCCATCCGCCACAATCTCAGCCACCCTTTCCTTCTCTACATTTAACAATCTTTCAAAATACTCTGCCCATATATATATATATATATATATATATATATATATATATATATATATATATATATATATATATATATATACACACACAAACATTATATGCGCATGGAAACACACACAAAAACAAACATATGTCGTTGATGGGGGATGTCAAAATGACTGTAGTCAAATTAACAAGCGCACGTATGATGAAACTTCGCCCTCAAGTCAGTCAGTGGAGAAAGGTGATATATACTTGTATTTGTGCGTCACTGAAAAGACATTTGACTTGGGGATGACAACTTTGTCACCCGTTCCCGCCCAGGAGGCATATTTCCTTTCTGTATGGGTAATCATCTCAATACCAGTGCCGGCCACCTCAGCCAAGCAACCGTAGTGGGATAGATTGGGTGTGGTTGGGTTAGGTCAGGTTATAACAATGTTGGTCATTTTGCCTGGGTGTGCTGTGGAATGGGTGTGCTGTGGAATGCCTGAAGGGTGGTGGAGTGACTATTGTTGACTGGTTAGTAAGATTGTTGAATATGTGCTTTGTGAAAGGTATGGTGGCAATTGACTGGGCAAGTGCTTGTGTGGTCCCGTTGTATAAAGGCAAGGAAGATAAGTATGAATGTACTAGCTTTAGGGGTATAAGTCTGTTGAGTGTTGTAGGTAAGGTTTATGGTAGAGTATTAATTATGAGAGTTAGAGAGGGTACAGAGGGAGTGATTGGTGATGAGCAGTGTGGCTTTAGGAGGGGGAGGGGATGCATGGCTCAGGTGTTTGCTGTGAGACAAATGTGTGAAAAGTATTTAGCGAAAGGCAAAGATGTGTTTTGGGCATTCATGGATTTAGAGAAAGCGTATGATAGAATTGATAGGGAGGCTTTGTGGACTGTTTTAAGATTGTATGGACTTGATGGTAGGTTACTAAAAGGGGTGAAGAGTTTTTATGTAAATAGTAGAGCGTGTGTAAGAGTGGGAAATGCTGTGAGTGATTAGTTTCCCGTGAGAGTGGGGCTGCGACAGGGATGTGTGATGTCGCTCTTGTTTAATATTTACATGAATGGTGTTGTAAGGTAGGTGACGCAAGAGTTTTAGGTGGAGGTCTGAGTCTGGTGAATGATGATGGTGGAGAGTGGAATCTGATGCAGCTGCTGTTTGCAGATGACACTGCACTGGTGGCTGATTCAGAGGAGAGATTGACACAGTTGGTAGAGGAGTTTGGAAGGGTGTGTGAAAGGAGGAAATTGAAAGTAAATGAGAATAAGAGTAAAGTGATGAAGTGTACGAGGTTGGTAGATGGTAGGGGGATGAATATAGTTTTGAATGGCGAGTTGCTTGAGGAGGTAGAGTGTTATAAATATCTAGGTCACATGTTGCTGTGGATGGAAGAATAGATGCAGAAGTGAAATTTAGAATAAATGAAGTAGGAAAGGTGCTGGGAGGAATGAAAAAAGTGTTTAGATGTCGTTCACTTAGAATGGATGTAAAGAGAAGGCTGTATGAGGGTGTTGTGGTACCGACTACGTTATATGGGGTTGAAACATGGAATATGGGTGTAGCAGAGAGGAAAAGTTTGAATATAATGGAGATGAGGTGTCTGAGGAGTATGTGTGGAGTGACGCATATGGATCGAGTGCGAAATGATGAAGTACGAAGGAGAACTGGAGTTGTTCGGGAGATGGCTGGTAGAGTTGAGCAGAGGGTTTTGCGATGGTTTGGGCATATGGAGAGAATGGATAATGAGCGATTGGTGAAAAAGATAACTAGATCTGATGTGAGAGGTGTAAGGCTGAGAGGAAGACCACGAATAGGATGGATGGACAGTGTGAAGAGAGCGCTGGATGCGAGAGGGATGTCTGTTGAGCAAGGAAGAGTGGCTGTGCGTGACAGAAATAAATGGAGAGAAATTGTGAATGAATAAGTGATGACGCAGCCCTGAGGGGATATTCTCCTGCATTTGGTCTGATCAGCTAGTCAGGTCAGGTGCGGGTAAGGGGATGGGTCTGTTATAATGTTGCAGGGGTGAACCAGCTCTGCTGTTGGGCCCTGCTGCTGATGTCACTGATTGCATTGCGCAGTTGACCCTTGTGCTGTGTGGTGCGGTGAGGATCTGTCCGTTCTCCCCTTTGGGGCTAAGATGCAAATGAATGTGTTTGAATGGATGAGTAAATGGGGAGTGTGTCATCCTGTCTCGGCTACCTCCCTTTCCTTGGGGGAAGCAGCCTAGGTATATAGATAGATAGATAGATTTTGCCTGGGAAATACATTGAGCATATTTTTGAGAAGAGCCTATGGTAAGTTCTGAAACGATGGGGCGAGTGTCGTTCCTGGCTAAAGGTTCCCGGTGGTGAGCCGAGTACTGATACAGAACGGAGGGGCTGGGGAACGGGTATTGTTTTCACTCTGTTTGTCTGTCTGTTTGTCTGTCTTTCTGTCTGTCTGTTAACAACTTTACGCGAGAACTACTGGTGCGATTTTGACCAAAATGACAGGGATGATGGTTTATAACCTTCTGATCATCTGGTTAAATTTTGGGCCAAATTGGGCCAAGACGAAGGCTGTAGCTCCCCAGAATGTGAAAAAACAAAACAAAAATCGTTTTTTTCGCCATAACTCCTTTCAGATTCGACATATCGACACAATGCCAAAACCTAAAGGTGCATCTTTCAAATCTGCATCCTATAACATGATAACATGCCTCATTACATCAGAGGGGCCATCCCTAGTTAGCGGTTGAGGGATCAATGTCAGGTGGGTTGAGCCTAAAATTTCAAATTGGCATAAAATCGTCAGTTTTCACCCGATTTACACCAAATATTTTATGTAACATCTTTGACTAGTTATCCTGTTGTGTTTATACGTCAGCACTAAAATGATTGCTGGGGACGGGTTTGCTTTGCCTTGGCATCGCTTCTTGTTTTGAGGTTAGTTTGGGTTTTGTATTATTTGGCTTGTCAGATGTACGGTTGATGGACATGAGAGAGGAGAAAGAATGATCAAGTTTATATCTCTGTTTTTCTCTCTTTCTTTCTCTCTCAGTTTATTAATATCTGTCTGTCATTCTGTCTGTCTATCTATCTATCTTTTTATCTGTGTATCTAGCTGTTTATCTGTCTGTATATCTGTCTATCTATTAATCACCATTTGTTTGTCTGTCTACTTATCTATCTATATATCTATCTATCAGTTTGTCTGTCTGTCTATATATCTGTCTATATATATCTATCTCCCTATCTTTCTGTCTATTTATCTAACTATCCATCTACAATGACTACTTACCTACCTACCTACCTATTAATCTGTCACTGCATGCTGATGGTAGAGGGTGGAATCCGAGTCAGCTGCTGTTTGCAGATGATACTGCACTGATGGCTGATACGGAGTAGAGATTGAGACAGCTGGTAGATGAGTTTGGAAGAGGAAATTGAGAGTGAATGAGAATAAGAGTAAAGTGATGGTGTATACGAGGTTGGTAGATGGTAGGAGAATGAACATAGTTATGAACGGTGAGTTGCTTGAGGAGGGAGAGTGTTGTAAGTATTTAGGGTCACATGTTGCTGTGGATGGAAGAATAGATGCAAAAGTGAAGTTTACAATGAATGAAGTAGGAAAGGTGCTTGGAGGAGTGATAAAAGGGTTTCGATGTCGTTCGCTTAGAAGGGATGTAAAGAGAAGGCTGTATGAGAAGTAGTGGTACCGACCGCATAATATCGGGATGGAACATGGAACATGGGAATAGTAGAGGGGAAAAGATTGAATGTAATAGTGATGAGGTGTCTGAGGAGTATGTGTGGAGTGATGCATATGAATTGAGTGAGAAATGAAGCGCTTAGGAAAACAGGAGATGGCTGATCAAGTTGAGCAGAGAGTGTTGCGGTGCTTTGAGCATATGGTGAGAATGGATAAAGAGCAATTGATGAAAAAATAATGACTGGATCAGATGTGAGGTGTAAGGCTGAAAGGAAGACTACAAATAGGAGGGATGGACAGTGTGAAGAGAACGTTAGATGCGAGAGGGATGTCTGTACAGCAAGGAAGAGTGGCTGCACGTGATAGCGATAAGTGGAGAGAAACTGTGAATACATAATGGTGACGCAGCCCAGGGGATGTTCTCCCACATCTGGTCTGCTCAGCTGATAGGGTCAGGTGCAGGGATGAGGATGGGTCCATTACGAAGTGGTAGGGGGTAAACCATCTCTGCTGTTGGGCCCTGCTGCGGATGTCGCTGGATTGCAATGTGCAGTTGACCGTCGTGCGGTGTGGTGCGACGAAGATCGGTCTCTTCTCCCCTTTGAGGCTAAGATACGAGTAAATGTGTGTGTGTGTGTGTGTGTGTGTGTGTGTGTGTGTGTGTGTGTGTGTGTGTGTGTGGATGAGTATGTTGGTGAGTGCGTCCTCCTGTTTTGGCTACTCCCCGTTAGAGGGGAAACAGCCTAAACACATAGATAGATAGACAAATCTCTGTCTGTCTGTCTGTCTGTATGTATGTATATACGTATCGTATGTCTGCCTGTATGTCTCTCTCTCTCTCTCTCTCTCTCTCTCTCTCTCTCTCTCTTTATCAGTCGACCAGAACGGTGATTATAAACTCGTTGGTCCAATGAAAATTGGAATAAAAAGCAACTGACTTGAAGAATATTTAGTTTTGATGTATTGTAAGTGTTGTTTGTTTACTGTACGGGTCTATCGTTGATAGGAGATAATATTTCTGGCAGTATTAGTACAACTAAGTATTCGAAGCTGTACCCAAATCCCTAATATATGATGACCATTTTAAAAACAGCTTCGCAGTAGATGTTGCGTTTCAGATTACATAACTCAATTAGCAACGAGTTACAAATGTCAAACTATTAATATATCACATTTTATGACTCAACAACGATTTAAAAACATTAGGGAGTTTCCTACCCCTTGTGCTAAGTGCATTAAAATGCAGGACACCCAGCAATAGATATTCTCTCATCCCCTACAATTGATCTACAGGCCGAGTGTTTGACTTTACATCCATCTTCGATGGACTGTCTTCAAAATCGAATTGTCATTCTTACCTGACCTTCAACCCATGCACAAAGTTTGATCGACAATCGAATCAAACCTGTTTTGAGATGACATTTCATTGTTTCCTTGTCCTTTGATGTGTTGTAATAAAAATTTAATTTCCTCATCCTTGGCTAACCCTCAGTGATATCACAAAGTATGGTACATATCGGATCAAAATTATTCAGGTAGGCATTTCACTGTGCCCTTGTCCACTGAACTGTTATTCTGAAAATAGCATCTTCCTGCGCGGCTGACCTACAGTCATCTAACAAGTCTGGTCTAAATTGGACCAAAGTTGTTTGAGTTATAGGGTCGAGCATTTGACCTTGGCCAGTGACCTTGACCTTTGACGGACTGTATGTAAAATTAATTATTTTTATCCTTCTCCCAACCAGAACCATTGTCCAAAGTGCAGTCAGAGTAGAATAAAGCAGTATAAGTTCACTCTGAATGAGGCTTTGACCTGCAACATATTGTTCTCTTAAGCAAAAGGTAACTTCCTGGTTGGCCCTCAGCCCGTCCACCAATCATCCCAAAACTGGTTTACCTATAATGTTCATACACAGACAAACACACGAGTCGAACCTTGTCTTGTGCCCTTGACAGTTAACTGGGTGTTGTTGATTCAAATACAGTTTTTCTAATTTACCTTCAGCTCATCCACCAGGTTGGGACTAAATCGTATCCTGACTGCTTAAACTGACCTTAACATGCGACCTTCCCCTTTGACCTTTCCCTGTAACCTTGGACCTAGACTGAGTTTTTCAAGGCACAATCCCGTCATCCTTGTTTTAGCCTGATACAATAAACAAAGATTGGCCAAAATCTGATAAAAATTATTTTTGTCAACTTTGTCATATGATCTTGACATTTGACCTTGTGTTCTCAAAACCAGTGCGTCAACCTGGGGCTGACTATCAGCCCTTCCACCAAGTTTGATCCAATGCAGGTAAAAAGTGTTTTGGTTGTTCACACACACACACACACACACACACACACACACACACACACACACACACACACACACACACACAGCGAAACATTGCACTCACAAGGTTCTCGCCAACGAGGGTATTATAGCATTGCAATTAAGCCTATTGATTTTCTCTCTTTATCTATAAATCTCTTTTTATACAAATCTAGCGACAACAGGACTATTTTTTTTACAGTCAGTCTGTGAAAACATGGCTCTAGAGTTACTGATGGAAGGATGTTTTGTTTTGCTGGTAATGTGGATATTTTCTCTGCTGTCGATGGAAAAGAGAACACACAAGTCTCTCTCTCTCTCTCTCTCTCTCTCTCTCTCTCTCTCTCTCTCTCAGTATACCTAATGCCGTTTCAGACAAGCCTTTGTCTTGTTAGTCTGCTCTTCTACCGTCGAAAGAGGAAAATCATGTTGCTGTATAACTATCTTTTCTTCTCATCTTTCTCTATCTTTTCTTACCCTGATCTACCTACCAATCCGTCTATCTGTCTATCTATCTATCAGTTCTCTATATATGCCTTTGTATCTGTGTGTCTATTTATCTATCTGTCTAACAATATAGCTGTGGGTGCAACTAAATGATATATGTTAATACCAAATTCATATCAATCTACTGATCCTACAACAGCTTCAGTGGATCTCGAGACCAAAGTTTTCCCAGCCAACTTCCGTCTCCACTCCGCCACCACCTTCCTCTACATCAGGGTTATTCCACTGGCTGTCCCCGGGCCAAATCCTGCCTTTGAGTTGTTTATCATTGGCCCGTTGGTATACTTGGAAGAATGCAAATAAACAAATAAACAACCAAAACAGAAAATTTTGCATTATTCATTATTAAATGTGCTTAACGGAATATGGAAGTGCAAATTATCTGTGAATTTTTCGTTTCGTTCAATATATAAAGGTTTAGATGGAGGAAAAAATGGAGCTATAATAAGTATATGGCCCTTCTATTAATCAGAGTTTCATAATCCGGACCGAATCCTGAACCAATTGAATAGCCCTGCTCTATATTGTAAATTCTGTGGCTCTTCCCTGGATTCTTGTTATCTGTCTCTTCATTCGTATGGCTCAGTACTTTATGTCTAGTTAATGATGAGTTTGGCATACGGTATAACTATCAACTACAGCTAGATGACACTTCATTTTGTTCTAAGGACATACTGTTATATCCATGGCACAAAGCTCCCCTCTTATTATTTCAGTTAAAACAGGCTGTATCTAACCTTTCCATTTGGAATAAACCATCTTAAGATTAATAAGGTCGTCTGGAGAAAGGAAGAATAATATGCGAAACACTTCATCATAGTGAGGTGACTGAGGCAGGCAAACAGGTTTTGCTGAGTCGCAGTCTTACCCAAGAATACCACCCTCTCAATTCTTAATTACACCCACGTCCCCAGCTGTCTTGGTGGATGAACGAGTACAAAGGGAAAGCTAACTTTGGTCAACAGACTGACTGGAGAGAAAATGGATTGTGGTTGCTGTTGCGCCTGTTAGCTGGATGCCCCAACCAATAAGCCATAGGCGCCCCAGCACATGACTCGGGAATCCAACTCGGGCATTTCCAGTTACGAGGTGGATGTACCAACCAAAGCACCCCCGACTCCCTCAGAGTAGAAAAGTATCTCGTTCTCGTACCCACACACTGTACAAATGCCTGTTTGTTTGGTGAAGACAGCATTATTCTATAATTTCTGTGAAGCAATTGTACTGTGCTAGAAACAATGGTGAATGAAGAGATAATACTATAATGGTTTCCTGAATGAACAGATGGTATGTAATTTTCGTGAATGATGAGATATTACATTATTTTCTGCGCCAACTGATACGGAGCCGTGACAGCACGGAGGCTGGGGTGAGATTCTCGGACAAAATAATTTACGATTCCCAGTCGCAACATATTTTTTTATTTTCCCGGAAGCACTAACGGCATCGGGAGATTCTGTGGTTCATTTCCGCTTCCTTCACGCTAAACAAATAGAGAATCCCACAAAGAACTCCCTCCTGTAAAAAAAAATATGTGTCTTTGTAGAAGGAGCAAGACATATGGAAAGTCACTACATTAGCCCTTCTTTAGTCTTCCTGGAAACCAAGTCACAGCTACGACAGGGAATTGCTCGTATGTGTCTTTGTGAATCTGGACCCCGAGCGTCCGGAAAAATAAAACTCTTCATTTTCTCGATGGAAGACGAACTGAGGGCAGACACAGCGGCTTTTTTTTTTTTTTTTTTAAGCGTTATCTTTTCTTCTTGCCAAGAGTGCGAAATTACGACCTTCTAGTCCCAGGTTATGCCCGTATCTCCATCTCTAGCTATACCTATGTTTATACCTATCTATCTGTTCAATTATCTGTCTGTATAAACAAGGTTGGTGAATGATGTAATGTTACTATCTTTTGGACATTAATAACATTATCAGGCTTGTCCACGACCACAGACCCGTCATCTTATCTGGCGTTACTGCATAATCACTTTGGTTATGTTTGTTTTAATGTCCTGTAGCACTTAACGCTTATCTTTATGTACGGAACGGTTAGATGCGATATATGGTTACACACACACACACACACACACACACACACACACACACACACACACACACACACACACAACACACACATTCAACTCCTGAACTGGAAGTCTCTTGTATCTTATTGGTTCTGTCACCAGGCAATTGTGTTTAGCTGAAGACAGACTTTGACAACCATTCTCGTTAAATAAAGCCTTCAGTAACCTCTTCATTAAAAGGTGCACTCACATGGGTGAGCCATATTACCTAATAGAAGCAAGACTGCAATACAAAACTGCATCGTGTTGAAAAAGCCAAGTTTCACATCATATATGCACTTTTTTTGAAAGAACTGACTGGAAATGACCAAAACCTTTATCTCGTCATGCCTGAAGAACGTGACAAAAAAAAAAAATCATCATTATCCCACAGGTAGCTTCCCGTAAGCATAAAAACAATGTCTCCGTTGTAATAACGGCTTGTTTTTGTTTTTAGCTGTGATGGAAAAGAGTGTTAATCGAGTCCTCCTAATATGCAACAGGAGTGAGAGAAAAACTGATTGTAAAAATGAAAATCCACCCTCCATGCACTCATTACAGTGCTAAAAATGGCGAGGAATTCCTGAAGGTGTGTTGTGAGAAAATACATAGGCTATATTAAGCTTTGAGGTCCATTTTTAAGCACTTCAGGGGTGAACGAAATGGTTTATAAATTTCTATTGCACTTACTCTTCGATGTGAGGTATTGGAAGTGGGAAGATCTCTTTTTGTCGAATCCATCATTCACAGGATGCGCCATCTGGCAAGAGACAGACATTAATTGGTAAATGGGACAAGGAAAAAACAAGGGGGGGCGGGGGATTGAGACACATTTTCAGAGCTGCATATGTGAGAATATTTTGTGCACTCCTGTTCGGGTTAAAAATGGCTTGTCGCTTTCAGCTGTGTTAGAAGATAAGGTACATTTAGCACTGTGGTTCATTTTTGAGATGCATGAGTTCAGTAAGTGCAACACTGGCATACCGAGCTGGGTCTGGTATATGTCAGTCTTTGGGTTTACACCTGGCTGTGATGTAAGAAAAAAAATGTAATGTGAAGGTAAGTTTCTGGTGGAGAAAGTCGTTTCACCACAGTCTGGGCAACGATGAAAAATTTTAATATATTCTGGAAGTTTATCAATTTTTGAATGAGGTTAACCACTTTTATCAGACAATGAATTTCCTCTCTCTCTCTCTCTCTCTCTCTCTCTCTCACACACACACACACACACACACAATGTGTGAATATATATATATATATATATATATATATATATATATATATATATATATATATATATATATATATATATATATATATATATATATATATATATATATATATATATATATATATATATATATATATATATATATATATATGTGTGTGTGTGTGTGTGTAAAGAGAGAGAGAGAGAGAGAGAGAGAGAGAGAGAGAGAGAGAGAGAGAGGAAAAAAATAATTGAAAAAAGCGAAGTAAACATATCACCAGAAGTGGTGTTCTTCATTCACACACACACACACACACACACACACACACAAAGTAACAGATTGACCTATATATATATATATATATATATATATATATATATATATATCTAAGATATATATATATGTATATATATATATATATATATATATATCATAATTATATATATGTATAATGTGTGTGTGTGTGTGTGTAAAGAGAGTGAGAGAGAGAGAGAGAGAGAGAGAGAGAGAGAGAGGAAAAAAATAATTGAAAAAAGCGAAGTAAACCTTTCACCAGAAGTGGTGTTCTTCATTCACACACACACACACACACACACACACACACACACACACACACACACACACACACACACACACACACACAAAGTAACAGTTTGACCTGAACTACTGTAGGCTGAAGTACGGGAGAGCTGATCTGGGGAAGTGAATTCCAAAGAGAAGCGGTTCGGGGAATACAATAATTTTGATAGGCAGAGGTTCTGCAGTATGTGGCAGTCAAGTCATGGGCCTTACTAGATACCTGTGTAGCATGAGGGAAAGCGTGGAGAGGAGACACAAAGGATGCAACTTCAACTGAGTATTTGCCGTAAAAGTATCTGTAAAATAATGCAAGGGAGGCAACATTCCCTCCTATTTGTAGGGGTGGCAGTTCATGGTAGGTTAATACTTATTCTTATGGCTTTGTTCTGAATTCTGTCCAGTTGCTTTAACGCAACCTCTCCACATCCACTCGACAGAGGTGAGCAATATTCTGGCTGAAAGAGGACATGAATTCGGTAAATTACAGCTAACTGTTGGTCAGTGAAGAAGTTACGGACTCGTGCATAATCCAAGATTCTTTTTGGCGGTTTTAGAAAGTGATCTAATGTGAGAGGTCCAACTCAGGATATTAAGCGAAACACCACGAATTTCACTACTATTATAGGTTACAATATAGCTTCCCTTGAAGGTAATCTAGGAATTAGGCAACATTTGTCTGTTAGTAAACTGCATTTATATGATGTTCCATGCATTAAATATCGCAATGTTATTTTGTCCCCATTAACTGATCCTAGATAAGTCTAGTTTTATGGAAACTGCTGTGCTGAGTCGGGAGTTAGAGATATTTAACTTTAATGGCTGTTTTAGTGTGAAGGAACTGTGAAGCGTTGTGTTATCTGCATATGAGTGAATGCGATTACGAGTGACAGACAAAAAAATATATACATAAATAACATGCATGAGGAATATGGTTGGGACCAGGACTAATCCTTGTGGCACAACAGTATTAACTGAGTGGAAATTTTGATATATATCATCTACCCTGACTCATATACCCCTATTGCTAAGCCAAGACGATTTGCTCAGTCTCGTGGGACCTCTCGTAGTTAAAGGATGAATGTATGAAAGACTAGTATGCTAATGTGGCCCTTTCACTCACCTCAGGAGAAAACAAAAAACTTATAAACTAAATGCAATTGTCTGGAGGGAACAAAATTTAGCATATCCCTTTCCTGCAGTTGGCCACCATGTTGACGCACAAACGTGACACTGCCGTTAGCGTCAGTCTGCCAGGCTTCATAAATACCTTCACACAATTTTTATCCACCAAGTATGTCACCTATCCACAGGCGCCCTCCACTCACCACCCACACTGCCATCGTGTGTTCATAATGTGTAAAACGCATATATTCATATTTATAGACATATGTTTTCATTATCACACTGCGTAATGTGTATGTTGAAGTGTGTCATCATCATCATCATCTTTGCCATTTCAACATCTCTGTCTGTCTGTCTATCTGTCTGTCTGTCTCTGTCTCTGTCTGTCTGTCTGTCGGTCTGTCTGGCTCTCTCTCTCTCTCATCTTACCCAAGAATGAAAACGGTTTATAAGATGATGGTATCTATATGACCGCCAAGCCTGGGCAAAGGTTGGCCATAATACCAAGGATATACCCGTAAGTAAAGGAGTCTTATGTAACAGAGGGTCGGAATATGGAAGCAAAATTAAACCCAAACATGTGGTAAGCCCTTCACCGACTGCACAAACTCTCGAAAGGAATGCCGTTTACTTCCATATTAACAACACTTTTGTTCCATCACAGTTTACGCGATTAAAGGAATAGCACTGGGATTCCCCTCCCCCATTTTTTAACGCTCATGGCTTAGACAACTTCAGCATCTTTCTCCGGTTAATGCCAGGTGGCTTCATCGAATTGTTATTGAATCGCTGGAGTCGGTGAGCGTCAACAATGTACGGTGTCATGATAGGATCAAGTCTTGTATTTTATCGCAGCTAACATTTGAGGGTTATGTTCTTCTGAGTCTTTCATAGAAGCCTGGATATTAGTGCTGGTAAAATTAACCCTCTAACGGCAGCAACAAGCACAGTATTTTGTTCCAGCTAACTTTACCGAATTATCATTAGCCGAGTATGATTAGCAAGAGCCTGAGTGTTAATACTAGTTAACATTTAATCCTCTCATGGTCGGAACAACCCATCATTCTGCTCCAATAACCTCAGGCGATTTATAAACAGATATGAGTGAATAATGACACTGAGAAAATTAACTGATAGTCTGTGTGCCCGGTGAAAGGCATCCATTCCAACTCAATTTACCTGGTGGAGACACTGAGTGATCATACTTTTTTTTCTTTTCACTAAATGATGCTCTAAGGCTTCACTAAGTCTGTGCCGAAGCTTTACCAATTATGCTAAGTATCCGCAACTCTCTTTCTGCAGCCAGTGACCAGCCTCACTCATCCCTGACTGGCATGACGTGAGTAACAAACCTCAACCACCCCTTGGTTATAGATCTGCCCAGGTTCAGTCCGACTGGAGAGCCTAAATTATCCACTATATCACCAGGCACCATAATTTTGTATATGGTTACCACCCAGTGCAGTAAATGGTTTCCTGCTGTACAGGAACCAATTGGCTTGTCACTCAGTGTAGAGTCACCCGTAGACAGAAGGAAGAGGAAAGAATGATGGAAAGAATGACAGAAGAGGAAGGAAGGAAAGAAGGAAGGAAGAGAGGAAAGAGAAGTTGCCTGAGAGCAGCCCTACATCGAGTGAGTGGATGGTTAGCCCCTTCACCTATCATCTAATTTACATTTATTAATACTGAAGTCAATTAGCCGTGTTTTAGCTTAATTAAACAGTCAACAAATTAAGTTTCGACATACATGTTTAATATATCTTTAAAAAAATGAAATAAAATAAAATCCAATAACTTCCTGAGGCAAGAGCGAGTATTCTAAACCATGTTGCGAATCTTTGATGAGATTAATTGTTTCTAGGTGTTAAAAAAAAAAAAATTGTCCCTGATAAGAGTCTCAAGAAACTTACAAACTGCTTATTTTTAATTAAACAGGCAGTAATTTTCTGGCTGCGCTTTATTGTCATTCTTACCCTCCACCTGACGAAATCAGAGTAGGGTATTGTTATCACTGGGATCAACAACAGTTGGTGACGTAGAGGTTTCGTTTCCCGGCCAGAACTCAGAAAGTATTTACTATAGAGTCATGAAATTTCACATACAGTATTTATGTGTCTTATGGTGAACTGGTGCCTTTTAGTAGGTACAATGCTGTATCTTAAGTATTTTTTTTTTTTAATGAAAAAGTAAAAGAAAAAAAAAAACTCAGATTTCAATACGACCTCCGCAAGGAATCTGAAGGGCCCAATGTATTTTTCTATTAAAACTTGGCAACTATTATGCCTAGGAGGCAGAAAATGTACATAATAAATGATTATATAAGTATCTAATTTTGTATGAAGTTTCATGACTGTACTCACAATATAATAATAAAAAAAAATACTCTCTAAATGAAGAAAGCTTGAGTCATAATTTCATCAGATCTGTTCATAACTTCATTATTACCATGGATAAACAACTGAAATTTTACGTTTTAATGTATATGTGTTATACAGAGGAGGGGGAGGGGCGAGGGCCGTTGTGTGCTTGGTTATGTGTACAGGGAAGTAGGGGGGTATGTACTTGGTCAGATGGAGCGTTGCGACAGCGTAGCTTGCCTATGTTTAAATATCAGAGTTACGTTTGCAAGTTTCCACCCGTGTGGCACCTTACTGCTCATAAGTGATAAATTTAAAAGTTCAGATAAAGGGGTTGGTATGTTAGGACTCCATATTATAATTACAAATCATAACAGATAGATAGGTAAATAGATAGATAGAGAGACAGATAGAAGCAGGGAGTCAGATGATGAGAAGGTATTGTGTCTGCGAGAATCGAGCAATGCTAAACATGCTTATACACTCTTAACTCAAGGAATGCTTTATAGGCACACGACAGCGCCTAGTGACCATACACACACATACACACATACTCACACACAGGCTTCTAGAACTTTCCACTCACAAGGAACACACGTGATACGTCTCCTGTTTCACCAGAATTTAGGAAAGAGAAGGCAGAAGGAGACAGGCCATAGAACAGGCAGGTAGTAGGGAGAAGGGCTTAGCAACTTGAGAGAGAGAGAGAGGGAGTGACAGCGAGACAGAAAGAAGCTAGCCATAGAACAGACAGGTCGCAGGGAGAAGGGCTTAGCAACTTGAGAGAGAGACAGAGAGAGCGAGACAGAGAGATAGCTAGCGGGACTCTACTTTATCTCCGCTCTGTGTGAGACTTTGTTAATATTTCCAAGACAAATAAAAATAGTCCCATACTATTCTTTACCTCTCCTGTCACTACATGACAAATGGGAAAGAAGATTATCTACTTACAAAGCTACTCAAATATAACAACCGCTCGCCCACAAGTCTAATATATATGTAACTCAACTGCAAGTAACCACAAAGGAGTTACTAAAGTCCTTTTTATGACATTTGGTAGCAGCGAACGTATACGAACCTCGTCTACGAATCAACAGTGAATTCCTACAAAATATCAAGATTGAAAACAAAAAAATACCTCTCACAACCAACAACTCGACCAGCTCCTGACAATATTCTCTCCAACCAGCCCCCTCCGTCTCCCCGATCATCATGCTGATGCAGAGGTAAAGAGCAAGTAGTTTAACAATATATTGATACAAACAATCTTGCAACTTCTACGACGAACCAGCGAACTTCAACCATCTACAATCAACTACAAGTAACAACTCTACGAGTCGTCTGTATAATCTTCTACACGCACCTACAAGTAGCGGCAGTCTTCATCCCACAACGAGTAAATCACAAGAGAAAAGGACCGAGAAGACATCGACAAAGAAAAACGGAACAAACAAACGAAGAGTGAGACACGACTCAACTCACAACCACCAGACCTCACCCTCCTCTCTCTGCTACATCCACCCAACCCCCACATCTACGCAGGAGTCAAGAGGTCAAGACGACGAAGCAAATACCAAGTCCATATTCACAACTCATCTTACTCACTCGTCTTCACTCAAGTTACTCATCGCTACTCATTCACTCACCACAGCTACCAGTGTGGGAAGTCGACGTCATCATGCGTGCTTGCTGAAAAGACGCCACGTCAGTCAACTCACCTCCTGCACCACCACTCACACCATTCCCACCACGGTAAAAATTAGTGAGTTACATAGTTACTTCATTTATACAATACACAGTGATAGACAATAAGCTTCTGCACAAACATATAAAACGTGCTGTATAGTTACAGCTTAAATACACAGAGAGAGGTGAAAAGATTAGTAAGAGAGAGTAGAAGAGAGTGGATGAGGAATTTGGAAGGAATTTGAGTGTAAAGTGGAGGGACTGTAAGAAAATGTTCTGGAAAGAGGTGAAAAGAGTAAGACAGGGTGGAAGTGAAGTTAGCAGGGGAGTGAAAGATAAAAATGGTAGATTACTAGTGGAGAAGGGAGAAAAAGTGAGCAGATGGAGAGAACACTTTAAGGAATTGTTGAACATAGAGGATGGAAGTAATGCGAGTATAAGTGGCTGGGGAATGGCTGGGAGAAGGAGGGAGGTGAGAAGACAGGAAGAAATCAGTAGGATAGAAGTTGTGGAAGCAATGAAGAAAGTTAAATCAGGGAAAGCCCCAGGAATTGATGGAGTGTGTGGTGAAATGCTGAAGCATGGGGGAGAGATAGTAGTAGAATGGATGTGGAAGATGTGCAGATTGGCCTGGGAGGAAGGTAGAGTCCCGGAGGATTGGAAGTCAGGTATAATTATTCCCTTGTACAAAGGAAAAGGGGAAAAAGAAGTGTGTGGTAATCATAGGGGCATTTGTCTTCTTAGTATAATAGGAAAAGTGTATGGTAGGATACTTATTGACAGAGTTAGAGAAAGAACAGAGGAATTAGTTGGAGAAGAACAGGGAGGCTTTAGGAAGGGAAGAGGTTGTGTAGATCAGATATTCATTCTCAGATCTTTAGTGGAAAAGTTTCTAGAGAAGGGAAAGAAGTTGTATGCGGCTTTCATGGATTTGGAGAAAGCATATGACAGGGTGGATAGACTAGGATTGTGGAAAGTGTTAAGAATATATGGAGTAGATGGGAAGTTGTTGAATGCTGTGAAGAGTATGTATGATGGTGCGAAGGCTGCAGTGCGTGTGGATGGTGAACTAAGTGAATTTTTCTCTTTGAAAGTTGGGTTGAAACAGGGATGTGTCATGTCTCCATGCTTGTTCAATCTGTACATGGATGGGGTAATAAAAGAGGTACAAGGTAGGGCAGTGGATGTTGGAGTGGCCCTGGTGAGAGAGGATAGTGTTTGGAAACTCCCTGTACTGTTGTTTGCAGATGATACTGTGTTGTTGAGTGAAGACGAAGGGGAGCTGCAAGGCTTGGTGGATGAGTTTGAGAGAGTGTGTAAGAAACGGAATCTAAAGGTGAATGTAGGGAAGAGTAAAGTGATGGTCTTTGAGAGAGGTGAAGTCAGTGAATGTACAGCGAGGTTGGATGGTGAGGAATTGGAAAATGTGAGTACGTTTAAGTACTTGGGTAGTGTGATGAGTAAGGATGGAGGTTTGGAGGGTGAAGTGCTTGAAAGGGTACAGCAGGGAAGAAAGGTTGCTGGTTCTTTGAAAGCAGTGATAAGAAACAGGGAAGTGAGCATGGAAGTGAAAAAGTTACTACATGACAGTATTGTGATACCAACTCTAACGTACGGAAGTGAAGCTTGGACGTTGTTGGAAGGACACAAGTCAAGAGTGAGAGCAGTGGAAATGAGTTATTTAAGAGGAGCCTGTTGAGTCACATGGAGAGACAGGCTGACGAATGAGGATATAAAGGAGCGTTGTGGTGTTGATGTGGATGTGATAGGAAGCGTTATGAGGAACACACTGAGGTGGTTTTGGCCATGTGGAGAGGATGGAGGGTGAAAGACTGACGAAGAGAGTGTATGTGAGTGAGGTGGAGGGGGAAAGAGGGAGGGGGAGGCCGAGGATGAGATGGAGAGATGGGGTGGAGAAGTATATGAGAGAGGGGGGTGTGAGTTGGGAGCAGGGGAGTGAAATGGCGGGGGACAGGGCGACTTGGAGGCGATTTGTTTGTGGCCACCCCAAACGGGATTGAGGCGTCTGGCAATAGATAGATAGATAGACTTACTACAGTTATCTGCATAACTCAAACACTAAATAATCACCAACAATAAATATTCTACACTGTATATATTCATTCATTTATTATAACATTTATTTACTACCAACGAGTGTTACCATTTATACCTACATAAAATACGTGTTTCATACATACAACTATACATTATTACATCTACAAAGTAATAAAGAAAATATACCATCACAGTTACTCAGTGGGCAATTAAAAGAACTGTATTTAACATTTATTAATTAAAGCTACCTAGTGGAAACAGACAAATTAAGTTACAAGGTAAACTAGAGAGAAAAAAAAAATGGCCAACACAAATGACGTTAGCAAGAGTGAACATCTTCAACACAATCGTGAAGACAAAGATTTCCACACACTGCTGACACACATATTACCCACGATAGGTACAAGTGATCAACAAGTTAGTGTATATAGTTAATACTGTATATAGTGTATATATATTTTTTTATATAAAATAACAAAATATGGGACTATATAATATCATTTTCAATAATATCGGTGCAATATAAACTAAATTTTAAAAAAATATCCCAAGGAAATTAGCCAGTAATTATGCAACCATGAACAACATAGAAAAAGCGTACACAAGCGAAGAAAAACAAACTATAGAAAATCAATACATACAAAAAAAAAAAAAAGAAAGAAAGAAAGAAAAAGTAAGAAAGAAAAACGAGAGAAATAGAGTAAGATCACATAACAAACAAATGAAAATAAGTGTAAGTGTTACTACAAATGCCAAAATACCACATAAACTACAAACAAAAAAGCAAATTGTTGTCTCCACAAGCAAGTGGCATGGCACATCATCACTATCATCGACCGCAGCATGACCGGATTCATATGTCAGGACCGCAATTATTACAATTATGTAACTACAAACGATTGTATTATGTTACACTTGCTACAATTATGTAACTACAAACGATATGTAACAATTATGTAACGACAAACGATTGCATTATGTTACACTTGCTACAATTATGTAACTACAAACGATATGTAACAATTATGTAACGACAAACGATTGCATTATGTTGCACTTGCTACAATTATGTAACTACAAACAATATGTACCATTTATGTAACAGTTGCATTAACAAGATGTAACTTTTATGTAACTTTAACTACAATTATGTAACTACACACGATATGTAACAATTATGTAACGACAAACGATTGCATTATGTTACACTTTGCCAATTAACAGTTGCATTACCAAGATGTAACTTTTATGTAACTTTAATTACAATTATGTACCTACAAACGATATGTAACAATTATTTAACGACAAACGATTGCATTATGTTACACTTTGCCAATTATGTAACCGTTGCATTAACAAGATGTAACTTATATGTAACTTTAACTACAATTATGTAACTACAAACAATATGTACCATTTATGTAACAGTTGCATTAACAAGATGTAACTTTTATGTAACTTTAACTACAATTATAAGGCCAAGACACTTATGTAACAGTTGCATTAACAAAATGTAACTACAATTATAAGGCCAACACAGTTATGCATTTCACTACAATAACCCAAGTACATACTGTATTACAGTTAAATAATTTACTTTTAATGCATTTATTCAAATATGTATACAACTTGTTTAAAATGTAATATTACTGAATAATCACTATTTACTATGAATATTATATGTATACAATATTCATACAATTATGTTATTTTTACAATATTATGTATTTCACTTAATTAACTTATAAGTTCATTATAATGTGTATATAATATGTATTAATATGTTATGACTATTAACTGTCGATGGTATGCCATTTTCGCGTGACCGAGCAATATGTTAGGACTCCATATTATAATTACAAATCATAATAGATAGATAGGTAAATAGATAGATAGAGAGACAGATAGAAGCAGGGAGTCAGATGATGAGAAGGTATTGTGTCTGCGAGAATCGAGCAATGCTAAACATGCTTATACACTCTTAACTCAAGGAATGCTTTATAGGCACACGACAGCGCCTAGTGACCATACACACACATACACACATACTCACACACAGGCTTCTAGAACTTTCCACTCACAAGGAACACACGTGATACGTCTCCTGTTTCACCAGAATTTAGGAAAGAGAAGGCAGAAGGAGACAGGCCATAGAACAGGCAGGTAGTAGGGAGAAGGGCTTAGCAACTTGCGAGAGAGAGAGAGGGAGCGACAGCGAGACAGAAAGAAGCTAGCCATAGAACAGACAGGTCGCAGGGAGAAGGGCTTAGCAACTTGAGAGAGAGACAGAGAGAGCGAGACAGAGAGATAGCTAGTGGGACTCTACTTTATCTCCGCTCTGTGTGAGAGACTTTGTTAATATTTCCAAGACAAATAAAAATAGTCCCATATTATTCTTTACCTCTCCTGTCACTACATGACAAATGGGAAAGAAGATTATCTACTTACAAAGCTACTCAAATATAAAACCGCTCGCCCACAAGTCTAATATATATATAACTCAACTACAAGTAACCACAAAGGAGTCACTAAAGTCCTTTTTATGACAGGTATTTCGCTCTGTAGTTCCTTTAATACAGGTGGACATATTTTGTTCGGTCCCTGTGTTTTGTTCTCCTTCAGCTTACAGACTGCAAGTTGTCAGTGAACTCCATACCTCAATGCAAGTCAAGTAATTTGATCCGGTTATCTTTACTGGAAGCGTTGTTGAAGAAGACATTCACTGCATCAATCCTTGGGAGTATGAGTGAAAATGAAATGTTGCTAGTTAGAGGGAGAGGGAAAGGGAGGGGGAGTGGGAAAGGAAGAGGGAAAGGATGAAGGTGAATGTGATGGAGAGAGAGAGAGAGAGAGTGGGAGATGGGGGAGAGAGTGGAGATGGGGGAGAGAGTGGGAAATGGGGGAGAGAGTGGGAGATGGGGAGAAAGTAAGAGATGGGAAAAAGAGTGGGAGATGGAGGAAGAATGGGAGATGGGGGATGTGCGGGAGATGGGGGAAGGAGGGGAGATGGATGAAGAATAGGAGATGGGGAAGAGAGTGAAAGACAGGGAAGAGAGTGGGTGATTGGGAGTGTGGGAGATTGGGTGGATGAGTGAGAGATAGAGGGAGAGTGAGAGAAGGGGAGGGATTGAGAGATGAGATGGGGAAGAGTAAGAGATGGAGGAGAGACTGAGTGATGGGGAGAGTGAGAGATGGGGGAGAGAGTGAGAGATGGGGGAGAGAGTGGAAGATGGAGGGAGAGAGTGAGAGATAAGAGTAGGGAGTGGGAGATGGGGAGAGTGGGAGACGGGGGAGAGTGGGAGTACAGAGGAATACAAAGGAAGACAAACAGCAACAGACCTTATGGTCCTTCGAGGCTGTTTGTTACAGAGTACACTATGACTACGGGATCTAATTCTTCATGCTGAAGGATAGGCTAAGGATAGTAAATCAAGAAGGCTCCCCCCGCCTTCAAACCCTTCAGTTAAAACTGGCAGGGAAAAGTGAGAAGAAACACCATGCAGCATGGAAAAACTGACATGGAAATTTCATAGGATAGACTGAAAGGAAAAGTTACATTCTATAATACTATAAGCTACCAATTTGAATAACCTGAAAGAGAAAGTAGTAAATTAAAAAAATGAATAATCAAATAATAAATAAGGCACGACATGTATGGGTACGTTGAGTTAACGGGGCGTCTATAGACACAGTGGAAATTGCACAGTGCACTGAGTAGAAGTTCAGGGGTGGTGCAGCAGCCCTGCTTGGCGCTTTTAAGGTAAGCAGCAGTCAAGCAGGCCCCAGCTCCGTTCACTTCACTGAGACAAGGAACCTTCCCATGCGTGACAGTACACAAGTTTTCCTCCTGAAGCAGTGACCCCTGGTACATTAAAAAAAAAAAAAAAAAAAAAAAAAAAATCCCAATGGTGGTCACTTCACTAACAAGGACCCTCAGTGATCCACAGCCCATCACTAACCGAAAGTAAGAGTAGTGACCGTTAACTCAGGGGTATCTGTGTGTCCTAGCCTGTGCATATACTATATTTGCATTTAATAAGTTTATCCGGGCTCTGAGAAAAAAAAAAGTTTATATATAAACAAGTGTTTTATTCTGGAGTAAACATATTAAGCTGAGAGTTAGATGACAAATACTTATCCAAACGACCTTTAAAGGTTAGTACTGTATCACAATTTACTACACTGGAGGACAATTTGTTCCATATATTTACAACTGTTAAAGAAGAGATGCTTAGCTTCATGCGACTGGAATCGTTTGCCAATAATTTTGTGCCCATTGCCTCTAGTATAATTCGAGTGATCAGCTGTGAAGCATTAATCAACAGCCGTGTTATCGTGCCCTTTGAATATTTTATACTGTATACTTGAATTAAATCTCCTTGTAATCTGCGTTTAGTTAGGGTGAAGAGATTCAGGACTTCTGAATGCTCCGTGTATGGTTTGTTTCTCAAGCTAGGTATCATTTTGGTTACCCATCGTTGTACTCTTTCAAGTTTCTTTATATCTTTTTTGTAATAAGATGACCAGAACTGGACACAATACTCTAAATGTGGGCGAACTGGAGAATTATATAAGACGAGGATGATAATACTGGATTTTTATTCGAAAGCACTATCAGTGAATTCGATTAATTTGTTGACTTTCTTAACAGCCTCCATACACTGTTTGCTTGGTTTAAGGTCATTTGTTTTAATAATTCCTAAGTCTTCTTTTACGACTGACGTTATCTAGTTAACTGCTACTCATGGTGTAACGGGCTTTTCCTTTTCTATTTCCAATGTTTAGCATTTTGCACTTACTAATATTAAAGACCAATGCCAGGTTTGGGCCCAATTAAACAGTCGCTCCAGGTCACTCTGTATTGCCTGCCTCTGTAAAGATGTGTCTGCTCTGTTACGAATGTTAGTATCAGCAGCAAATTATGGTTATTGTACAAATTAAAACATCATCCATATCATTTGTGTATATTAAAACCAGAATAGGACAAAGTATTGAGCCCTATGGCACACCACTAGTAACATCTTTCCAGTCCGATTCTGTACAATTTATTGCGACCTTCTGTTTACGTTCTGCAAGCGAATTATGGAACCACCCGAGAACATTGCCTCTGAACCCATGTGCATTCAGTTTCTGAAGTAATCTTTTACGGGGAACTTTATCAAATGTTTTCTGAAAATCGAGATATTCAATGTCAACAGATCTGGTCTCATCATATATATATATATATATATATAGTTACATAGCCTATGATTTCCTCATCCTTTGTATAATTCTAACGTACAGTATGCTGCATGTTTGATCACGATTCGCCTCGTGGCTTCCATAGTGCGTGTTCTGCCTCACTCCCCCCCTCCTCCCTTATAGTAGAGTAAGTCGTTCTTTCTGTTGTTCAGAGCAGGAGTGTCAACTCTTTGTCCCCTGTGGCTTCATTTGCGCGTCCTTCTTACAAGTTGTATCAAGCTCTGCCGGCCCCTATATATTGAGCTCAGTCTCTGCATTAATTGCCACTTAGATCTACTCCTCATTTTGTTCACATCTCTGTCCTCCCCTGTACAGTTGTTATTATTTTTGTGAGTGCTCAGGAAGTCTCCAACCATCTAGCTGCTGTGTAATTTGAGTATAAGTGTTATTACATTTTTTCTTGTACTGTACGGCATAAGGTGTTAATTCGTAGGCCTGGTGAGGTTTTTGTGATTAATGTAAAGTTTTTACTGTCAGCCAGTAGTAATAATATTTTGTATCTGTAATAATATATCTTGCATTAACTGAGCATTATCCGGTTTTCTCATTTTATCAGGGCTGACTTAGATAAATTTACTCTTGCTAATTTCGTGTTAATAGAGGCTATTGCAGTTAACCATATATTTAACCTGTTTTTTGCCGTTACATTATCCTTATGAGTCCTAAATGTTTAGTTGTTAGTTTGAGCATTAAACTTTAACTTGTAATTTTCCCTAACTTTTTTATTTTGAACCTGGAACTTTGCGGGACAGTTTCTCTGTTCCGTAACATAAATTTGGCGACCTCTTATCAGGATATTCAGGATATGATCATAAGGATATTACTTGATATTTTGTGACTGTGATTTATTCATGATGTCTACTATTACTACTCTTGATGAAGAAAAAAGATTTTTTGTCAAATGTGCAAACAGTGTGTGATGTAGAAAACAGAACAAAGAATGAACTTAAGCTTGTTGCTCAACAATTGGGAATTGCTGTTCGCTCTCATCAGTCTAAAGATCAAATTGTTGACATGATTAATGAAAGCTTGTTTAATTTAACTCCTCCAGATGAGCAAAACGCAGATTGAAATACCTAAGTTACAGCTAGCCCTGCAGGAGGCTTGTGCTAAGGAGGCTGAGTTTCACACACAAGTTGAACTTGCTAGGATTCAGGCAGACCATGAGTATCGCATGAAACAATGTGGAACTGGATCATCTAGCTCTGATGATTTTGATGTGGCTAAAAATTTTAAACTTGTCCCTCCTTTTAATGAATCTGATTTAACAAAGTATTTTCAAGTGTTTGAGAGGGTAGCTACAGGTTTTAATTGGCCCAAAAAGTATTGGCCAATACTCCTTCAAACTGTTCTCACCGGTAAAGCTCAAGTAACTTATGCAACTTTGCCTCAGGATCAATCTGATAATTATGATGTAGTTAAGAGCTTGATTCTTAAGGCCTATGAGCTTGTTCCTGAAGCCTATAGAGTAAAATTTAGGACAACTTATAAGCCAGATAAGCAATCCCATGTTGAGTATGCAAAAATCAAAGAAGATCTGTTAGAGCAGTGGTTAAATTCTAAGAATGTGGATTCTGATTTTGACAAATTTAAGCAGATGATTTTGCTGGAGGACTTCAAAAGGTGTATTAATAATGATATAAGCCTCTATCTTGATGAGAGAAGAATAGATAATTTGTCTGAAGCTGCAGTGTTAGCTGATGAATATGTTCTCACTCACAAGAGATATTCTACAGAAAAAAGGAAAGCTGAGAGTAAGTACGTTGCCTCTACTCAGAGTACAGGTAACAGGAAAGAGAATAAAGATGATGTTTCTCAGGAAGTAAATACCAGCTTCACCTCTAGATTTCAGAAAAGTAAATGTACTTATTGTAGTAAGCTTGGTCATACTACGGAGAAATGTTTCAGGAGACAGCGTGATGTGAACAAAAAGGAGTCTTTAAATATTCAGTTAATTGGTCTAATGTCCACCCTTGAGAGTTCCCAGAATTCTTTAACTGAGTTAACTGAACCTGCTTTGAGGGGTAAATTAAATCCTCATAATGAAGCTTTTCTTTTGAGCAGTGACGTGGGTGACACTCTCAAGAGTTCATGTGCTAATTTCCTGTCTGATGGTTTTGTCAGTCCTCTGGACAGTAATGACAGGAAATCAGTTAAAATATATCGAGATACAGGTGCTTGCCAATCGCTTATGCTGACCAGTGTTCTAGGCTCTAATGTTAATTCCTCTGATGAAACTGTAATCTTACAAGGTGTAGGGAATAATTACTTCTCTGTCCCTCTGTGCAGAGTGAATTTAGAGTCTGGTTTTGTTAATGGTTCCGTTATGGTTGGGTTGGTTGAGACACTCCCAATGTCAGGTGTAACTTTCTTACTTGGAAATGATATTGGTGGAAGTCAAGTGTGTCCAGCTCCTCAGCTGTCTAGTGAGCCAGTGACTGCGACCCATGATTGTGATATCCCTGACGTGTTCTCTGCATGTGCTGTCACTAGGGCTAAGTCTAAAGTTACTGGTGACTTAGAGGATAATGATGATGATGATGTTATCCTAGCTGACAATTTTCTTGCTAATTTGGACCACTCACCAGATGAGGCAGTACCCCGTAGTGTTGATAATTTGTCTCGTCAAGAGTTGGTTGCGTTGCAGGTTGCTGACCCTGGGTTGAAAGGTCTAGCTAACTCTGCTTGCAGTGAGGAAGAGTCAGCTGGTGCTTCTACTTGTTATTATATAAAGTCAGGAGTACTTATGAGGAAGTGGAGACCCCCAACAGCATCAGCCGACTGTGAATGGGAGGTTGTACATCAAGTTGTCATCCCTCGTATTTGTAGGCAGGATATCATTAGAGTGGCTCATGATGCCAGTTTGGCAGGACACCTTGGAGTGAGGAAGACTGTGGCACGCATTTTGAAACACTTCTACTGGCCAGGTATCTTCAGAGATGTTTCCTGGTATTGCAGTCTTGTCACACCTGTCAAGTTGTGGGGAAGTGTAATCAGACCGAAAAGGTTGCACCTCTAGTTCCCATTCCTCCTTTTGAGGCGCCATTCACCCGTGTGTTGGTGGATATTGTGGGCCCTCTTCCTAAGACTTCTTCAGGATTTTCTTATGTGTTGACCCTGATTGATATGGCTACTCGTTATCTTGAAGCCATTCCACTTAGAAATATCTCAGCAAAGAACGTGGTTAAGGAAATGCTAGGGTTCTTCACAAAGTTTGGTCTGCCCAAGGAGGTACAGTCAGACCGGGGAAGTAATTTCATGTCAATGTTTTCAAGCAGTCTCTGAAAGAGTTGGGCATCACCCAGATCACGTCTTCAGCTTACCATCCCCAGACCCAAGGAGCGTTGGAGAGATATCATCAAACACTCAAATCGATGCTCAAGAAATACTGTTTGGAACATCAGAAAGACTGGGATAAAGGTCTTCCATTCGTTGTATTTGCCGCAAGAGAATCTCCAAATGAATCACTGGGCTTCTCACCCTTCGAACTACTGTTTGGCCATGAAGTAAGAGGACCCCTTAAGCTACTCAAGGAATGCTGGCTGTCGAAGGAAGATGACGTCAACCTGCTGGAGTATGTGATGAAGTTCAAAGAACGGCTGTCCACTGCTTTACAGCTGGCGAAAGAGAATTTAGGAGCTGCTCAGGAGAAGATGAAGACTTGGTATGATAAGAAGTCCAGGTTACGCCACTTTCAGCCAGGAGATCAGGTTTTGATTCTGCTACCGGTGCATGGGCAACCTCTTCAAGCCAAGTTTAGTGGTCCTTATTTCGTGGAGAAGAAACTCAGTGATGTCAACTATGTCATCGCCACACCAGATTGTAGAAAGAACAAGCAACTTTGTCACATCAACATGCTAAAGTTATATTACAGGCGGGACGAAAATAACCCAGTCTGCACTGTGGCTGTTCCACCCGAGTCTGCAAGTGAAGTTCTCCCATGCGGCATGAGCCTGAGTGATAGTTTGGGGAAGAATCCTGATATCATGAATGATCTCCAGATTAGCTTTCTCATCTAGCTCCCGAGGAAAGGCAGGAGTTTTCGGCATTACTGCAGGAGTACCCGCAAGTGTTCCGTGCTACTCCAGGAAAAACCACTGTGTTGATGCATGATGTCGATGTTGGAGACGCAAAGCCAATTAAACTGCCTCCTTACCGTGTGAACCCAGTGAAAGTTCCTCTCATCCAGAAGGAGCTTGGCTACCTGTTGGACCACAAGATGATTGAGCCCTGTCAGAGCGAGTGGAGTTCTCCTGTCACTCTAGTCCCTAAGCCAGGTGGGTCACAGCGGCTTTGCATTGACTACAGACGTGTTAATCAGATAACCAAAACAGACACTTACCCTCTCCCTCGCGTGGAAGATTGCATAGACAAGATAGGAAAGGCTAGGTACATAAGTAAGTTTGATTTGTTAAAGGGATACTGGCAAGTACCTATGACTGAACGTGCTAGGGAGATCTCATGTTTTGTAACACTAGGAAAGACTTTTGCATGTTCTGTAATGCCATATGGTATGAAGAATGCACCAGCCACTTTTCAGAAGCTCATGAATTTTTGTAACAGAGGGTTTGGCAGGGTGTGTTGTTTATACTGATGATGTATTAATCTTCAGTGACAACTGGAAAGATCACGTATGCCATGTGAGTACATTTCTTCAGCGTTTGGTTCAGGCTAATCTTGTAGCTAATTTATCAAACTGTGAGTTTGGTCAAGCTAAAGTTCAGTACCTTGGGTATGTAATTGGTGATGGACACGTTGCACCACCAGCAGCTAAGGTTCAGGTTATAAGTGATCTTCCCAGACCTAAAAGTAGGAAAGAGCTACAAAGATTTTTGGGAATGGTAGGTTATTACAGGAGATTTGTTCTTAACTTTTAAATTTTTATATCACCACTTACAGACCTACTGAAAAAGGGAGTTAAATTTGTCTGGACCGATAACTGTGAGTCCTCTTTCAGCAAACTTAAAGCTATCCTATTAAATCAGCCAGTGCTCGCTACTCCAAATTTTGCTAAGCCTTTTAAGATGGCTGTTGACGCAAGTGATACAGGAGCTGGGGCTGTTTTGCTGCAAGAGGATGATAAGGGTATTGAACACCCTGTATCTTATTACAGTAAGAAGTTCACTCCATCTCAAAAGAACTACTCAACTATTGAGAAAGAGCTTTTGGCCTTGATATTGGGTTTACAGCATTTTTCATTTTATTTGTGTTCTGGTTTTGACCCCATAGTCATTTATACCGATCATAACCCACTGAAATTCCTTAGTAAGTTTAAAGATAAAAATCAGAGATTGACAAGATGGAGTCTACTTCCTCAGGAGTATTCATTAGACATACAACATATCAAGGGGAAAGAAAATGTTATTGCAGATTGCTTATCTAGACTTTAGACAGATTGTTTTAGAGTAATAAGAAATTTCCTTTGTAAATTTCTTTTTCTTTGTGGGGAGGTGTTACATAGCCTATGATTTCATCATCCTTTGTATAATTCTAACGTACAGTATGCTGCATGTTTGATCACGATTCGCCTCGTGGCTTCCATAGTGCGTGTTCTACCTCACTCCCCCCCTCCTCCCGTATAGTAGAGTAAGTCGTTCTTTCTGTTGTTCAGAGCAGGAGTGTCAACTCTTTGTCCCCTATGGCTTCATTTGCGCGTCCTTCTTACAAGTTGTATCAAGCTCTGCCGGCCCCTATATAATGAGCTCAGTCTCTGCATTAATTGCCACTTAGATCTACTCCTCATTTTGTTCACATCTCTGTCCTCCCCTGTACAGTTGTTATTATTTTTGTGAGTGCTCAGGAAGTCTCCAACCATCTAGCTGCTGTGTAATTTGAGTATAAGTGTTATTACATTTTTTCTTGTACTGTACGGCATAAGGTGTTAATTCGTAGGCCTGGTGAGGTTTTTGTGATTAATGTAAAGTTTTTACTGTCAGCCAGTAGTAATAATATTTTGTATCTGTAATAATATATCTTGCATTAACTGAGCATTATCCGGTTTTCTCATTTTATCAGGGCTGACTTAGATAAATTTACTCTTGCTAATTTCGTGTTAATAGAGGCTATTGCTGTTAACCATATATTTAACCTGTTTTTTGCCATTACATTATCCTTATGAGTCCTAAATGTTTAGTTGTTATTTTGAGCATTAAACTTTAACTTGTAATTTTACCTAACTCTTTTATTTTGAACCTGGAACTTTGCGGGACAGTTTTCTCTGTTCCGTAACAATATATATATATATATATATATATATATATATATATATATATATATATATATATATATATATATATATATATCATAGAAGAAACCCAAAAGATTCGTAAGGCAAGAGCGATTATTTTGAGATTTTGTACTTCTAAGTGCTTAACAAATTTATCTCTGAGAATAGTTTACAACAACTTGCACACTACTGAAGTTAAACTTATTGGTCGATAATTTCCTGGCTCCGATTTGTTGCCTTTTGGATTATCGGGGTTACATTTGCTAGTTTCCACTCACGAGACACCTTACTGTTTCTTAGGGATTTACTGAATAGCTTCTTAGTGATTTATTGAATCACTATGATAGGGAGATAGGGGAAAGTGGGGATGGGGGAGAGTGGGAAATGGGAGGGGGTGGGAGATGGGGGGAGAGTGGGAGATGGGAGAGTGGGAGATGGGGAAGAGTGGGATAGTGGGAGAACACGGAGACAGTGGGAGGGGCGTGAGATTGGGAATAGAATGGGAGAGGGGGGAGAAACTGGAAAGGGGAGAGAGAAGGAAGAGAGCGAGAGAGGGAAAAACGGGGGAGGGAGGGAAAAAGGGGGAGAGAAGGAGAGGGGGGAAAGAATGGGAGAGGGGGAAGAGTGGGAGAGGAGGAAAGTGAGTGAGAATGGTGGAGCGAGAGGACTGGGGAGGGGGGAGAGTGGAAGAAGGGAAGGGAGAGAATAGAATGTAGGAGAGAGTGACTGAGGGGAGTGTCGAGAGTAGAATGTGGGAAGGAGTGCGAGAGAGGTGGGAGAGTATGGGTGAGAGACAGTTGCATGCAGTAAGCTTCGAAAGAGACAGGTTGGGAGAGTGAGTAAGTATGTGTGTGAGAGTGAAAGGCAAGTGGGCGAGTGTGTGAATGTGAGTGAGGGTGCGTGTGACTTTGTGAGACTGAGCCATGCTGAAAAAAGCTTGGAGTTGTGTATAGGAGTGTAAGAGTTAGTGAGTGAGTGTGAGGCAGAGGGTGTTTAGGAGTCTGCGTGAGTGTAAGAGCGAGGGTATGTGAAAATGTGAGCTGGGGAATGCGTAAGAGTGTATGTGAGTGAGAGGTTGTGTGAAGTGTGAGAGAATGTTGGAATGAGAGAGGATGGAGTGTGGAAGTGTGTGTGTGTGTGTGTGTGTGTGTGTGTGTGTGTGTGTGTGTGTGTGTGTGTGTGTGTGTGTGTGTGTGTGTGTGTGTGTGTGTGTGTGTGTGTGTGTGTGAGCTCGCGTGCGCGGAAGAAGTGCAAGGAAAGCAATGATTACATATGTATGGGTGAATTTATAAAGCAATCATAATGAGGAAGGCAAGAGAGCTTGCAGATGAAAAAGAGACTGGATGGTTGGTTGTGTATTTGAAAGATAATACAAATGAAAGAATGTGATGATAGCTGAAAGGTAAATACATTTCTTTTTGTGTTTTATTCCTGACAGATTGGAGAAACTGTAGGTTAGAAAGAGCAAGGGTGAAAATAGACGATGGAACGAGGGGAGGGAACTGTGTAAGAAACCGAAGGAAAGCACTGGAAGGAGGAGGAGGAGGAGGAGGAGGAAGGGAAGGGGAGGGAAGAGAAGGGTAGAGAGGTGAGACAGGAGAACCACTCATGTTAAAAGCGCGAGGATACAAGTGGGGATCTGTGAATGAAATATGGGAAGGATATTCAGAACTGACAGAGGAAATCCAGGGAATCTGGTTTTGGAGAGATGTAAAGGAAACTGCAGACAATGCTGAAGAAAGATGCCACGAAACATCTGAGAGAGAGAGAGAGAGAGAGAGAGAGAGAGAGAGAGAGAGAGAGCATAATCATTTGCTCAGCACTGTGGGCAAAAGGCGGAGATAAGATTTTAATAATGTTACGAGGAAGTGTGAGTTGAATATATACAGCACAGGGACTTTACCAAGGCGAACTTTCTCTGCCTCCCTCCCTTTCCGCCCGGTTATACTACTTCGTTATTGGACGTAACATACAATATATATATATATATATATATATATATATATATATATATATATATATATATATATATATATTCCTATTCCTGGATTCCTCCAAGCCTACTCAGTTTATCAGTATGAATGAGGAACAGGTTGGTGCGATTATGATGATGACGATGGTGATGATGATGATCATCATCATCATATTACATTTTGACAGACCCTTTCAAATGTAATCCAAATTTCCTAGGGCGTTTTTGGAAAAATGCAATTCTTTTTCTCTCTTTTGTCCCATAGAATTAGTTCCTTCTCTTTCCGTGTTTCTGGTTCCTACCTTACCAAATCTGTAAGTGATCTGTAAGTGATGATGATGATGATGATGATGATGATTGTTGTTGTTATTATTATTATTATTATTATTATTATTATTATTATTATTATTATTGTGGTGGATATGGGAGCCCATCATCCACTCACTCAATGTAGAGATCCTATATGATCTCTACACTGAATGACAAGCCAAATAGTTTCCAGTACCCAGGAAACCATTTACTTCGCTGGGTGGTAACCATATAACCTGGGTTTTTGGCAGGGTTAAGTGTTCCCCAGATCCCCCTATCCAAAATCAGTTAATCATGGCAGTTGTTTCAGAAAGCCTCGGAGAGCCCAATACCTGCCCAGGGCCCCAACCAAATGGGCAGACTAGCATAGCCATGTGGAATGTGAGAGGTGTAAATGAGAGCAAGACGGTGCAAGTAGTGATTATGTACAACAGTGCGAAACATACCGTGATGGGACTGCGTGAAACGAAGATGAAAGGGTGTGAAGTGGAGGAGTGGGAGGGTGTGAAATGCGTAAGATCGGGCATGAATGGGCGAGCAAGATGCAAGGAAGGAGATGCTTTGTTGATGAAGGAGGTACAGAGTGGAATGAGAGACTACAAATGTGTCAGCTCGAGGTGTATGTATGTCAAGTTCAAGTTTTGAGAAAGTGAAAGTCACAGTAATTGTGGCTTATGCACCGTATGAGGACAGGAGTGAGAGAGAGAAAGACAGGTTTTGGGATGAGCTGGATGAAGTAGTGGGAGAAATGCCCAAGGGCTATAAAGTAATCGTAATGGGTGATATAAATGGAAGAGAAAACACTGGTCCTGAGGATGATATAATGGGTTGTAATGGAGTACCAGGAGGAAATGATAATGGGAAGCGACTAAATGATACGTGCCAGGAGAGAAGGTTGTGCATTTGTAACTAGTATTTCAAACACAAAGATGCACATAAACATACATGGTATAGCGGGAACGGAGATCGTGCTGAAAGAAGCCTGATTGATTACGTGCTCGTAAAGAGGTCGATGATGGGAATGGTTGCTGACACGAGGGTGGTGAGAGAATGATGTGGAGGTCTGTCAGATCATATGAATGTGGTATGCAAGATCAAGCTGAGTGGGGTGAGGTGAATCAGGAGAGAGAGGATTAGTCAGGGAGAAAGACTGAAAGTTGAGAAGCTGAGAATCATAGAAATGGCAGATGTTTACAGGACCAAAGTAGGGGAGGAGTTAGAATCAGTGAATTGGAATTAAATGGATCTGGACAGCCTGTGGAATGCATATAGAGATTGCTTAGTTAGTAATGCTAAAGAGGTGTGTGGCAAGAGTAACAACAAAGAAGAAAGGTTCGGCATGGTGGGATGATGAGGTTAAGAGAGCAGTGGAGGAAAAGAGGAAGAAGTAGCTAAAATGCTTATATGACAGGGGCTCAGTTGAAATAAGAAATGAATATACTGACAGCAAGAAGCTCACAGAGAGGCTGATGAAGAGGAGAAAGAAGGAGGTAAATGATGATCTAGGAAGAAAATTAATGCAAACTGCTCTGAAAATAGGATGTTATTTTGGAAAGAGGTGCGGAAATGTTGAAGTGAAAGAAATGTGATGGTGTGAAGGATGCAGGCGGTAGATTGCTAACTCATGGGGATGAAGTAAGGACCAGATAGAAAGAATATTTTGAAAGCCTGATGAATGGGAATAGAGAGAACAGAGCGGCTGTAAACATGATTGGTTTGGGAGTGTGCAGAGGAGGAATGCAGTGCCAGAAGACGTGATACTAGCACAGGTGATGAGTGCTGTGAAGCGGCTGAAAAATGGGAAAGAAGTTGGGGTTGATGAGATCTATGCAGAGATGATTGAGTGCAGTGGAAAGAGTGGAATAAGTGCTTGTTGGAGATATGTAAGAAGGCATGGATGAGCGAAATTTTGCCAGCAGAGTGGAAAAAGGTTGTGATTGTGCCCCTGTACAAAAATAAAGGTGAGCGAAGTGAGTGCAAGAATTATTGTGGCATAAGTTTATTGAGTGTGGTAGGGAAAGTATATGAGAGAATTATTACAGAGAAAGTAAGAGAGATATCAGAAGTCCTAGTGAGTGATGAACAGGGTGTCTTTAGGAGTGGCAGAGGATGTATGGATCGAGTATTTGCAGTGAGACAGATAGCAGAGAAGGTTTGTGAGAAGGACCACAAGGTGTTTATGGCATTCATGGATCTGGAAAAAGCATATGACAAAGTGGACAGAGAAGGATTGTGGAAAGTTTTGCGCATGCACGTTGTAGATGGTAAGCTTATAGCTGCCGCCAAGAGTTTTTGTGATGGTAGTGAAGCATGTGTAAGGGTTAATGGGCATCTATGTGAATGGTTCACGATCGGTGTGGGCGTGCGACAAGGTAGTGTGATGTCCCCATGGTTGTTCAATATATATACGGATGGGATAATTTGAGAAGTAAAAACACGAGTAATGGAGAGGGGGATGGCATTGGTAATGAATAGTGATGGATTATCTCAAATTTGTTGTATGCTGGTGATGCAGTACTGCTTGCAGTTACCGGACAAGAACTTGATAGGTTAGACCAGAGTTTTACTGATGTCTGTGAGCTTCATACTTTGAGAGTAAATGTAGAAAAGAGTAAAGTGATGGTTATTGAGAGAGAAGGTGACTCCCAGTGCGATGTTACAGTGAATGGAGAGAGACCGGAATTTGTAAGAGAGTTCAAATATCTGATAGAAAAGACAGGAAAATGTGCAAAAGAAGTGGAAAGGAGAGTGATACAAGGAAGAAAAGCAGCTGTTGCAATGAAGGCCGTGATAAGAAACAGTGTTGCAGCTGCACGAGGCTTACATGAAGGAGTGTTAGTGCCAACTTTAACATTTGGATGTGAGACTTTGGTGTGGCATGAAAATAAAAAGTCAAGAGTAAGAGCAGTGCAGATGGGACTGCTGAGGAATGTATGTGGAGTACAGAGGGTGGATAGGATACGGATTAATGTGATTCATGAAAGATGTGGAGTGAGGAAGTCGGTGGACACAAGAATCGAAGAGAGTGTACTGAGATGGTATGTTCATGTGGAGAGAATGGATAACAATAGAGTGCTGAAAAAGATATATCTGAGCGGTGGAGAGATATGGTGGATAAGTGTGTGAGGATGAGAGGTTTGGAAGTCGGTGAGGCTAGGGAACTGACAAGAGATTGAGCTGGCAAGATGAATGTTGTGAGAAGTGCATGATCGAGGATTTGTCACCCCTTTTAAACGTGGCAGCGTCCGGATTGACTCTATTGGATACGTTTGTGTGAAGGTACAGAATGTGGTCAATGTTTTTGGCGTATCCGATAGAGCCAATATTCGGGAGGCTTGAATGATGAGTGAATGGAAACGTGGCCCATTGGGTTCGGCAAATTTGGGCTGCCTGGCTATTGCTACTCCTCACCCTGCCCTAGGGTGGGAAAGGAGGTCCGGATGATGATGATGACGACGACGACGTCGACGACGACGACGATGATGATGATGATGATGATGATGATGATGATTGATGATGATGATGATGATGATGATGATTGATGATGATTGATTGATTGATTGATTGATGATGATTGATTGATTGATGATGATGATTGATTGATTGAATGATGATTGATTGAATGATGATGATTGATTGATTGATTGAATGATGATGATTGATTGATTGATTGAATGATGATGATTGATTGATTGATTGAATGATGATGATTGATTGATTGATTGAATGATGATGATTGATTGATTGATTGAATGATGATGATTGATTGAATGATGATGATTGATTGATTGATTGAATGATGATGATTGATTGATTGATTGAATGATGATGATTGATTGATTGATTGAATGATGATGATTGATTGATTGATTGAATGATGATGATTGATTGATTGAATGAATGATGATGATTGATTGATTGATTGAATGATGATGATTGATTGATTGATTGAATGATGATGATTGATTGATTGATTGATTGAATGATGATGATTGATTGAATCATGATGATTGATTGATTGATTGAATGATGATGATTGATTGATTGATTGAATGATGATTGATTGATTGATTGATGATGATTGATTGATTGATTGATTGATGATGATGATGATTGATTGATGATGATGATTGATTGATGATGATGATGATTGATGATGATGATGATGATGATGATTGATGATGATGATGATGATGATGATTGATGATGATGATTGATGATGATCATGATGATGATGATGATGATGATGATTGATGATGATGATGGTGATTGATGATGATGATTGATGATGAAATTATTATTTTCATTATTATTATTATTTTCATTATTATTATTATTTTCATTATTATTATTATTTTTTTTATTATTATTATTTTTATTATTATTATTTTTATTATTATTATTATTTTTATTATTATTATTATTATTATTTTTATTATTATTATTATTATTTTTGTTATTATTATTATTATTTTTATTATTATTATGATTATTTTTATTATTTGTATTATTTGTATTCTTATTTGTATTATGTGTATTATTATTTTTATTATTTTTATTATTATTTTTATTATTTTCATTATTATTTTTATTATTTATATTATTATTTTTATTATTATTTTTATTATTTTTATTATTATTTTTATTTTTATTATTATTATCATTTTTATTTTTATTATTTTTTTTATTTATTTTTATTTTTATTATTATTTTTTTATTTTTATTATTATTATTTTTATATTTATTATTATTTTTATTTTTATTATTATTTTTATTTTTATTATTATTTTTATTATTATTATTATTTTTATTATTATTATTATTATTATTATTATTATTATTATTATTATTAATATTATTATTATTATTATTCTATCTATCTATATACTTAGGCAGCTTCCTCCAAGGAAAGGGAGGTAGCCGAGACAGGACGACACACTTCCAATTTACTCATCATTCAAACACATTCATTCGCATCTTAGCCCCAAAGGGGAGAAGGGACAGATCCTCACTGCACCACACCGCACAAGGGTCAACTGCGCAGTGCAATCAGTGACATCTGCAGCAGGGCCCGAAAGCAGAGCTGGTTTACCCCTGCCACACACTAATAGACCCATCCCCTTACCCACACCTGACCTGACTCGCTGATCAGACCAACTGCGGGAGAATATCTCCTCAGGGCTGCGTCATCATTTATTCATTCACAATTTCTCTCCATTTATTTCTGTCACGAACAGCCACTCTTCCTTGATCAACAGGCAGCCCTCTCACAACCAGCGCTCTCTTCACATTGTCCATCCATCCTATTCGTGGTCTTCCTCTCAGCCTTACACCTCTCACATCAGATCTAGTTATCTTTTTCACCAATCGCTCATTATCCATTCTCTCCATATGCCCAAACCATCGCAACACCCTCTGCTCAACTCTACCAGCCATCTCCCGAACAACTCCAGTTCTCCTTCACACTTCATCATTTCGCACTCGATCCATACGCGTCACTCCACACATACTCCTCAGACACCTCATCTCCATTACATTCAAACTTTTCCTCTCTGCTACACCCATATCCCATGTTTCAGCCCCATATAACGCAGTTGGTACCACAACACCCTCATACAACTTCTCTTTACATCCATTCTAAGCGAAAGACATCTAAACACCTTTTTCATTCCTCCCAGCACCTTTCCTACTTCATTCATTCTAAACTTTACTTCTGCATCTATTCTTCCATCCACAGCAACATGTGACCCTAAATATTTAAAACACTCTACCTCCTCAAGCAACTCACCATTCAAAACTAGATTCATCCCCCTACCATCTACCAACCTCGTACACTTCATCACTTTACTCTTATTCTCTTTTACTTTCAATTTCCTCCTTTCACACACCCTTCCAAACTCCTCTACCAGCTGTGTCAATCTCTCCTCTGAATCAGCCACCAGTGTAGTATCATCTGCAAACAGCAGCTGCTTCAGATTCCACTTTCCACCATCAACATTAACCAGACTCAGACCTCCACCTAAAACTCTTGCATTCACCTCCCTTACAACACCATCCATATAAATATTAAACAACCAAGGCGGCATCACACATCCCTGTCGCAGCCTCACTCTCACGGGAAACCAATCACTCACAGCATTTCCCACTCTTACACACGCTCTACTATTTACATAAAAACTCTTCACCCCTTTTAGTAACCTACCATCAAGTCCATATGATCTTAAAACAATCGACAAAGTCTCCCTATCAATTCTAATATACGCTTTCTCTAAATCCATGAATGCCCAAAACACATCCTTGCCTTTCGCTAACTACTTTCCAAACACCTGCCTCACAGCAAACACCTGAATTCTGAGAAGAAAGAGAAAAGAAAAGGTGCAAGAGGAAGCAAGTGAAGCTTGTGAAGAACATTCCGAGCAATGTTAAACACAACTTTTGTCTTCCGAGCCGAGGGAAGGAGAAGGAGGTGACTGGACATATCCCCTTGTATGAGGCTGTGTTGTGGCCAGCTTACCATGGCGGTCCCTGCGCCTCTTCCCGTCGCACATTTATTACTTCCGCTACTTCTGTTGGCCACGCCAATGCCTGGTAGGTACGGACTTTTATATAATTTTGATAATGCATTTTGTTGTTGATTTTTTTTCTACTTTATTTCGTAATTCGCATACTCCCTCACTTTTTTTTTATTACATGCATTCCATCTTTTATTTTTTTCAAACCACACCTACTCATGTTTAGTGCGAACATTGAATAATATTTTATACGGGCTTAGTTTACCCATACACAGTTACCTTAGATTTTGTTTTTCGAATTTCTCTTTTCTCATTTAATATTTGCTCACGCCCTTTCCTGCATCCCACTCACTACTTACGTTGCCTCTAATAGTTTTCCTGCTACTTGATACATACAGGTTTTTTTTTTTTTTTCTTCTTAGCAATGTTGTAATTTGATATTGTTTTAACAGCGGAACCAATTTGTCTCCACTTTTTCGTCGTTGGCTTATTCTTTCACCCCTTTCCATGCCGCACACTACCTCTTTCAGCTGCTTCTATTGGGCATATGGATGTCTGATGAAGATAGTCTAAGTGTGGCATGCAGGTTGGATCATACGTCACGAATCCAAATCAGCGTCACCAGTGTTTTTCTGCATAATCTTCTATTCCCCGTTACACTTTTCATTCTTCAGAGTGTTTTTTTTTTTTTTTTTTTTTACTAAGTGGTTGACTGGAAACTTAGTGAAGCAATCAAATTATCAACGCTTATACACCAGTCCTGAATGAAACAGCCCTAGCATGTATTCAATAATGGATGATAGATGTTAGCGCCGAAGTGGTGACAGTTGGAGGTGAAGTACTGTACATAGAAGGACAATTGGGCCACGGGGAACAGTCTGTTAAGCCAATGCCAGAGTCGTAAAAAATATAATAGATAATTTGAGTGTTGTGAAGGTATATATATCAAAGTTTTTTTTTTTTTTTTCAACAAGATCAAGAGCAGTACGCACTGCTCTCATACGCTTGACGTCTGGCAACAGCCAGGAAAACATTTCCATGGCCGTAGGCGGAGGCAGGAGCAATACACCGGTACCACAGAAGCTGCCTTAGGGGTACAAGGGAGGGGGTACAGCCTCCATCCCCCAGTACCGACCCGGCAACACATATCCACAGTTTTCAAGATGAAGACATGGAATTTGAATGGGTATAATTACACATTCCATTAGGATGTAGGTACAACACAAACTGCCCTTGGTATGTAAAGGGGGAGATGAAACTCTCATCCATAACCCTATAAAATAATGTCCATAACTTATATAAAAAAGACTTAACTTGCGTATCATTATTGATACTGACCCAAATAAATCAGGAAGCCAGAGGAACTGGGCATGGGTGCTGAGGGGGTGAGCTCAGCCCCGATTCCAATCCACAAGAAAATTTAAAAATTTTCTGGATAAACAAATATATTGTTAGGTGCCCGTGTGTGTGTGTGTGTGTGTGTGTGTGTGTGTGAGAGAGAGAGAGAGAGAGAGAGAGAGAGAGAGAGAGAGAGTACCGATGTTGTTAGTTGTGTTTTTCTTGTGTTGATATTGTTTAAATGTCATTTTTGCTTGCTTTGTTGGGTTGTGGGATTCTGCAAGAGTTGTGTTGTGCCACAGGTGTTATGCGTGGTGTAGTAACACTTGTATGTATTGAAGTGATGGTTGTGGGGGAGCATCGGTGGTCTATTGATTAGCAAACTTACGTAGCATCTTGAAGACCAATAGTTCACAATAGGTGAATGTATCGCCAGTCTGTCATTTCATCATCCAAACACATTTATCACCGTCAGATTCATGTATCAAGAGGTAGACGTCCAGTCACCTAATGTAATTATATTTTGACATTTATAGCCACCCATTCGTAAACAATAGCACTTTCTTCTCACCCTGTCGATAATGCATTTTAGCAACCTCCAACGCCAGTATCAAAGCACAACGCACGTCCTCATGGAAAGTACTGTATATTTCCTCATGCCTGTACGTCATGACACACTGTGCCCGTTTCCTTGTAATATAAGGGAGAGAGAGAGAGAGAGAGAGAGGAGGGAGTAAATAGGAAGTACAGATAACAGGAAGCCTGTTGGTCCATGACAAGGTTATTTATTGGGAAAAAACGCCAGTTTATACTAAGATCTACCAAACGTATGAGAGAAAAGCATAGACAAGACAACGACTCCCCCACCCACCATACCATCTGGTTATACTGGCAGGAAAGAGAAAGAAAAAACACCACTCTTGTTAGAAAGAACAAGCATGGAAAATTCAATAGGTGAGGTAGAAGAGGGACATCTATCCACTATGTAATCTCTGTTCTACAGAGCTATACAAGACGGGGCATACAAAATTGCAAATGTTCTCACTATAATTAAGCAAACGTCTCACAGTTGTCAGTATAAACTTGAACCTGAATATAAACAACACAGAGTTAGTTATAGCTTATAGTCTCATAATATTTATGTAACAGAATTTCAAATGTATCAATAGTGTTTGCACTAACCATGTAGCCTACCCCATGTTTCACATGTGAATATTAAAATAATATTCCCCTATATTACTTTTGCAGCTCTTGCTTTTGAGTTTTATTCCTTTCTTTCTAGTCAAGGTATCATTCTATATTTCGAACCAAATAATAATCATATCTAACATCGTAAGATTTGTTAATAACTTTAAACACTTGTTTAAAATCTCCTCTGAGTCATCGCTTTTCCAGAGAAAACATAATTTCTGTAGTCGCTCTTCGTAGGGAAAATTTCGCAGAGATGGGATAATTTTTGTGGCTCTGTGCTGAGCTCGCTCGAGCCTGTCTTCGTCCTTAATAAGATGTGGGACCATTTCTACACACAGTATACCGGGTTGGGTCTAACCAATATTAAGTTTAAAGCTTGGAGGCTAAATCGGGCGTTTATGTTCAAATTTCCGTGCGATGAAGACAGGCATTTTGTTTGCCTTGTTACTGGCTGATATACGTTGCTTTGAGTTCTTTAAGTCGCTTTTGATAGTAATTCCTAAATCCTTCTCGTCCTTTACTTTCGGCAGTGAGGTATTGAACAAATGAAACTCATATTTAATGTTTTGGTCGAAAAAGTGCATTGCCTTACATTTATGTGCATTAAAATTCATCTGCCACTTTTCATTCCAAATTATTTACTTATCTAGGTCGTTTTGTACAGGTTCATCGACTGCATTTGCAGGAACTTTGCCTCCAATCTTCGTATCATGTGCCAACTTCGCTACCCTAGAAACAAGTACATTTTCAGTATCATTGATATATATTGTGGAAAAAACTGACCCTTTAGGAACTTAGCTTGTTACCACCAGCCAGTCAGATGAATCGCCTTTTATTATTTCACGTTGTTTGCGATTCATTAACCAATCACCAATCCATGAACAAATTTTTTTGGAGAGGCCGCGGGCTTTTAACTTTTCTAGTAGTCTAGATAGAGGACCTTATAAAATGTTGAAACTCTTTCTGGAACGAAACAAAAGCATTTGTGGGCTGAATGCTAATCCCCCGCCAAAATATGTTACTGGCTATGGTACACACATGGCAGTAAATCTGTGACCAGGGTAGGGCCAATACTGACAGAGGGCAGCAAAATCTAACATCTTCAAGCCTCAGTGTGGACGATTCTCGCGAAGCAGTTGAGTTGTTGGAACTTGATTTCACCCCATCACTGGCTCACACAGATACCTACAGTAATTTATCCTATGGTTTTCTCCATCCAAGTGTGGAGGAAGAGGCATGAATGATGGTGATGATGATGATCATGATGATGATAATGCTAAGGCATATACGGTACCGTTATATAAGTTTACTTTTGTGTGTGGGGGGGTGAGGGGGGCTGTGTTCATAGGAGTTTATGCGCGCGCGCGCGTGTGCGTGCGTGTGTGTGTGTGTGTGTGTGTGTGTGTGTGTGTGTGTGTGAACAAATGAGCAGATCCCTGTGATAGTGAAGTAGGTCTGCATGTGATCAGTTTGAGGACGCACATTTTTGTCTGACGTTAGTGGATGTTTAGATATGTCATAAAAGAAATTGATTATATATCTGTTCACATTGTTTATTCCTTGTTTATCTTTCATTTCATTCAGTAATTGCTATTAGCGTCAAGGTGGCTAAGAAAGGCAGCCGACATAATTAATCTTAGATCCCCCTCCCCCCCAAAAAAAAAGATAAAATCACTCAGCAGTTACTTCAACAAACAAGGGATGAGACTACGACACAGCTAATGTCTGACTTGGCTCGTATCTCTGACTGGGGTAAAAATAATCTGGTTGTTTTTAATGTATCAATGACTCAGTCTTTACACCTATCAACTCGACACAATCTTCCACAGGAGTACCCTCAAAGGTTTAATAATATCCAGCTCAATCCTGCATCATCCTTAAACATGCCTGGGGTTTCATTCACTCGGGACTTATCTTGGAAAAATCATATTCCATCTCTTGTAAAATCTGCTTCCAAGAGATTAGGTATGCTAAACCGACTCCGTATCTTCTTTACCCCTGCACAGTTGTTGACTTTATACGCGGGTTTTATTCGCCCCTGTTTAGAGTAAAACACTCATGTGTCGGGAGGCTCCCTAACATACAGCTCTTCTCAAAAGTTTGGAGTCAAAGACTTTTTGTCTCATCAACTCTCCTCCTCTTACTGACTCCCTTCAACCTCTGTCTCTTCACCGTACTGTTGCATCTTTATCTCTTTTCTATCGCTACGTCAGTGGTCACTGCTCCTTTGAACTGTCTTCATGCATCCCTCCACCTCTACGAAGGGTGCATAGCAACAAATTCTCATCCCTTTTCTGTCCAACACTTTAATGCAAGAGTTAACCGTTACTCCCAGTCCTTCATTTATGCAACAGGTCATCCCTGGAACTGTCTCCCTCTGTCTGTATTTCCTAATTTCTATGATCTTCAGTCTTTCAAACGCAGTGTGTCCAGGCATCACGAAATGAACGGATCTTGAACTTGGCTCTCTCTCTCTCTCTCTTTTTTTTTTTTTTTTTCTTGGAAGGAACGGTTTGCGGGCTGCTGGCCTTTGATTCCTTCTTTATTAAAAAAAAAAAACTTCCTCAGTTATTTCTTCTTACTTATTATGCCGGGAGTAACACGTAGCACCAGTCGAGCAGGGCGGTACTCCCAAGGTGGATGGAAAGCTGATGACGGGGAGAGCTGGAGCTCCTGTTTCATCAGCCCTCGGAACTAGCGTCTGACCATTCACTTTTGCTGAACTTTTTCAGTGTTTCAGTAACACAGAGAGTAGGCCAGCACTCTCCAATACAAGTTCCTCTAACTGTCAACACGAAACCACATGCACATTACACTTTCAAGTCAAAATTAAAATAAATGTGACATAAATTCACCAAGCCTCGGAGTCCTTCCGAGGGGAGGGGGGTATCAAAGCCCCCACCATCCGTCCCTCTACCGGTGACGACCAGGCAAGTTGCCTGGAACCACTGTCTGACTTACTTCTTTATATCTGCAATATTCGCGGTCTTTCCTCTAACTTTCTCTCTGTTGACCACCACGTCTTCTCCTCCTCTAAACCTCATCTTCTCTCCGTCACTGAGACTCAACTGTCTGAGACGACTGATAGCAGACCCTTCTCTGTATCCTTCTATTTTCTCTGTACTCATTTCAAATCCATTAGTGGCTATTATGTATATGTACACAACGACCTATCTTGCTTTTCTGATCCTGAACTTCAATCTTCTGAATTCTCTACACTCTGCTTTCAGCTTTCCTGTCATTACCTGACTAAATATATCTGTGCTGTTTACTTATCCCCTAATTCTACTTACTATGAAAAATTCTTCAACTGTCTTACTTCTAACACATCCTATCAATTTCCCCTATTTATGATATCTCCGTTTTAGGAGATTTCAGTGTTCACCACCACCACTGACTATCTTGTTTTACTGATCCACCTGGTGGGCAAGCCTACATTTTTTTCTATGACCTTGAGTAGCTTGTACAGCACCCTGCCCGAATCTCTGACAGCCTTGGAGAAACTTCCAACATACTTGACCTCTTTCTTAAAACTAATCCTTCTGCTTATGCTGTAAATAGTTCCTTTCCGTTGGGCTCCTACGATCACTGCCTTATCACCTCAACCTGTCCTATTGCTCCAGTACTGACCGTGGACCCTCCCAAGAAGTGACGGTTGTGGCACTTTGGAGCTGTGGATTGGGAAGCGCTCAGGCAATCCTTTGATTTTTCCTTGAATGATTATTGCTTCCGTGGCTGAGAGCCATGTGAGAGTGCCCTGCGCATTAAAGAGGTTATTTTCTCGGGCATGAAAGCTACATTCTTTTCTCATATCCTATGACTAATGAAAAAAAAAAAATGGTTTAAACATGCTTGTTCTAATGCTGTCCAGAACAAGGAGACTGCTTACAAAAGGTACCAGACCCAGCCCACTCCTGAATCTTTTCTCTTTTATGTTTCTGCTCTGAACCGTGCTAAGTCCATTCTTCACCCTGCTAAAAATAATTTCCTTCGTACTAAGTGCTCTGAACTCTCCAACCCAAATTCTTCCCACTCCTTCTGGCACCTTGCTAAAAATCTTTCTAACAGCATTACCTCATCATTCTTTCATCCTCTTTTCCACTCTGATGACTCTGTAACTATTTCATTTACTGATAAGGAACTCTTTACTTAGATATTCTCCTCCAATTCCACCTTAGACAATTCCGGTGTTGTTCCTGCACCGCTTCCCCCCACTGACATCCTCATGGTTAACACTGAAGTTTCTTCAGTGGATGCATTTCTTCCATCACTGGCCTCAGTACTAACAAGGCATATGAGTCTGATGGGGTCCCTCCTGTTGTCCTAGAGAACTGTGCTTCTGTGCTCACCCCCTGCCAAGGTAAACTCTTTTGTCTATGAACTTGTACAGAACAAGCGATAAATGGACAGGCAACTCTACTGTTCAACACCCGTAAAAGCCATGTTTTATGTGTCATGAAGGGCAATGTTTTCTTGGACCAAGGAATATCACTTTCTATCAGTGGCAGGTCCTCTTCCTCAAGCTAATTCTTCATCTCTTTTAAGGTGGATTTCGGAATGCTAACCGACATACTCACGTGAAAATTATGGAAGTGTGAGTGGCTTTGCTTGTAAATGAGAGAGTTTGTATGTCATCGAGGGATCTTCGATAGGGTATGATGTGTCTGTTTTAACATCGGGTTTGCATACGCCTGAAACGAGCACATAGCTCTACTATGCAGGTTCAAGCCGTGCTGTATGGATCCTGAAGGCAATGATCTGTAACACCAATGAACACTACTTTTTGTCATTGGAGAAGCGGCTTGTCCCCAAACAAAAGTCACATGGCGGTGAAAAAGTATGGTTCATGTAAAAATGCATAAAAGAACATGATACTACTCCACCTTCAATGTCCGTCCCTGGATGGGATTCAACTCAGGTCAAGGAGCTTGGTACTTGGACGGCATACCGACCCTATTGTCGGAGCCTCCAAACTACGAAGATAGGTAAGCATAATGATCATAAACTAACAGCCAGTTTCACATTATCGGTTTTTAATAAAAGGAGGGGTACAGTTAACCAGTCTACGTGTCAGCTTGCACTGCGTGCTGATCAGAAAAAAAAAAAAAAAAAAAAAAACTCCTGTAGCTTCACATAGAGTCCATCGGATGCCTACACCATCTACCTTTCAATTCGACTTCGGCTCATAACAGGTAAGGACACAAACTGGCCCATGGGCAGCAACAAACGTAAATAAAGAATATAAATAAACAGCAAACCGTTCAACCTAGGAAGTCTTCCTACTGAAAAGTAAAATCACGTGATGTTGGCCACAGTAAAATAAACAAGTCGTTTCCTTAGGTCTCTATCTATCTATCTATTGCCGGACGCCTCAATCCCGTTTGGGGTGGCCACAAACAAATCGCCTCCAAGTCGCCCTGTCCCCCGCCATTTCACTGCCCTGCTCCCAACTCACACCCCCCTCATATACCTCTCCACCCCATCCCTCCATCTCATCCTCGGCCTCCCCCTCCCTCTTCCCCCCTCCACCTCACTCACATACACTCTCTTCGTCAGTCTTTCACCCTCCATCCTCTCCACATGGCCAAACCACCTCAGTGTGTTTCTCATAACGCTTCCTATCACATCCACATCCACACCACAACGCTTCTTTATATCCTCATTCGTCAGCCTGTCTCTCCACGTGACTCCACAGGCTCCTCTTAAATAACTCATTTCCACTGCTCTCACTCTTGACTTGTGTCCTTCCAACAATGTCCAAGCTTCACTTCCGTACGTTAGAGTTGGTATCACAATACTGTCATGTAGTAACTTTTTCATTTCCATGCTCACTTCCCTGTTTCTTATCACTGCTTTCAAAGAACCAGCAACCTTTCTTCCCTGCTGTACCCTTTCAAGCACTTCACCCTCCAAACCTCCATCCTTACTCATCACACTACCCAAGTACTTAAACGTACTCACATTTTCCAATTCCTCACCATCCAACGTCGCTGTACATTCACTAACTTCACCTCTCTCAAAGACCATCACTTTACTCTTCCCTACATTCACCTTTAGATTCCGTTTCTTACACACTCTCCCAAACTCATCCTTAGGTCTGAAGACTAAAATACTTGAGAACATAATTTACCTCGTATGCTTTTTACCTCCGGCAAGGGGGTTATGTTTACACCCCTGTCCGATTGTTTGTTTGTTAGTTGGTTGGCTTGTGAGGAAGATTATAAAAAAACTAGGAGACGGATTTCCACGCAACTTGGTAGGGCATTGGCCCAGAATAAACTCCATTAAATTTTGGTGCGGATCCGGATAAAGGTGCGGATCCAGGATTTTTAAATATTCTTCACTTTCTTTAACATTGCGAGATAGGGCGTTTGTCGACATTTTCGTAAAATTTTCAGTGAATATTTCATGGATCTTGCTGAAAAAAAAAAAAAAGGCATATTTAGGATGTTGATATCTACGAATGTGTACAGTTTGGCGCGGATCCATACAAAATTCCGGATCTAATGGATTGAAATATGCAAAAGGGGATGTAGTCTTTTTCCATATTGGATTAGACCTGAATGAATTAAAAGGAACTGCATGCTGGGCCTTGGAGGAGGTATGCGCTCTACTGAGTGCCATACTAGTTATTTATGTGATTCACCCCGCCACACAAGTTATTTATGTGATTCACCCAGCCCCACACACACACACACACACACACACACACACACACACACACACACACACACACACACACACACACACACACACACACACACACACACACACACACACACACACACGACAAAATCTCCGTATACACCTAAGAATACGTCGTTTGATTAATGCATCCAGTATTACTAATAACTTATAACGTAAATGTAGTTCCTGAACTTTTCAAAAGTGCTCTCATACCTTTCATTATATATGGAAGAAGGAACCGAAAGTCAGAAGCCCGCAAGATTGTTCCCTCCAACAAAAACAAGATAAGAAAAAGCCAATTTCAATATCTGTTCATTTCGAGATGCCTGGACACACTGCGTTTGAAAGACTGGAGGTCATTGGCAGTTGAAAATACAGAAAGAGGAAGACAGTTCCAAAGTTGACCCGTTGCATACATGAAGGACTGGGAGCAATGGTTAACTCTTGCATTAAGGAGTTCGAGAGAAAAAAAATTAGAGCTTGCTCTAGACGGGTGCTACGCGCCCGCCGTAGTGGTGGGGGAATGCAAGCAGACAGTTCAGAAGAGTAGTGACCATTGACATACGGATAGATGAGGTTGAGGGGGGACAATAAGAGAAGGACAGTTACTGAGACCAAAGAAGAACTGAATGTGGGGAGCTTCCCTGCATATAAGAGTTGTACTCTACACAGGGGCAAGTAAAGGCCGTGTTTCAAGTCAAGAACTATGAAGGGAAAACAGTTTTCCAGCAATGTGTTATAATATGGGCGGTACTGAATCTTGGCAATAGTCTGTGAAGCTAGCAATGTGGTGAGCTCTAGTTCCAGTCAATCAACTGCTTCACAAGATTCGCCCACACTGCGGGAAAATGTTCGATTGTGCTGCCCTTTGTCAGGCCAAAATATTGGCCTGCCCTGGTCAGAAATGTACTGCAATGTGTGTACATTGCACAGTAAAATGTGGTGAATGTTATGGCTGTGGTAATGTGTGAACAAGTCCCCACTTCCTGGGTTACGGTCTACTGTGGGATATGGACACACCCAGGTCCCGGACCCCAGGTGGCACCTTCCCCTCACAGTCCTTCCCCGTTCTGTGGTGTTTTAGTGTAATAGGCTATTGTTGTGCATGGTGTTTGGGCTATGGTATGGGCTATTGTTGTGCATGGTGTTTGGGCTTTGGTATGGGCTATTGTTGTGCATGGTGTTGGGGCTATGGTATGGGCTATTGTTGTGCATGGTGTTTGAGCTTTGGTATGGGCTATTGTTGTGCATGGTGTTTGAGCTTTGGTATGGGCTATTGTTGTGCATGGTGCTGGGGCTTTGGTATGGGCTATTGTTGTGCATGGTGTTGGGGCTTTGGTATGGGCTATTGTTGTGCATGGTGTTGGGGCTATGGTAAGAGCAATTGTCATAGCTGGTGTTTGGGCTATGGTATGGCCTATTGTTGTGGCTGGTGTTTGGGCTATGATATGGCCTATTGTCGTGGCTGGTGTTGGGGCTGTTGTTTAATCAAATCCAGTCAAGGCCGGTTAAGTCAAGTCCCACCCTCTGCCACCCAGTTAAGGGCAGCAGCTACGGTCAGCAAGTCCCACCCTCTGCCACCCAGTTAAGGGCAGCGGTTAGGGTCACCAAGTCCCACCCACAGCCACTCAGTTGAGGGCAGCAGTTAGGTTCAGTAACTCAACCCATTGCCACCCAGTTAAGGGCAGCAGGTGGTTCTCAATATCCCACCCAGGTGATCAGTCCGGATCAGCAGTCAGTGGCCACCTCACCAGTCAGGTGTGAGTGAGTCAGGTCAGCTGGTGAGAGCGGCATCACCTCATCACCCACAAACTCTCGCCGGGACTTGAGCTGGAGCCTCACAGTGGCAACCTCTCACCTTTCCCACCATGCCGCCATGACATCTATCTATCTATCTATATATCTAGGCTGCTTCCCCCAAGAGAAGGGAGGTAGCCGAGACAGGATGATACACTCCCCATTTACTCATCCATTCAAACACATTCATTCGTATCTTAGCCCCAAAGGGGAGAAGGGACACATCCTCACCGCACCACATCGCACAAGGGTCAACTGCGCAGTGTAACCAGTGACATCCGCAGCAGGGCCCGACAGCAGAGCTGGTTTACCCCTGCCACATCATAATAGACCCATCCCCTTAACCGCACCTGACCTAAATAGCTGATCAGACAAAATGCGGGAGAGTATCCCCTCATGGCTGCGTCATCATTTATTCATTCACAATTATTCTCCATTTATTTCTGTCATGCACGGCCACTCTTCCTTGATCAACAGACATCCCTCTCGCATCCAGCGCTCTCTTCACACTGTCCATCCATCCTATTCGTGGTCTCCCCCTCAGCCTTATGCCTCACACATCAGATCTAGTTACGTTATCTTTTTCACCAATCGCTCATTATCCATTCTCTTCATATGACCAAACTGTTGCAACACCCTCTGCTCAACTCTACAAGCCATCTCCCGAACAACTCCAGTTCTCCTTCACACTTCATCATTTCGCACTCGATCCATACGCGTCACTCCACACATACTCCTCAGACACCTCACCTCCATTACATTCAAACTTTTCCTCTCTGCTACAATATTCCATGTTTCAGCCCCATATAATGCAGTCGGTACCACAACACCCTCATACAGCCTTCTTTTTACATCCATTCTAATCGAACGACATCTAAACACTTTTTTCATTCCTCCCAGCACCTTACCTACTTCATTTACTCTAAACTTCAGTTCTGCATCTATTCTTCCATCCACAGCAACATATGACCCTAAATATTTAAAACACTCTACCTCCTCAAGCAACTCACCATTCAAAACTATATTCATGCCCCTACCATCCACCAACCTCATACACTTCATCACTTTACTCTTATTCTCATTTACTTTCAATTTCCTCCTTTCACACACTCTTCCAAACTCCTTTACCAACTGTCTCAATCTTTCCTCTGAATCAGCCACCAGTGCAGTATCATCTGTAAACAGCAACTGCTACAGATTCCACTCTCCACCATCAACATTCACCAGACTCAGACCTCCACTTAAAACTCTTGCATTCACCTCCCATACAACACCAACCATATAAATATTAAACAACCAAGGCGACATCACACATCCCTGTCGCAACCCCACTCTCACGGGAAATCAATCACTCACAGCATTTCCCACTCTTACACATGCTCTACTATTTACATAAAAACTTTTCACCCCTTTTAGTAACCTACCATCAAGTCCATACAATCTTAAAACAGTCCACAAAGCCTCCCTATCAATTCTATCATACGCATTCTCCTAAATCCATGAATGCCCAAAACACATCCTTGCCTTTCGCTAAATATTTTTCACACACTTGTCTCACAGCGAACACCTGATCCACGCATCCCCTCCCTCTCCTAAAGCCACACTGCTCATCACCAATCACTCCCTCTGTACCCTCTCTAACTCTCATAATTAACACTCTACCATACACCTTACCTACAACACTCGAGAGACTTATACACCTAAAGCTAGTACATTCATGCTTATCACCCTTGCCTTTATACAGCGGGACCACACAAGCACTTGCCCAGTCAACTGGCACCATACCTTTCACAAAGCACACATTCAACAATCTTACTAACCAGTCAACATTAGTCACTGCACCACCCTTCAGGCATTCCACAGCACACCCATCCATACCTGCAGCTTTCCCTGTTTACATCTCCTTTACTGCCTTCTCCACTTCCTCTTTCGTGATCAAAGAATCATTCAAGTCTTCCAACACATTTATTCCTTGCACCTTTTCATCCGCCACAATCTCAGCCACCCTTTCCTCCTCTACATTTAACAATCTTTCAAAATACTCTGCCCATCTCTTCCTTATTGCATGCCATGGCTTGGAAAATACACAGTTTTTGGCATATTTATGCGTAATGTGTCATGTTATTTACATTAATGCCATTTTTTTTATTACCTGCATATACTCTGTTGATTTAAAGCAGAACTCTAATCCTGAAAACCTTTTGACCTTTTGCATCTAAAAAAAAAAAAAAAAGTTCCTTTCAGATGCCTGAACATCTCAAAATACACAAAGGGAAGTAAGACATTTCTTTACCTAACCATAATGATACTCGCATTTTAAGATGATTTTTTTTTTTCTAATTTGATACAACTACCTCTATAAATACTCCCAGGCGTATATAATATATAGTTACTAGTCTAAGTACTGTTCGTTTTACAACTTGTATAAAGAAATATTTAGATAAATATAAGGGAAATTGAAATGTCTAGCATACAAGTCATCATTAATTATCTCTGGGTGAAGCTTATGACTCCCCAAGGTATGTTTCAAGACATGTAACAACTAGGGAACAAACCCACTCCGTTATTAAAAGCTGGTGTGCGAAATTTACTTCGAGAATCAAGTGGTTAAAAAACGCTCATCAACACCATCATCCCTCAGACAATTTCAGGAACGTTTTGTCCAAGATCCTGTCATTAGTCTTCACAACTTAAATGTTCACGTGTTAGCAGTGAATGTCGCCATTTCAGTTGTCAGAACTCACCTAATATCAACAGACATATTAGACACATGGAAAGTGTCTGCAAGATGATTCGTCACCATTATGGACTCAAAAAAGAACTCGAGTTCCTAGTTCTGTACCTTTTTTGGCCATTACTTTTATTATTATAATTATAATTATTATCATTATCATAATAATAATAATAATAATAATAATAATAATGATAATAATAATAATAATTATTATTATTATTAATATTATTATTATTATTATTATTATTATTATGGTGATGATGATGATGATAATAATAATAATAATAACAACAGATATAATGATTATCATCATTATTGTTATTATTATTATTATCATCATCATCATCATCGTTACTGTTGCTGTTGTTATTTTCATTTTTTCAGTGTCCACATTTTTTTTACGAGAGATGAAATAATCATTTCACTCGCTCGTAAAAACAAGGCAAGTCATGGAAAACAATTTCACGTGTCATGAACCAACACTGTGGCATCATCTGACAAGGCCGTGCAGTCGTATTCGTACATTTTTCCAAGCTTAAGTCACGCATGAGACTACTTGTTTAAGATATAATCTAAAAATTAATATCAGCTATTATTAATCCATCTGAACTGTGCCGGGAGTCGAACCCTGGATTATCTGATTGCGCAAGGGATGGTTAAAAACATAGTCATAGTAGTAGTTGCAACTCCAGGCTCAGCTGATCGTGTACCTGGCGACAGCAGGTCAATGTTACCCACACCTCTTCCACAGTCCACCATCCTCATTTCCGGGGATAGGGAGTGAATTGAGGGACACTCGTATAACCCGGCATCTCCACCACCCGGTCATATTGATGCCACCACGTGAAGGCGTCTCTCTCCTTTTTTTTTTCTCTTAGTGGCCCAGTGGATGAAGTTTCTGAGTGTCACCAGATAGTCCAAGGTTTCATCCTCGTCACAGTCCTTTTTTTTTTTTTTTTCATGCTTCCAATTTCGATGGGAAGAAGAAATGTAATGATGATGATGAAGATGATGATGAAGACGATGATGATGATGATGATGATGTATCCGTAGCAGCGTATGTGTCACAGGGGAAAACGTTTGGAACCTTTGCTTCCTCTTTTCAAAAAAAAAATAATTTGGCCCGGACTCTCGTTCTTTCACAGCTTATTTCACGCAGTCCAGCGGAAGAAAAAGGCAGTACTACGACTATACGGTACAATCAAACACAAAAGTCGTGTCACTATTTTGCCCACATATTTAGTGAAACTCGTTAAGCACTATGTGAGTTCTGCCACAATTGCATATTCATGGTTGGGAAGCCTGACTTCCTCAAGCTTCCAATATGCTGCTAATGGGATAACGGTATAAATGAATCCAGGATATTCCGAAGCCTTTATATCGATTTGCGAAGACTGTTGCCTCCGAGGGACGAAATGCGAACTATATTCTGGCAGAAGATAATCGCCTGGCAGTTACACCTTACATCTTACCACAAAACGCCAAGCAGACCTGGCATATACCTTGATATGGAGAGGGAAAGCAACATGCATCCAACTACTGGGGAGATGAGACAGGGCATAATCTACCTGTATTTAGGAGGAGAGAATCCCGGTCAGTCAGTGCAAACACTGGTGTAAGCAGAATCGTAGAAAGATTAATTTGGTGATTTCGAGAGGAAGGCACTAAGGAGAACGGTCATCGTTTAGGCCGCCCTCGTGTTGCCACACCGCTACAGGACCAGAAGATAATCACAACGATGGAAGACAGCCCCTGCAAGCAGTACTTATGCCGTAAGAGACGAATTGAACCTAAAACAAAGAAAAATAATTGTGCGTAGACTTCGGGTTTTTGGGTTATATTATTCGAACTCCATAATGTGGGATTCATTTCGCCAGTCACAAAACATTTCATTTTCACTATACAGTAACTCTATGCTCATATGTAGAATAGTTTGGTTACTTTTGTTTGACAGCGCTGACAGATAATGATAATCACAGCTCATAATTATCAACTTCAGCTAAGAAGAAGTTAATTGAATAAAGACCTGATTGCAGGATAGTTCTATAGCTAATTGAACTGCAGAGTTGCTGACATTAGGGTAAAAAAAAAAAGAACGTATGAAAAACTATTCACATACAAACAGCACTTGGAAAAAAAATAACAAATAGGTAAGTTCCCTTACTTACCAAAAATTTGTCTGCATCCACAGGTTCGTCACCTGGAGCAAACGGCATCTCATGTCAGTGCCACCAACCATCTGTATGACACAAAGCATCAAAACTTGACCCTTTCAGCAGATGTTTTCACCAAATTTCACGACACGACCATAACACTCTTTTTGACCAGTACCATATTTTAGTGTTAATCTCTTGTTACAGCTTGATATGGATGGACAGTAATTGTAGGCCAAGTTAGTGTAAAAAATGGTATAGTAGGAAATAGTTCCTTAAAATCGTCTGTTTTCAGCTTAAAATTATTCAAATGCACTACCCGCAGCCAGGGCGTAGGAGGCTGTCTGGCACTTCTTCCTTGTTAGTTTATTTATGTATCTGTTTTACTAATGTATTACTTTGTGTTATTTATGCAGAAAATGTTGATACGAAGTGAATCTTAGTTGCTAGTTTATTTATGAATCTGCTAAGCTAATGCATTACTTTATACCATGTATGCAAGAAATGCCGACGTGAAGTAGATACAGAGGCCATGACGGAGGACATAAAGTTGTAATACGGAAAAAAATCGCTAAGACAGAGATGCCACAATGCTTCATACCCAGCCAGAATGCAACCCCAACCAGTCCACACTCAGCTCCCACTTTTTCTGAAATAAAGACCTGGACTGTACATTCGAGAGTGTTACAACCCTCCTAACCCAACAACAATATGACCCTAACCAGTGCACACTAAACTCTCACCTTTACTGAAATGGGGACCTAGACTGCACATTCAGTTGTGCTACAGAATCTCTTTACACAGCCAAAACAACCCTAACCAATGCACACTAACCTCTCACATTTACTGGAACAGGGGTCTGACATGTAGGTTCGATGGTGTTGCAAAGTCCCCTCACCCATCCAGAATACAAACCTTACCAATTCACACTAAACTGTCGTCCTTAATGAAACAGGGAACTGGATTGTACATTCGATGGTGCAACAAAGCCTGCTAACCCAGATAGAATAAGACCCCTGGACTGCAACCAATTCACATTAAACTCATCCATTTCCTAGAACTGAAACAGGAACCTGCGCTACACGTTGGACTGTTAACTGATTATCTAAGGAAAGATTTAGTCTTGACCAAAACTGAATGTGTGCCTTAAGATGCGGCCACACTTGCTCCAAACATGTGATGGACAAGAGGAAACAAGACTCAGAGGTCCGTCCAACGTTCAGACTCCGATATTGCTACGGCTTCAGCCTGGTACTTCGGTTCATACTGGCAATCACTTGTTTCCGGCATGTGTGGCTGCACCTTAGCGAAGCCTTGCATAGATGACAAGTATTAATTAAAGCCTTCGTATTCTCACCGCCACCACTTACGTATATTAACGGCACAAAGAAAAACAGCTACAACATTACATGCATTCCCCAGCACTTCATTGTGACCAGGATCATTATCCAGCGCTAATTATTGACACAAGTCTGTATTCAAGACGGAGAGATAGCTGTTTTAGGCTAAGTTACGGTGATAAACGCCTACCAAACACTTAACAAAATCAGCGTGTTTTTCTTTCTTTGTGCCGTTAATATACGTAAGTGGTGCTTGTGAGAAAGCGAAGGCTTTAATTAATACCTGTCATTAATGAAAGGCTCGGCTAAGATGCAGCCACACATGCCGGAAACAAGTGATCGCCAGTATGAACCGAAGCACCGGGCTGAAGCCGTTGTAATATCGGAGTCTGAACGTTGGACGAAGCTCTGAGTCTTGTTTCCTCTTGTCCGTCACATGTTTGGAGCAAGTGTGGCCGCATCTTGAGGCACATTATGTATACGGCTGACCCACATTCAGTCGTATACACAATTATATTGTGTCATTGCTGTGACAAGAAGTCGAAATATTTTCGTTAAAGCAGAAAGTTTGTGGTTCATCAGAGCCGATCCCTGATTCGTTCCTTTCACTCAATAATGACATTTAGTCCTCACGTGTTTAAAATGTAAGGCCTAAATTGCCACGTTTATATGAATTAATTGATGTCTCAAACCACACAACCTGTGTTAATGATAAACAACCGTATGTCCCTGTAACACAAGGTCCAACTTGCAGTGGGTATGTCACGAAACAGCTTACAACAGGATGAAATAGTTGCAGGTAACCCGTAGTATTGTATGTTATTGATTTGCTGGTGTTTAATACAGAGATGTATGGTAATATTTATATGATCAATACGTGAAAGATAATTTCATCATTATCTTAGTTTATGTTGGTTCACAAAGGGCGGAAGTGGAGGACGAGAGGGTAAGAGAGACGTTCGGTTGAGACAGAGACCCAGAGAGAAGGGTGGTGGAGGTGGGGGCAAGAATGGATGAGAAAAGACATCATGTCTTTCAACAGATCTTGTCCACCATAATATACGTATTTGTAACATTACAATGTTGGACGTAAGTATATAGACAATAACAATACATTGTAGGTCTCTCATTTCGTGCCTTTCTCATATGTTGTGAATAACAGCACACATTAACTACCTTATTATACTTACCCCTACAGGTTTTGATTGTCCCTAAAAACAGTCATGTCACATTATAACATCACCAGCTTTGGCCGCACCACATCAATCCAGCAACGTTTACTCTGGCGTTGGGGTCGGGGAGGTGGATGTGGGGTGTTCGATCGCCTGGGTGCTCACTGGCCGCGACTCCGGCTACAAGGGGGGAGAAATTAGTGCTTTTGGGTGTACTGTGACGAGGAAGAAACCTCGGACTATCTTGTGACACTCAGGAACCTCACCCGCAGGGCCACAAAGAAGTAAGGAGAGGGACGCCTTCACGTGGTGGCATCAACATGACCGGGTGGTGGAGCTGCTGCGTTATACGAACGTCCCTCAATTCGCTCCCTATCACCGGAAATGAGAAGGGTGTACCGTGGAAGAGGTGTGGGTAACACTGACCTGCTGTCACCAGGCTCACGTTCAGCTATGCCTGGAGTTGCAGGTACTACTATTTTTTTTTTTTTTTATTACCATCCCTGGCGCATTCAGATAATGCTGGGTTCGACTCCCGGCACAGTTCATGTGGATTAATAATACCTGATTTTCCGTTTTTTTTTATTACATCTTACAAGCACTTTCATGACAAGCCTGGAAAAATGTACGAATACGGCAGTACGACCTTTTCAGCTGGTGCCACAGAATGATGCTTCATGGCACGTGATGATGTTTTTCATGACAGGCCTAGTTTTAAAGAGCGACTGAAATGAATAGTTCATGTCTCATAAAAAATGTGGATCTGAAACAATAAAAACAACTGTGTGTGTGTGTGTGTGTGTGTGTGTGTGTGTGTGTGTGTGTGTGTTTGTGTGTGTGTGTGTGTGTGTGTGTGTGTGTGTGTGTGTGTGTGTGTGTGTGTGTGTAAACTTTCAAATGGTCGTGCTGGTGGAGCTTGGTGGCCTGATGGGTAGATTGGTAAGCAGATGTGTAGACGGGTACGGCCTGACCTGAGTGATGATACTTGTCGCTGTGTGAGCTGTGGCAAGTAATGCTATTATTACTTGCAGTTACCTGATGTGTATATGTTAGCAATTATTTAGTGGGAAGCGTATGTGGAAACTCTGTAAGTTATAAAACATGACGAAGTATACCGTATAAAACATCGTCTCAGCCCAATTACCTGCACTGGTTGGGTCAGGGACAAGGGAATGGTGAGATTAAAGAATGTGGAGGCGATAGTTCTCATGGTGACGCCTTACGGATATTGCCGGAATTTTGTTTTCTACACCATACTGACTTTTTGTCCATGTTACCAATACAGCAAAATACAAAATAAGAAACAGGTTACACCTAAACGCCAAAACAGCTTGGCCTATTTTTTTTTTTTTTTTTTTTTTTTTTTTTTTTTTTAGGATATAGTAACAAGAAAAATGGTTGGTGAAAATAAACAAAGGAAACTGCCGTGGGCCTAATCAGTTTCTTACTGCTATTTCAACAGGACGTTCGCGGTGAGAATAATAGTGATATTGAGCTCGTGGGCTATTTAGTAACTATCCCTGAAACTAAGGACAGGTGGATTAAAATGACCCTGTTAGGCTTATCTTATTGAGCTAGGCCTATGTAGCTTGAATGGACCAAAATTACCCAGACTGAACCTGGCTAAAAGAAAAAGAAGAAAAATGCCCGGTCATAATATTAGCCTAACTGCCCTAGCACGTATGAGCAGGGCCTGAACGGACCTGAAGTGGTCTGAACTTAGCATTGGACTTATTCAATCTTTATTAGGTCACTCTGACCTTTCTAACATTAATACCGGCACGACACAGACACTCTGTCAGCTAACAAAATTTTACCAACTCATTGGCGCTATGAGATCACCTTCCTGTTCCTCAAGATCATCTCATCCTTCTGTTTCCCGGCCTGAAGGTGCCCAGCCTGCCTTCACTTGGTGCAACACTCAAAAGCACACAGTCTTCACGCCTGGCTTAAACCTGTACTGTCCATCTACCTTAGTGACCCTAGTGCAGTTGATGGATATAAATAAACTATAGCATTTTAGTATCAGAATGAGCTACACTGCCTCCCACTGATACTCGCAGTTGGCCCAATAATACCAGACTTTCACTGCACATCATTTCCGTCTTTCAGTCAGTCAATAGTCAGCAATAATTTACATGCCGCCAATGATGTGCATTAAACACTTTCAAGAGATATATATTGATAAAATAAAATTACTTTCACTCACAAAGGAATGCAAGATGGTCTCCATATAGTTAGTGTACACTGACAAGTTCCTGTGCAGCTTGCCAGGATGAGTAATGAACTTATTAAAATATTGGATCTCAACAAAATACGATTCTATATGGTTTGACTTTTCACCACATAAACCCCTTTCAGGGACTTAAATAATAATAATAAAAATAATAGTAATAATAATAATAATAATAATAATAATATTAAAAATAGTAATAAAAAAAATTATTATTAAAGAAAAATATCCATAGAGCAATTAGATCAGGGTACAATTGTCCAAATTCGTGGATAAATAGAGGAATGGCGCCGGGCTGAATAGGCGTTTGGAAATAATTTGTGGAAATCCTGTTGTTCTACACATTTTTTTTTAGAGATCTTATATATAATTATGTCAGCCGCATTTCTTACCAACCTCGACGCCAATGAAATGAAAGATACATAAGCAATAAACAATGTGAACTGGTATTTAATCAGGTGCTTATATGACATGCATATTCATTAACGTCAGATATAAGTGTACTTCCTCTAACTGAACACACACACACACACACACACACACACACACACACACACACACACACACACACACACACACACACACATGCATGCATGCGTAAACTCCCACAAACAGCCCCTCCCCCCCCCACACACACGCAAGACAAAATTATATACGGTAGAAACATCATAATTCTCTTCCTCATCATCATCATCACCATTCATGCCTCTTTCCTCACCATAGGGTGGAGGAAATCATTGGAAAAATTAGTGTAGGCAACTGTATGAGCCAGTGAAATGGTAGACTCCAGTTCAAACCACTCAGCTGCTTCACTAGACTCTCCCACACTGTGCCTCGAAGATGCTTGATTATGCTGACCTCTGTCAGGAGAAAATATTGTCCCGCCTCAGGTCAGAAATTTACTGCCGAGTGAGTACAAACTACAAATCCCCAGCAAAAGTAATAGACTTCTACACAACCACATACTTCCAGTTTCCTGAAAGTTTGGTGAAAATTCGCTCTCAACTTTTCGAGATATTGTGACAACACACACACACACACACACACACACACACACACACACACACACACACACACACACAAACTATATCGAATTGTCTTGCTGAAGGCGGGCGATAAAAATAGGTATATGACATCCGACGGTATTTTCGTTTCCCATTTATCTTACATGTCGTATAAAAGTACGAGTAATAAAGCATATTTGTAATTCTTGTTCGTATTTATAGTTAGTTATTTTCCGGGGAGAGACACTAGCCCTCGCCAACCCAATTGTGTCACGTAGGGAACACGTGTCGGTTGGTTGTAAGGTTACCACCCAGCGTTGTAAATGCTTTCCTGGTTTACAGGAAATCATTTGGCTTGCCACTCAATGTCAGGATATCCTAAAAACAGAGTATTGCTACACTAAGTGGGTGGATGATGGACAGGGGACAGGGCGACATGGAGGCGATTTGTTTGTGGCCACTCCTTACGGGATTAAGGCGTCTGGCAATAGAAAGATAGAGGTAGATGACCATCAGCAGCAGCACCCACTGCAAGCCCACTGCTGAACAAAGGCCTCCCCCAGCCCTCTCCACGAATTCCTTGACTGAGCCAATCTCTCCCACGTTTTGCCTGCAAACTTTTCAGTCTCATCTCTCCGCCTCCTGTTTGGCCTTTTTCTGCTATGCACAGTCTCTTGGAGTCCAGTCAGTCAGCCTCTTGCTCCATCGTCTATCCCGTATTCTTGCTTCATGACCTGCCTACCCCCATTTCTGTGTTTAACTTTATTAATGTCTTTGACGTTAGTCTGCTCTCATACCCAAGCAGATATTATCCTATATCTCAAAGATATTCTTTACTGTGACCTTTCCATTGACCTTTGAGAATGGATTAGTTTTCCAGTGATTTTGTCATTTTTCAGGTCTTACAACAGTACGTCATATCTTAGATTATATACGTCTCTTTTCATGCATTCTGGCAAGCTGCTTTTAATGATGTTTGTATGCTTACCGTGAGCTTTCCATCTGGTTGTAATGCGTCGTTGTACTTCCTTTTCCTAGCCTTTCGTTGGTTCCAGAAATTTGTACCAAATAATCATATTCTTCAGCTTCGTCATGAATTTCTTCTTTTATTTTGATGAAGCTCTTTTGCGCATTTGGATTAAACATTGCATTACTTTTACTGCGGTTCATCTTCAGTCCTACTCTGAGACTTTAGATCATTTAACATTTCGTACAATGTCTCTGCTGTTTTTAATATTATGAAAGTGGCATCTGCGAATCGTAAAATGTTTTTCTCCACCTATGTTAATTACTTTGTTCTCCCATTCCAGCTCTCTGAAAATACTGCAAGGTATGCTGTAAATTAGTGAAATTGTATCTCCCTGACGCACGCCTTTCTCAGTCTTACTTTTGTGTGAGTCTTTATGTAACTTAACTGTAGCAGTTCCTTCTTTATATAATTATGTTTTCGAGCAGTTTTACTATGTTGTCTTTTACTCCAAGTTCCCGCAAGTAATTTATATTTGCTATGTGATCCACTGAGTCAAAAGCCTTTCCTAATCAACAAATCGAAAGCACATTGGTTAATATTATATTCTTCAGTTTTCTCAGTTAACTGATTCATTGTGTGTAGATCATCAGTATTCGAATGCCACCTCTGGAATACTGCCCGCAGTTGAGTTTGGTTTTCATCCATTCTATGTTTTTTGGTTATTCTGTTTGCAAGTACTTTAATGAAAAGATTGAAAATAACTGATATTAAGGTAATATGTTGATAGTCACTAAGATCATTTGAGTTTCCATTCTTGTAAAGCAAAAGAACTATTGCATTACATCATGTTTTCGGAATTTTCTTGTTCTTCATACATAAGTGGGCGAGCTGGTTTTGAACTTCTCCTCCTTTATTGGACAGTAAATCGCTTACTTTTTCCATCTTCTCCTTGGACCTTTCCTAATTTCACACTTTTAAGACAAAAATTTACTTCGTCTGGTGTTACGTCTGGTAATTCTTGTGCAAATAAAAAGTTAGCTATTGAGACTATTGTCTGATGCATACAGCTCTTTGTCAAATTCTTCAACACATCGTCATCTCTCTTCACTTAATGACTTCACCATTTTTGTTTTTCAGTGACATAATTCCTTGTTTTCCGTGTAGAATTTTGCTTTGAACCTCTTTCACCGGTTTAATATATATATATATATATATATATATATATATATATATATATATATATATATGTGTGTGTGTGTGTGTGTGTGTGTGTGTGTGTGTGGGTGTGGGTGTGTGTTGTATACTGAAATCCTGTTACAGCAGAACTAAATTGTGCTCTAACCAGATGATTCATGCTATAACAGTTCATAGTCATAACAAATCTGAGCCTTGCTGTGACAAAGCAAACCCGTGTTGCTACCACTGCTGGTGTGTCTCGTGGTCCTGGACAAACAACTGGATCGATGCCTGTTGCCTGGGTTGAGAATGGCGGCTTTGTTGGGTGTAGTGAAGGACACGAGGTGGAAGAGAGGGTGTAGGAGTTCTCGATGTGTCTGGCTAAGAATTCAAGTGTTCATTGCATAATTATGTCCCACAGATCAAAAGCATCCTAATCCAAAGTATTTTCTTCTGTAACCAAGTCACTTAACTCTACATAAGGAAGTTCTTTTATTCAATGGATGCCTCAGAAAATAAATCACTGTGAGGGTTATAGCAGTGAAAAAGTACAGTGGTTTGGGAGGTTGGCTTTTGTCCCAATAATGCGAGTTGGGTAGTTAGGTCCCAGGCTGGGATAGGCAACAAGACATACTGACATGTCTAATGATTGCTGTTGCCACTATCTTCACACTTGTCCCGAATGTGACAGCTGTAGCATGGATTCATCATGGATGGTGGTTATTAATGTGGAAGTGGTTACATGTGAAGTTGAATAGTACATAGGAGAACCGCGGGGCTTTAGGGAACGTACACTCAAGTTTTTTGCTAGAAACAACAGTAAGAGTGACCCGATGGGGTGCCTGAAGAGCTATTTGGAGGATATTTGTGAGGACTGCTGTTCGGGAGATCTGACAGCCAACTTGTGAATGCCAGCGGTAGGTCGCCTTGTTAGAGTGCAATATGGGACAAAAGTCCTCCAGTATTTCAGCTCTTTTGATTCCCACTTCCCTTGCTGACTGATATTCCTGGACTGAAAGAGGGTTGGTTTGTTATCTTCCCTACAATAATCTTTGATATATATGAGGGAAGGTGGTCATAAAAACTTTTTTCTTCCGTTAAACCCATCATTTACCCTAAAGATCCTCGCGCAGTCACTAAAGATGTATATATATATATATATATATATATATATATATATATATATATATATATATATATATATGATGCATCAAGGGAGGAATGTGATGTAAATGCCACAAACGTGAAGCACAGTGGGTGCAGAGGAACCATATAATCACTGACTGTACCTAAGTTGGCGTCCAGGGGAAAAACAACCTAAAAATCAAGTGAAGACAATGAATCCTTCCTAAGGAGACCAATGTCAGGTATGAATAAAAGGATGTGAACGAATGCCATCTTATGAAAGGACATACTAACAGCTCTCACTTTAAATGTTTGCCAGGACTGAATTCGCACCTAGACTGAGGACACCTCAGTTCAGGGGAGGTGGTGGTAGCAGAGGATAAAGCAGTGGGTTTAGAGCGGTGTCATCACTGCTTTGATGCCAGTTGTTGCAGAAAACAGGTTTTGGAGTTTATTCAATACTAATCGTGCTCACTGGTCTTTCATTTGGCTGCACCGACATGTCATAAAACAAATACATCCCCACTAACTCCTTATCAGCAGATCTAAAAGTGATATCCCTAACGTATTGCAACAGAGACTGTGGGGATTAAAGTCCAAGTGTCAGGTGATGTGTAAGGGATGCAGGGATTTACACCTCATCCTTACTTCACAGATTGATATGTGGACCTCGGGAACAGGTGCCCTAGCCTATGCCCCGAACGCCATAACCACTGGACCACCGCGGCTCCACACTTTGTTAAAATGAAATCAAGTAATCGCTTGACACGTTCGATAAAAGCCACATAATTAATCATATGAGAAAGCCTATGCAATATGTCAGCAGATGGAACGATTGGATGCATATGTAAGGTTGCTAAATAGCTGTATTGCGGACGTGTGGATGTGAAGGGATTATGGGTAGGCTATGGATGTGTAAGTGGTGTCAGACTGGTATCGATGTGTGTGTAGATCCAAATGTAATCTGGATGTTGATAGTGGGATAACTGTGGATGTGGATGCAGAACAGTATGACTGTAGATGTGAGTGCAAGATTCGTGTTGTGTATGAAGAGCAGGAGTGAGAGTGTGTGTTAAGTCTGGTGGGAATGCTAGTGTATGTGTAAGTTGATGTGGTTGTGGAAGTAAGGAGGCAAGTGTGTGTGGGTGTGGATGGAAGGAGACAAGATTGTATGGGTGTGTATGGAAGGAGACAAGGGTGTGTGAGTGAGGATGTTAGGAGACAAGGGTGCGTGGGTGTGGATGTAAAGCAACAAGGGTGTGTGGGTGTGGATGTAAGGAGACAAGGGTGTGTGGGTGTGGATGTAAGGAGACAAGGGTGTGTGGGTGTGGATTTAAGGAGACAAGAGTGTGTGGGTGTGGATGTAAAGAAACAAGTGTTTGTGGGTGAGGATGTTAGGAGACAAGGGTGTGTGGGTATAGATGTAAGGAGACAAGTGAGTGTGAGCATAGGTGTGGATGCAAGTAGAGGATTATAGGCGTGGTTGTTATATGTGAGAGTGGTGTAGAAGTTAGTAGGCTATAGTGAGGGTGTGGGTGTATGTGGGTGTGAAAGTTCTGGTGTGGGTGTAGCTAATATAGCGAAGGTGTGGGTGGATGCGGGTATTTAAATTTATATGGGTGTCAAAGTAGGCATATGAGTTTTCTTTATTTTTTTTTTCGTAGGTGTGGGTGTGGATGCATGAGTGGTTTGGTTGCCTAGGCGAGGGAAATATGAACATAAATGGTGAAGAGTGAAAAAACTGCAGATGCAAAAGCCATGCCGATGTGGGTATGGGTGTGGGTGAAATTGCTGATGTGAAACAAATGTGAGTGAGGATGTGGATGAACGAACACTCTAAATGTGTGTCAACGACTAGTTCGTGAGCGTGGACGTGTGTGTGGATGTTACGAATGAGTCTGTCAAAAGACCTTGGGAACTCTTGGACAAACCTCGTCTCCTCTTCCTCTGAGGGAATTTAAGAGAAAAAAATTCCTTATTGTGTTTTTTAATGTTTTCCTTACCCTTCCCAACCATGAGAAGGAATGAACAATATTTTTAACGACTCTTCTTGATAGCTTAACATCACTCATTACTGGGATAAACACTGTACCTGAATAACTGTGGAATGTCAACAAATAGATAATCATCTCAGTGTGTAAGTGCATATCAGAGCTGAACCTTATGGAACGCTGATCGATTTTAAACAAGCATTATAAAACAGAGAGAGAGAGAGAGAGAGAGAGAGAGAGAGAGAGAGAGACAGACAGACAGACAGACAGACAGACAGGGCGAGAGGGAAAAAGAGGCATGCAATCTGCACAGTGCAATATAGTTGTTAATCAACGAGAAAGAAGATGAAGAGCAGGAGAGCGAGGAGTAGAAGAAAGAGGAAGAGTAGGAGAAAGAAAGATGGAGTAATATAGTCTTGGAGGAAACGGGAAGACGAAAGGGTGGAGGGAAGGAGAGAGAGAAAAAAAAAAATAAAATCCATGTAGTGCAATAAGTATGCTAATCCAGAGAGCCTCCCTCGGGCCGCACTGTGTATCCAGAGCCAAGGAATTTCCACTCGGAGTTAAGAGGAGTGGAAGAGGCTCACTTTACCTCTTTGTCTTACCCACCAACGAGACAGGAGTTAATTTGCCTTAAATTCACTACGGCAATTTGCATGGATGAATATTTTACTGGCCTTCCAAGGTGAATTTTTCTCCAAGCATAATTATTTCACAGTTACAGTATTTGGATATTAATGAAAAAGTTGTCCCTAACTGGCAGACTGAACATACACCCGTACTTTTAGAATGTATATTTGTTGGTTTTCCAGGCCTCTCTCTCTCTCTCTCTCTCTCTCTCTCTCTGAAGTTCATTACTTCCTCTTCCTCTTCCTCCTCTTCCTCATCATTATCATCCACCTCCTCCTTCTCCTCCTCCTCCTGGCTTTTAGTCCGACTTTAATTCTTAACCCCACCAAAACTACCTCCGTCCCCTTCTCATTCATTTTCCTCTCTCATTTTCGCGGCTTCCCTTTTCCGTCCTTGCCCGTCCCCCATCTCCTTTTACTCTCTCTCTCTCTCTCTCTCTCTCCTGCTCATTCTTTTTCCGCTCTCAGTTTCTTGGTTTCCTATTTCCTTCCCTGCTCGTTCCCCATCCCTCTCTCTCTCTCTCTCTCTCTCTCTCTCTCTCTCTCGTAACCCATTTTTCTTGTTTATCGGCTCATATGATCTTTTTTCCTTGTATTCTTTACTTCTCTTTCTTTTTCCTCCCTGTTCCTCTCTTTCTGTCTCTCTCATCTGCTCTTCTTGCTCTTCTCACTCTTCTTTTTTTCACCTCATGTTTTCAACCTTCCTCCTCCTACTTTCTTCATCTCTTCTCCTTTACCTTCATCTTTCTGTCCTCTTACTTATCCTCACCTCTCTTTCCTACCTATAATATTTTGCTTTTTTTTTTTCTCTCTCTCTCTCTATCCTCCACTTCCTCTTCCCTCTCCTCCTCTCTCCTCATCCTCACTTCTCCTTCCCCACTTCCTCCTCTTCCCACTTTCACATTCTCGCACTGCCATTGTTATTCCCCTCTCTTCCTCTTTCTCATATTGCCTTCCTCCATACACGGTCTTTTTGCAAATTTATTTTCCTCGTCTAAAGTATAATCTTACCAGTATGAAAACATTTACCCGCTTGGATTCAGTTTCTCTCTATTTTTCTTTATTCTTTTAATTTGTTGTTCTCCTTTCCTTTATTTTTTTTTTTACTCTTTTAAAGACATTTGTTTTCATCAAATATTCTAACCAAAGTGTAGCATGATTTTAATAACTACATTACATTTTTCGTGTATTGTTCTTAAAGTACATTAACTTCGAAACCTTATGATACTTTGGTGTGTTTTCTGACGTCTTTTCATGATGTGACAAAATTAAAGCTTGAACATATTTTCGCAGACTGATAATGGTAGGAAGAGGTGCTCAGAGTTCACTTATTTGGTGCAGTGGTATATTTCGATGACTCCGTACTGAATGACAAGCAAAATGGTTTCTCATATCTCAGAATTCCATTTCGTACGAGGAGTGGAGATCATTAACCAATGTGCGCTTAGTCTTCTAGCGGCTTGAGGTATTTAAACCGGATGTGATTCAGTAAGGTTTATATCCAAGGAATAGTTGGGTCACTCATGCCTTGAACTTCAGAAACAAGCAGCTTAACCCCGGGCATCTACGCACTTGACTGAGGAGTAAAAAAATTGATAATAAATATTTTCTTCATCAATATATTTATCTAAACGTGAGATCTCTATTCCTCCAAACTTTCATCAGTTTGCATGTACAGTACTTCACAACCTGCTCTCAGGTTCTTAATAATTTTTCTGGCATTATTTTCACTGTCATATAATGTTACTTGGGAATATTTTCCATGGTTTCTTGCACTTTAAAACAACCATCTTAGATTCGTCTCTTTCATAACCTGCTGCCATATATATATATATATATATATATATATATATATATATATATATATATATATATATATATATATATATATATATATATATATAGATAGATAGATAGATAAAGTTGTCTAAATTCTCATCCTCCCTCCCTTACTGTATCGCGTATACAACTTCAGTCATTACCCTTCATTTACCTGCCATGTTTTGCCACTGAGAGACATAAATATAGAACTCTGGGTTTTAATGGACAGATATTGCCTTCCCAGATTGTCATCCTGTCCCTTTGTCCCCGAGGTAAATGGAAATACTAGCTTAAACCCAGGAAGTTTCAGTTCCTGTCAACACCCCTTGCAATATGCACGACCCTGCAGCCAGCACTAGTGCAATATGCAAACGGTGAACAGATTGCACAGTTACCGTTGAAATTTTGAAGAAGGGTATAGAAATCTCTATTTTAAATGAACATTTTCACTAGGTTTATTATGGTTTATTTCAGCATGGGATAATTCTGCTTGTAAGGAAAATACCACAGTTCTTATGTAATAAACTAAGTAATTTTCATTGTTCATAACATGGTTAAGTACAACACTACAGGCTTTCTATTTTATGAAGGCGGTTTGGGAGGGGCCTCCTAAGACCTGACACCGCTAGCTCTGTTGCCACATCGCCGCCACACACATGCTTCTCCCCCCCCCTCTCTCTCTCTCTCTCATATTTATATTTATATTAACTACTTCTGTTTTTATTTTCTTTATTTTTTCTCTTGTTTTGAATTTTGATGGGCAGGCTTCCATGGCGGGAGACTACCGAGTATGAGCCACACACACAAGGATATCTCCCATGTCACTCCACTTGACAACGTCGCAAAAGCAACGCTGACAAGTCATACCAGATTTATACTATACTATAGGTTTTTTTAATTACATCTATACAGAGTATTTAAAATTCATTTATAAGTAGTTACTAACTTAAAATAGGAGAGAGAGAGAGAGAGAGAGAGAGAGAGAGAGAGAGAGGGAGGGAGAGAGAGGTGAGCAGGTGTAATTACACATGTCTGGCGGCGGTGATGTGGCAACAGAGCTAGTGGTGTGAGGTCTTAGGCTGCCCCACCCAAACTGCCTTCATAAAATAGAACAACTATAAGCTCTTATCAATCATTCTTATTTGAAGAATGTCGTCTGGAATAAAGCACTACAGAAGATGAGTCCATTATTGGGTTAATGGTGAAAATATTAATACACTACTATTACTCACCCAGAACGTAATAACCATCATTTGGTGTTAGTAGAAATATCTGACAGTAGAATTTTATCATATAAGAGTTAATAGAAACAATATCAATATTCTAAGGCTGTTATTCCCATTTTCAGCCTTCTAAATTCAATTGATGGGAGGTTGAATACAATACTACAAATATTCCAGTCATCAGAGTCTGAAATAAACTCTTGAGGAAACAATCATGCAGGCTTCTTTTGTTATGCTAGGAAGAAGGACCCAATGGCAAGAAGCCCGGAATACTGTATCCTCCAAGAAAAAAAAAAAAAAAAAAAGTGCTAGAAAGCAAAATTCACGATCTGTTCATTTTTAGGTGCCTGGAAACACATTAAAAAAAGACTGGAGGTCATAGGCAGTAGGAAATACAACAGAGAAAGGCAGTTATAGAGGTGACCTGTTGCATACATGAAAGTCTTGGAGTAAGGGCTAACTATTACACTAAAGAGTTGGACAGAAAAGGGATTAGTGTTTGCTGCAAGACGGGTGTTATGCACCAGCTGTAGTGGTGGAGAGATGCAAGCAGACAGTTCAGAGGAGCAGTGACCATGGAAGTAACGATAGAAGAGTGAAAAAAATGATGCAATAGTGCGGCAATGAGACAGTGGTTGAAGGAAGCCAGTAAGAGGAGAAGAATTTAAGGGACGAAAAGTCTGTCACACGATATTGTTCATAGGTGTTGTATGTGGGAAGCTTCCCCACACATGTGAGTTGTACTCTACACAGGGACAAATCAAGTCCCTGAATAAGGTCAACAACCCATTTACAAAGTTTATTATCTTTAACTCTCAACTCAGGACAGCCATCTCTATAAGTGAAGACATAGCTAAGATCAATGAATGGGAGCAAAATAACCTTGTCTTATTTTATGCTAGCAAAACCAAATATATACAATTTACTAACAGACAGATATTGCCAGATTCGTATATTACCTTCAATGCTGCTAATATTCCCATCTCCAAAAGTATTCTAAATCACGGTGTTTCACTTAACAATGTCCTCAGCTGGACTTTTCATGTCAGATCACTTGCTAAAACTGCCTCAAAGAAACTTGGATTATTGTACAGAGTCCATAACTTCTTCCCAGTTAGCTATAATTTAGGAGTAATGTGTGCTCTCAGCTAGAATATTGCTCACCTTTTTGGAATGGATGTAGAGAGGTTGCACTAAAACAACTAGGCAAATTCAGAACAAAGCTGTTGGAATTATCAATAACCCTTCTTTTCTAAATAAAATACCTCCCCTACAAATAAGTAGGCATGTTGCCTCTCGTGCATTATTTTACAGATACTTTTATGGCTAATGCTAAGGCGAAGTTGCATCCATTGTGCCACCTCTCCATGCCTTCCCTCGTGCTACACGGACATCTGGTAGTACTCGTGACTGGAATGTCACACAGCCATATTGCAGAACTTCTGCTTATCAGAATTCTTTTATTCCCCGAACTGCATCTCTCTGGAACTCACTTCCCAGGAGTTGTTTCCCCTAAACCTCAACCTACAGCTGTTCAAGTCCAACTGTTACAGATATTTTATGAACAGAGGATGCCAGTAATCTGGTGTACGGATACTTTCTTTATTCATTTGTTTTTCCATTCCCTGTCCTGTTATTTAAAAAAAAAATAAAAAAAAAACTGTGAGGGGTAAAGAAGGCATGAAGACGGCTTAGTATACCTAATTTCTTGGAATTAGAGTTTACAAGAGAGGTAATAAGATCTTTCTAAGAATAATCCCGAGTGAAGGAAACCCCAGGTATGTTTATAGATGATATAGAATTGAGTTGGATATTGTTAACAAGTATTGGATACTCCTGAGATAGATTTTGATGGGTCAAAATATGTAAGAACAGGGTTTTCTATGCATTACTAAACATTACTTTTCCCAAATAAACAATACGTATGCTATTGCCTCATCTCTTGTTTGTTGAAGTAACTGCCGAGATGGATGCCGCGGGAAGTGGTTGGAAAGGTGAAGGGTGAAATCATCAGCGTATGAGTGGATAGGGTTAGATGTACAGCTTAGAAGATCATTGATGAATAAAAGGAAGAAAGTTGGTGATAGTACAGAGCCCTGAGGAACACCACTGTTAATAGATCTAGGAGAAGAACGATGGCCGTCTACAACAGCAGCTATAGAACGACCATCATGGAAGCTGGAGATGAAGGCACAGATAGCAGGATAGAAACCGTAAGAGGACAGACTGGAAATTAAAGATTTATGTCAGACTCGAACGAAAGCCTTTGAGATGTCAAGTACAATGACAAAATTTTCGCCAAAGTCCCGAAAGAAGGATGAAAAGAGTCTGAAAACAAGGCGAGAAGATCGTCAGTGGAGCATCCCTGGTGGAACCCATACTGGCAATCGGAAGGAAGTTTATGAGAGGAAAAGTGCTTTATTATTTTTTTTTAAAGAATGGATTTAAAAACCTTGAAAAGAGATGACGGTAAAGTAATTGGGAGAAACATAGATGGCTGGGAATGGTCACCCTCCTTTGGGACAGGTTCAATGACAGTAAACTTCCAGCAAATAGTAAAGATACAAGTTGACAGACAAAGGCAAAAGAGTTTACCTAGGCAGAGAATAAGCACAAAAGCTCAGTTCTTGAGGACAACAAGTGGGACCCCATCTAGCCCATATGTACATTGTTGGTACTAAGGCCAGTGATGGCAGAAAAAAACGTAAATTAAAAAAAATATATATAACGTCAGCTATGAGGAAGTCAGAGGGAGGAAGTGATGGAGGAGCAGCACTGGAATCATTTCATGTGGAATGGGAGGAGAAAGTCTGAGTGAAGATTTCTTCTTTATTAGTAGAAGGAACAGCTACAGAGCCATCAGAACGGAAAAGAGGAGGGAAGGAAGTTGAAGAAAAATTGCCAGAAAGGTTTTTGGAATGGTGCCAGAAGGAGTGGGAAGAGTTTGAGTCAGAGGGTTCATAGCATTTACTGCGAATGAAATTCATTATAGCAGAGCAAAGGACAGACTTAGCTATGTTCCAAGATGTGACATAAAGGAGATGAGATTCAAGGAAGGATTCGTTCCAGTAACTTTTGTTAGCATTTTCCTTGTTGTGGACAGCATTTGAACATGTATGATTAAACCATTTCTTTATTCACTGGTCATAGAATAAGAGAAAGGAATGCATGCTTTCATGACCGAGAAAATAATCTCCTTAATGCTCAAGGCGCATTCATATGGCTGTCGGCCATGGAATTAATAATCATTCCAGGGAAAATTAAAGAAGTATTGCCTGAGGGCTTCCCAATCAGCAGCTCCAAAGTGCCACAGCTGCTGCTGCTTAGGAGGGTCGACAGGCCTTACTGAAGCAATAGGACTGGTTAAGGTGATAAGGCTGTGATCACAGGAACCCAGCAGGAAGAAAAGGTTAACAGTGTAAACAGAAGCATTAAGTGAAAGGAAAACATCAGTTACATTGGAACTCTCTCCAAGGCAGTCAGGGATATGTGTAGGGTGTTGCCCAGGCTGCTCTAGGTCATTAAAGATAGAAAAGATGTGGGCTTCTTCAACAGGTGGATCAGTGAAAGGAGAGGAGAGTCAAAGGTGGTGGTGAACATTGAAATCACCTATAATGTAGATTTCAGAGAAAGGAGAAATTGATAATATGTGTATCAACTTAGATGTATGACTGCCAAAGAATTTATTGTTGCCAGTAGAATTAGGGGATAAGTACACAACACAAACATATTTAGTCAGAGAACGAAAGGATAGCCGAAGGCAGAGAGTAGAGAATTCAGGAGACCCAAGTTCAGGAACACTATCTATCTATCTATATACTTAGGCTGCTTCCCCCAAGGAAAGGGAGGTAGCCGAGACAGGACGACACTCTCCCCATTTACTCATCCATTCAAACACATTCATTCGCATCTTAGCCCCAAAGGGGAGAACGGACAGATCCTCACCGCACCACACCGCACAAGGATCAACTGCGCAGTGCAATCAGTGACATCCACAGCAGGGCCCGACAGCAGAGCTGGTTTACCCCTGCCACATCATAACAGACTCATCCCCTTACCCGCACCTGACCTGACTAGCTGATCAGACCAAATGCGGGAGAATATCCCCTCAGGGCCGCGTCATCACTTATTCATTCACAATTTCTCTCCATTTATATCAGTCACGCACAGCCAATCTTCCTTGCTCAACAGACATCCCTCTCGCATCCAGCGCTCTCTTCACACTGTCCATCCATCCTATTCGGAGTCTTCCTCTCAGCCTTACACCTCTCACATCAGATCTAGTTATCTTTTTCACCAATCGCTCATTATCCATTCTCTCCATATGCCCAAACCATCGCAACACCCTCTGCTCAACTCTACCAGCCATCTCCCGAACAACTCCAGTTCTCCTCACTTCATCATTTCGCACTCGATACATACGCGTCACTCCACACATACTCCTCAGACACCTCATCTCCATTACATTCAACTTTTCCTCTCTCCTACACCCATATTCCATGATTCAGCCCCATATAATGCAGTCAGTACCACAACACCCTCATACAGCCTTCTCTTTACATCCATTCTAAGCAAACGACATCTAAACACTTTTTTCATTCCTCCCAGCACCTTTCCTACTTCATTTATTCTAAACTTCACTTCTGCATCTATTCTTCCATCCACAGCAACATGTGACCCTAGATATTTAAAACACTCTACCTCCTCAAGCAACTCGCCATTCAAAACTATATTCATCCCCCTGCCATCTACCAACCTCGTACACTTTATCATTTTAATCTTATTCTCATTTACTTTCGATTTCCTCCTTTCACACACCCTTCCACACTCCTCTACCAACTGTCTCAATCTCTCCTCTGAATCAGCCACCAGTGCAGTATCATCTGCAAACAGCAGCTGCTTCAGATTCCACTCTCCACCATCAACATTCACCAGACTCAGACCTCCACCTAAAAGTCTTGCATTCACCTCCCTTACAACACCATCCATGTAAATATTAAACAACCAAGGCGACATCACACATCCCTGTCGCAGTCCCACTCTCACAGGAAACCAATCACTCACAGCATTTCCCACTCTTACACACGCTCTACTATTTACATAAAAACTTTTCACCCCTTTTAGTAACCTACCATCAAGTCCATACAATCTTAAAACAGTCCACAAAGCCTCCCTATCAATTCTATCATACGCTTTCTCTAAATCCATAAATGCCCAAAACACATCCTTGCCTTTCGCTAAATACTTTTCACACACTTGTCTCGCCGCAAACACCTGATCCACGCATCCCCTCCCTCTCCTAAAGCCACACTGCTCATCACCAATCACTCCCTCTATACCCTAACTAACTCTCATAATTAACACTCTACCATACACCTTACCTACAACACTAAACAGACTTATACCCCTAAAGCTAGTACATTCATACTTATTACCCTTGCCTTTATACAATGGGACCACACAAGCACTTGCCCAGTCAATTGGCACCATACCTTTCACAAAGCACACATTCAACAATCTTACTAACCAGTCAACAATAGTCACTCCACCACCCTTCAGGCATTCCACAGCACACCCATCCATACCTGCAGCTTTCCCTGTTTTCATCTCCTTTACTGCCTTCTCCACCTCCTCCTTCGTGATCAAGAATCATTCAACCCTCCCAACACATTTATTCCTTGCACCATTCCATCCGCCACAATCTCAGCTACCCTTTCCTCCTCTACATTTAACAATCTTTCAGGAACACGAGAGCAAGATATGTTGTTGCATACATACACACAACAGCCACCTATGTCTTTGAAGTGAGTATAGAGAAAATAAGCTACAGAGAAGGGTTTCTATCAGTCGTTTCAGGTACCTGAATCTCAGTAAGGAAGAGAGGGCGAGGTTTAGAGGTGGTCAACTGAGAGAAAATTAGAGGAAAGGCCTCGAATATTGTAGAAAATAAGAAGTGAGGCAGACAGTAGTTCCGAGCATCTTTTCTTGGCCGTAAAAAGGAGAGAGGCGGATGGTGAGGACTTTTATGCTACCCCCCCCCCTCCTTGGGGAGTCTGAGCTGGGGGTTGAGATGCTATTTTTTGGAATAGAATCTTTGTTGTGTATTGTGCACATAGTTTGGTGTTGACGGTTAGAGGAAACTGTATAGAGAGCAAGCTGGCCAACTCTCTGTGTTGCTGAAACACTGAAAATGTTCAGCAAAAGGGAATGGTAGGTTGCTGGTCCCAAGAGCTGATTAAACGTGAGCTTCAGCACTCCCTGTCATTAGCTTCCCATCCACCTTGCGAGTACCGCCCTGTTCGGCCTGTGCTACAGTCAACTCCCCTTGCCTTTGGTTCCTTCTTCCTTGCATAAAATAGTATCCTTTGCACCTTTGTGTACTTTCACTGGAAAGGCATATTATCTAAATCAACTTAGGCAAGGGCACTCACCATCCACTCACTCAATGTAGTGCTACTCTCTGGTGACTGACCTTTCCTCTCTTCCTTTCCTTCTTGCCTTCCGTCCTCTTCTGTCTTTCTTTCCTTCATTCTTTCCTCTTCCTTATGCCTACGGGTGACTCTACATTCCCTCTTCTGTCTGTTTTTTTCCTTCATTCTTTCCTCTTCCTTCTGCCTATGGGTGGCTCTACTCTGAGTGACACCAGGAAACCATTTACTACGCTGGGTGGTAACCATACAACCAGATTATGGCGCGTGGTGGTTTAGTGGGTAATTAAGGTGCTCTAATTGGATTAAGCCTGTGCATGTTTATATCAAAGGGATTGTTTGGGTTTACGGCTCACGTAATGCCACTCAGGGATGAGTGAGCCTGGTCACGCTCATCTTAAATGTCAGGACCAACTTGCCTGGTGCTGGGCACTTACTGTCCTCATGGAGCAACACATGATTAGATGATGATGATGATGATGATGATGATCCTTGCATCCATTATCTGCAGGCACGAGTAATTAAAGAGATGCGGATGTAGTTGGAATTCCTTTTACACATCGATGGATTTTGAAATAATTATTCATGATTGCAGCTCACATAAGTATTTGATGATTACCCACAGTTTAGCAAGGACTGAGTTGGACACAGTTTCACGGCTGTGTGAATGATGCACTGACCACAGCTGTGTCTACTAATTTATTGTGTTGGTTCGGTGGGAATGTTGGTTGCTGCTGCTCAGTCCTTTGACACTGCAGTTATCAGTCTGTCGTAACCCAGTCAAAAGAGAACGATATGTCTCCACTTTATATTCCGTTTACAGACACATATCACCACAGTATGTTATTCTGCACAAATTACATCGTCTTTCAATGTAGTTGGCCAGAGCTGATACAGTGTGTAAAAAGTCGTCTGTCTGTCCGTTGAATTTTGTGGAATCAACAATACTAATGAAATGAACATATTGTTAAGAAGCGAGATTTGCCAGTAAGGTAGTCCAGAAACATCAAGATTTTTCCCGATGTTACGGTAGGCTGGTTCCAGCATCGATACGAGTCAGAGTTGCCAGTTAGCCTGCTGTTTGTAAGCGTAGTTATTTCGTAAGTTATGCATTTATTTTTATGCTCTTTTTTCTCAATAATGTTTCAATAATGTTTTATTTAAGTGACTGCTTGTTAAATTATGTAGTTTAAGTTCGTATGGTAAATGATTTAGAGTATTATGTAATGTAAGACAGCTTTGGCATGGTTTGGTTGTCTCTGAATTGGCAACTGTTGCCCGTCGAGAGTATACTCGTAAAGTGTAAACGTTTCTCGAACAATGCAAGTTTATATAAGGATGGGGAAGAGATTAGTTAGTTAGTCAGTCGATCTGGAGTTCAGTCGGATTTCAGGTCAGTTTGTGTGAAGTGCAGTTAGTTCTGGTGTAGTGCAGTGACAGTGCAGTGTCAGTGAATATTGTAAACTTTTGGTACTTGTGATAACAGTGGCAAACAGTGACGGGTTATTGAAGTTTTGTACATCATTGGTACTTGAGAAAACAGTGAAGTGTCAAGCATTAAGTGTAATAACTGTGAAGTGTTGTGCATTAAGTGTAATCGCAGTTGGTAAAGTGTATATAGCTCCAGTGCTTGTGACGAGAATGAAAGGGAAGTTGAAAAGCATTAAGTGGAATTATTTGGAAAATAAAGACAGTGAACTTTAAGGAGCCAGTGTTTATTTTTGCCTCAGCTGATCTTGTGTACTGCACACCTAAATGCTGACAATAAGAAGAACAACTCACCGGGCAACGTCCTTCCTGTACTGTACTACAGCTGTTGGAGCCTATGGCAGTGTGTGACAAGGACGTAACACTGGTGTCAGGAGTGGGATTATTATTTTAGGGCTGCAGTGAGTCTAATCTTCAACATGGAGCAAGAAGGTGTCCAGACAAGAGGCCAAGCTAGGCAGGAAGAGGCATCACTGGGTGGAATTATGAAACTATTACAAGCACATATGCAGACACAGAACGAAGGACAGAAACAACTCCAAGCACAGTTACAGGCCCAAAGTGAAGAGCTCAGGACCGAATTTAAAGAACAATTACAAGCACAAAGTCCCCAACTACAGGCTAGAGATGAAGGCACAGATAGAAGCATAGAAACAGTAGGAGGACAGTTTGGAAATTAAAGATTTATGCCAGACTCGATCGAAAGCCTTTGAGATGTCAAGTGCAATGGCAAAGCTTTCGCCAAAGTCCCAAAAGGAGGATGACCAGGAGTCTGAAAGGTAGGTGAGAAGATCGCCAGTGGAGCATCCCTGACAGAACCCATACTGACAATCAGAAAGAAGGTTGTGATAGGAAAGATTCTTTAAAATTTTTCTATTAAGAATTGACTAGAAAACTTTTGTGATACGGGATGTTAAAACAATTGGACGATAGTTAGAGGGTTGAGAATGGTCACCCTTCTTTAGGACTGGTTGAATGAGGGCAAACTTTTAGCAAGGAGGAAAGGTACAAGTTGACAGACAAAGGCGAAAGAGTTTGCCTAGGCAGGGTGTAAGCACAGAAGCACAGTTCTTGAGAACAACAGGAGGGACTCCATCAGGCCCATTGGCCTTGTTAGTATTGAGGCCTGTGATGGCAGAAAATACATTAGCTGAAGAAATTTTAATGTCAGCCATGAGGAAGTCAGAGGGAGGAAGTAATGGAGGAACAGCACTGGAATCATCTAAGGTGGCATTGGAGGAGAAAGTCTGAGTGAAGATATCTGCTTTATCAGTAGAAGAAATAGCTACAGAGCCATCAGAGTAAAAAAGAGGAGGGAAGGATGATGAGGTAAAGTTGTATAAAAGGTTTTTGGCAAGGTACCAGAAGGAGTGGGAAGAATTCGAGTTGGAGAGTTGAGAGCATTTAGTATGAATGAAATTATTTTTAACAGAGCGAAGAATAGACTTAGCACGATTCCGGCCAGAAACGTATAAAAGATGTGATTCAGGGGTGGGTTGGCTCCGGTACCTTTCATCGGCCCTCTCCTTGTTGCTGACAGCATTAGAAAGAGTGTGATTAAACCAAGGCTTTCTTGCATTAGTCAAAGGATATGAGATAGGAATGCATGCTTCTATGCCAGAGAGCATAACCTCCGTAATGCGCAAGGCACACTCAGATGGCTCCCGGCCATGGAAGCAATAATCATTCCAGGGAAAATCAAAGAAGTACTGCCTGAGGGCCTCCCAGTCTGCGGCTCCAAAATGCCACAGATGACGTTTCCCTGGAGGGTCCACAGGCCATACCGGAGCAATAGGACAGATTAAGGTGATAAGGTTGTGATTGGAGAAGCCCAATGGAGAGAAAAGATTAACAGTGTAAGCAGAAGGATTAGTTGTAAGGAAGAGGTCAAGTATGTTGGAGCTCTCTCCAAGGCGGTCAGGGATATGGGTAGGGTGCTGTACAAGCTGCTCTAGGTCATTAAGGATAGAAAAGGTGTAGGCTTGTTCACAAGGTGGATCAATGATAGGAAAGAAGAGCCAAAGGTGGTGGTGAACATTGAAATCTCCTAGAACGGAGATTTCAGAGAAAGGAGAAATGGATAGAATGTGCTCCATCGTAGAAGTAAGATAGTTGAAGAATTTTTGATAGTAGAATTAGGGGATAAGTAAACAGCGCAGACATATTTAGTCAGAGAATGACAGGAATGCCGAAGCCAGAGTGTAGAGAATTCATAAGAATTGAGTTCAGGAATATGAGAGCAAGATAAGTCGTTGTGTATATATTGTTACGGAACAGAGAAAGATAACGTACACTTTAAGTGAGAATACGAAGAGTCACTACTGTCCCGTAAAGTTCCAGGTTCAAAACAAAAGAGTTAGGTAAAATTACAAGTTAAAGTTTAATGCACAAACTAACAACAAAACATTCAGAACTCATAAGGATAATGTAATGGCAAATAAACAGGTTAAATATATGGTTAACTGCAATAGCCTCTATTAACACGAAATTAGCAAGAATAAATTTATCTAAGTCAGCCCTGATAAAATGAGATACCAGATAATACTCAGTGAATGCCAGATAAATAATTACAGATACAAACTATTATCAAAAATGACTGACAAAGAACCCCACACGAATCACAAAAACTTCACTAGGCCTACAAATTAAACTTATGCTATACAGTACAAGAAAAAATGCAACAACAGTTATACTCAAATTACACACAGCTGCTAGATGGTTGGAGATTTCTTGAGCACTCACAATAATAATATCTGTACAGGGGAGGACAGAGATGTGAACAAAATGAGGAGCAGATCTAAGTGGCAATGATGCAGAGACTGAGCTCATTATATAGGGGCCAGCAGAGCCTGATACAACTTGTAAGCAGGACGCGCAAATGAAGCCATGGGGACAAAGAGCTGATAATCCCGCTCTAAGCAACAGAGAGAACGACTTACTCTACTATAACGGTAGAAGGGGGGAACTGAGGCAGAACACGCTCGTGATCAAACATGCAGCATACTGAGCGTTAAAATTACACAAAGGATGATGAAATCATAGGCTATGTAACACCTCCCCACAAAGAAAAAGAAATTTACAAAGGAAATTTCTTATTACTCTAAAACAATCTGTCTAAAGTCTAGATAAGCAAACTGCAATAACATTTTCTTTCCCCTTGACATGTTGTATGTCTAATGAATACTCCTGAAGAAGTAGACTCCATCTTGTCAATCTCTGATTTTTATCTTTAAACTTACTAAGGAATTTCAGTGGGTTATGATCGGTATAAATGACTATGGGGTCAAAACCAGAACACAAATAAAATGAAAAATGCTGTAAACCCAAAATCAAGGCCAAAAGCTCTTTCTCAATAGTTGAGTAGTTCTTTTGAGGTGGAGTGAACTTCTTACTGTAATAAGATACAGGATGTTCAATACCCTGATCATCCTCTTGCAGCAAAACAGCCCCAGCTCCTGTATCACTTGCATCAACAGCCATCTTAAAAGGCTTAGCAAAATTTGGAGTAGCGAGCACTGGCTGACTTAATAGAATAGCTTTAAGTTTGTTGAAAGAGGATTCACAGTTATCGGTCCAGACAAATTTAACTCCCTTTTTCAGTAGGTCTGTAAGTGGTGATACAAGAATAGAAAAGTTAAGAACAAATCTCCTGTAATAACCTACCATTCCCAAAAATCTTTGTAGCTCTTTCCTACTTTTAGGTCTGGGAAGATCACTTATAACCTGAACCTTAGCTCCTGGTGGTGCAACATGTCCATCACCAATTACATACCCAAGGTACTGAACTTCAGCTTGACCAAACTCACACTTTGATAAATTAGCTACAAGATTAGCATGAACTAAACGGTCAAGAAAATTACTGACATGGCATAGGTGATCTTTCCAGTTGTCACTGAAGATTAATACATCATCAATATAAACAACACACCCTGCCAAACCCTCTGTTACAACATTCATGAGCTTCTGAAACGTGGCTGGTGCATTCTTCATACCATACGGCATTACAGAACATGCAAAAACCTTTCCTAGTGTTACAAAACATGAGATCTCCCTAGCACGTTCAGTCATAGGTACTTGCCAGTATCCCTTTAACAAATCAAACTTACTTATGTACCTAGCCTTTCCGATCTTGTCTATGCAATCTTCCACACGAGGGAGAGGGTAAGTGTCTGTTTTAGTTATCTGATTAACACGTCTGTAGTCAATGCAAAGCCGCTGTGACCCACCTGGCTTAGGGACCAGAGTGACAGGAGAACTCCACTCGCTCTGACAGGGCTCAATCATCTTGTGGTCCAACAGGTAGCCAAGCTCCTTCTGGATGAGAGGAACTTTCACTGGGTTCACACGGTAAGGAGGCAATTTAATTGGCTTTGCGTCTCCAACATCGACATCATGCATCAACACAGTGGTTCTTCCTGGAGTAGCACGGAACACTTGCGGGTACTCCTGCAGTAATGCCGAAAACTCCTGCCTTTCCTTAGGAGGTAGATGAGAAAGCTTAGTCTGGAGATCATTCATGATATCAGGATTCTTCCCCAAACTATCACTCAGGCTCATGCTGCATGGGAGAACTTCACTTGTAGACTCGGGTGGAACAGCTACAGTGCAGACTGGATTATTTTCGTCCCGCCTGTGATATAACTTTAGCATGTTGATGTGACATAGTTGCTTGCTCTTTCTACGATCTGGTGTGGCGATGACATAGTTGACATCACTGAGTTTCTTCTCCACGAAATAAGGACCACTAAACTTAGCTTGAAGAGGTTGCCCATGAACTGGTAGCAGAATCAAAACCTGATCTCCTGGCTGAAAGTGGCGTAACCTGGACTTCTTATCATACCAAGTCTTCATCTTTTCCTGAGCAGCTCCTAAATTCTCTCTCGCCAGCTGTAAAGCAGTGGACAGCCGTTCTTTGAACTTCATCACATACTCCAGTAGGTTGACGTCATCTTCCTCCGACAGCCAGCATTCCTTGAGTAGCTTAAGGGGTCCTCTTACTTCATGGCCAAACAGTAGTTCAAAAGGTGAGAAGCCCAGTGATTCATTTGGAGATTCTCTTGCAGCAAACACAACGAATGGAAGACCTTTATCCCAGTCTTTCTGATGTTCCAAACAGTATTTCTTGAGCATCGACTTGAGTGTTTGATGATATCTCTCCAACGCTCCTTGGGTCTGGGGATGGTAAGCTGAAGACGTGATCTGGGTGATGCCCAACTCTTTCAGAGACTGCTTGAAAACGTTTGACATGAAATTACTTCCCCGGTCTGACTGTACCTCCTTAGGCAGACCAAACTTTGTGAAGAACCCCAGCATTTCCTTAACCACGTTCTTTGCTGAGATGTTTCTAAGTGGAATGGCTTCAGGATAACGAGTAGCCATATCAATCATGGTCAACACATAAGAAAATCCTGAAGAAGTCTTAGGAAGAGGGCCCACAATATCCACCAACACACGGGTGAAAGGCGCCTCAAAAGGAGGAATGGGAACTAGAGGTGCAACCTTTTCGGTCTGATTACACTTCCCACAACTTGACAGGTGTGACAAGACTTACAATACCAGGAAACATCCCTGAAGATACCTGGCCAGTAGAAGTGTTTCAAAATGCGTGCCACAGTCTTCCTCACTCCAAGGTGTCCTGCCAAACTGGAATCATGAGCCACTCTAATGATATCCTGCCTACAAACACGAGGGATGACAACTTGATGTACAACCTCCCATTCACAGTCGGCTGATGCTGTTGGGGGTCTCCACTTCCTCATAAGTACTCCTGACTTTACATAATAACAAGTAGAAGCACCGGCTGACTCTTCTTCACTGTAAGCAGAGTTAGCTAGACCTTTCAACTCAGGGTCAGCAACCTGCAACTCAACCAACTCTTGACGAGACAAATTATCAACACTACGGGGTACTGCCTCATCTGGTGAGTGGTCCAAATTAGCAAGAAAAGTGTCAGCTAGGATAACATCATCATCATCATTATCCTCTAAATCACCAGTAACTTTAGACTTAGCCCTAGTGACAGCACATGCAGGGAACACATCAGGGACATCACAATCCTGGGACGCAGCCACTGGCTCACTAGACAACTGAGGAGCTGGACACACTTGACTTCCACCAATATCATTTCCAAGTAAGAAAGTTACACCTGACATTGGGAGTGTCTCAACCAACCCAACCATAACAGAACCATTAACAAAACCAGACTCTAAATTCACTCTGCACAGAGGAACAGAGAAGTAATTATTCCCTACACCTTGTAAGATTACAGTTTCATCAGAGGAATTAAAATTAGAGCCTAGAACACTGGTCAGCATAAGGGATTGGCAAGCACCTGTATCACGATATATCTGAACTGATTTCCTGTCATTACTGTCCAGAGGACTGACAAAACCATCAGACAGGAAATTAGCACATGAACTCTTGAGAGTGTCACCCACGTTACTGCTCAAAAGAGGAGCTCCATCATGAGAATTTAAGTTACCCCTCAAAGCAGGTTCAGTTAACTCAGTTAAAGAATTCTGGGAACTCTCAAGAGTGGACACTAGACCAATTGACTGAATATTTAAAGACTCCTTTTTGTTCACATCACGCTGTCTCCTGAAACATCTCTCCGTAGTATGACCAAGCTTACTACAATAAGTACATTTACTTTTCTGAAATCTAGAGGTGAAGCTGGTATTTACTTCCTGAGAAACATCATCCTTATTCTCTTTCCTGTTACCTGTACTCTGAGTAGAGGCAACGTACTTACTCTCAGCTTTCCCTTTTTCTTTAGAATATCTCTTGTGAGTGAGAACATATTCATCAGCTAAAACTGCAGCATCAGACAAATCATCTATCCTTTTCTCATCAAGATATAGGCTTACATCTTTACTAATACACCTTTTGAAATCCTCCAGCAAAATCATCTGCTTAAATTTACCAAAATCAGAATCCACATTCTTAGAATTTAACCACTGCTCTAACAAATCTTCTTTGATTTTTGCATACTCAACATGGGATTGCTTATCTTGCTTGTAAGTTGTCCTAAATTTTACTCTATAGGCTTCAGGAACAAGCTCATAGGCCTTAAGAATCAAGCTCTTAACTACATCATAATTATCAGATTGATCCTGAGGCAAAGATGCATAAGTTACTTGAGCTTTACCGGTGAGAACAGTTTGAAGGAGTACTGGCCAATACTCCTTAGGCCAATTAAAACCTGTAGCTACCCTCTCAAACAACTGAAAATACTTTGTTAAATCAGATTAATTAAAAGGAGGGACAAGTTTAACATTTTTAGCCACATCAAAATCATCAGAGCAAGATGATCCAGTTCCACCTTGTTTCATGCGATACTCATGGTCTGCCTGAATCCTGGCAAGCTCAATTTGTGCCTGAGCCCGTACCTCTGCCTCTTGAATACGAGCATTTGCCTCCTTAACATCAGCCTCCTTAGCACGTGCTTGAAATTCAGCTTCCTTCACACGAGCCTCCTGCAGGGCTAGCTGTAACTTAGCTAATTCAATCTGCGTTTGCTCATTTGGAGGAGTTACATTAAACAAGCTTTTATTAATCATGCCAACAATTTGATCTTTAGAATGATGAGAGTGAACTGCAATTCCCAATTGTTGAGCAACAAGCTTAAGTTCATTCTTTGTTCTGTTTTCTATATCACACACTGTTTGCACATTTGACAAAAAATCCCTGGCTTCATCAAGTGTAGAAATAGTAGCCATCATGAATATATCACAGTCACAAAATATCAAACAATATCCTTATGATAATATCCTGAATATCCTGATATGAGGTCGCCAAATTTATGTTACGGAACAGAGAAAGATAACGTACACTTTAAGTGAGAATACGAAGAGTCACTACTGTCCCGTAAAGTTCCAGGTTCAAAACAAAAGAGTTAGGTAAAATTACAAGTTAAAGTTTAATGCACAAACTAACAACAAAACATTCAGAACTCATAAGGATAATGTAATGGCAAATAAACAGGTTAAATATATGGTTAACTGCAATAGCCTCTATTAACACGAAATTAGCAAGAATAAATTTATCTAAGTCAGCCCTGATAAAATGAGATACCAGATAATACTCAGTGAATGCCAGATAAATAATTACAGATACAAACTATTATCAAAAATGACTGACAAAGAACCCCACACGAATCACAAAAACTTCACTAGGCCTACAAATTAAACTTATGCTATACAGTACAAGAAAAAATGCAACAACAGTTATACTCAAATTACACACAGCTGCTAGATGGTTGGAGATTTCTTGAGCACTCACAATAATAATATCTGTACAGGGGAGGACAGAGATGTGAACAAAATGAGGAGCAGATCTAAGTGGCAATGATGCAGAGACTGAGCTCATTATATAGGGGCCAGCAGAGCCTGATACAACTTGTAAGCAGGACGCGCAAATGAAGCCATGGGGACAAAGAGCTGATAATCCCGCTCTAAGCAACAGAGAGAACGACTTACTCTACTATAACGGTAGAAGGGGGGAACTGAGGCAGAACACGCTCGTGATCAAACATGCAGCATACTGAGCGTTAAAATTACACAAAGGATGATGAAATCATAGGCTATGTAACAATATACACAAGAGCCACTTTGGCTTTGAAATCAGTATAGAGAAAGTAGGAGGATACAGAAAAGGGTTTGCTGCCAGTTGCCTCGGACAGCTGAGTCTCAGTTTGGAAAAGAAGGTGGGGGTTAGAGGAGGAGAGGTGGTGCTCAAAAGAGCAAAAGTTAGAGGAAAGGCCATGAATGTTCCAGAAATGAAGAAGTGAGTCAGAGAGCTTTTGCATGGTCTAGCAATTTTAAATTGAGCAGTTCAGTTTTTTTAAAGTAAAAGTTATATGCTGATGACTTTGAGTCGTTGCTCTGGCACAATTGCTATCAAACTATTTTGGGGAGTCCGATCTTTTACTGAAATACTTCAACCCAAATGATAAAAAATATTCTGGTCAACCCTTTATTAATTCAAAACTAACTTCACTACCACCTCTTCCATTCCACTTTTAGAGTCCCCCAATGGAAATCTAGTAAGTGACCCGAGTGGATAAGCCAAACTTCTTGTTGACATTTTTTCGACAAACTCAACCCTAAATACAGAAAATCACAATATTCCTGTACTTGATTTTGATTCCCCTCAAATACCTCATTTCATGACTCACAACAAGGACGTACAAGCTGTATTACAGAATCTCTCAGCAGACAAAGCTACTGGTCCAGAAGAAACTCTTTCAATAGTACTTAAAAATTGCTCCTCAGTGTTGGCTCCTGTATTGGCAAAATTTTTCTGCTTATGCATCCATTCCTCAAGTTTTCCAGCCTCTTGGAAAGAAGAAAATATCCATCCTGTTCCTAAAAAGGAGGCAACTTCTGATCCATCAAACTATAGACCAATTGCAATAACTTCCATTCTCGGTAAAGTTTTTGAGATACTAATTAACAAACACATAATCAAGCATCTACAAATCATTAAATTAATCAATGATCAGCAGTGTGGATTTAGACAAGAACGTTCAACAGTAGGCATTCTTTGCCTTCTTACCTATCAGATTAACAAAACAAAAGACCAATACAGTGAAACACACAGAATAGCACTTGACATATCAAAAGCATTTGACAGAGTGTGGCACCGGGCCTTATTGTCTGAGATGTCATACTATCGCCTTGCATCACTGGTTCCTCTAATTTCTTCTCACCTTCATAATAGAAAAATACGGGTCATGGTGGATGGAATTTATTCTCAGTTTCAATTCATAAATGCTGGCGTACCTCAGGGATCAGTTTTGGTGCCAACCCTCTTTCTCATTCATATAAATGACCTATCTGTCACTCACAACCCAATACACTCTTATGCTGATGACTCGACTCTTCATAATTCTTTCACATTTAGTACCTCCTTTACACAATTTGATATTTTAAATTCCCAAATAAACACAGCAATTTCTCTGAACCAATTTCCAAAATTAATCAATGGGGACAATCAAATCTGGTCTCATTTAACGCTCAGAAAACTAAATACATTATTTCTCCAACAGAAAGAATCCCTCAGACTCTCACATAATTTTAAATGTGGTCAATATTCCCATGTCCACTGCAATTGATATCTTAGGTGTTACTCAAAACCCCAACCTAAGCTGGATAACTTATGTTAAATCCCTTGCTAAAAATGCTTCCCAAAAATTGGGACTTATGTACAGAGTTCGTAAATTCTTCACTGACGAGCAGATAGCCACAATATACAAAAGTCGTGTGCGTTCTCAGATCGAATACTGTTCACCACTATGGAGTAGATGTGGAGCGGTTGCACTGAGGCAGTTGGACAAAATTCAAAATAAAGCCATTAGGTTAATCAATAATCCAGCCATTACGCAGGACCTTCCTCCATTATCAGTACAGAGAGATGTTGCTTCTTTAGCATTATTATGTCGATATTTTTACCGTAAGTGCTCTGACGAACTGACTTCAATTGTGTCTCCCCTTCACATTTTCTCCCAAAATATTCGGGCAGCTGGGAGCGCCCATGAACTCACACTCTCTCCCCCACAATGCAGACCTTCTGCTTATCAAAATTTATTTATCCCCAGAACTACTACTCCCTGAAATTCACTTCCTGGGAGTTGTTTCCCACAAACATTTAATCCACTTCAATTTAATTCCAGTTGTTATAAATATTTTATGAATGGAGGATGCCTTTAGGCACATGAACTTTTTTTTATCCTTTGTTTTTCCTTCCTCCATTCATTATGTAAAAAAAAAAAATTACATCTAAAGCCAGGAGAATTTAATAAGCGAGAGTGTGTCATAAAAGCCCTGGACCATTAAATCCTGTACTGTGAACTCACTCATGGTCTTAAGAACACTAGAATGTTATTCCAGCTGACGAGATAAGATTTAAATCTGTCAGCAGTGAACCATAAGAACTTGAGAGTACTGATCAGATCACTAATTTCCATTTCTCGATTCTGACAACTTTGCTCTAATATTTTGTTCCAGGTAACTATAGACGGTTTTATGCAGCTGCATGAGAGACATGTGAGCCTGAGTGTACAGTATATATGATGTTTTGATACCGAAAGTATTCTCTCCTCACCCTTTGCAGATTTTACTGTATGAGAATTGGTCTGAGTAAAAATATTATACTGCGTATTTTCTGTCAAGTGTTTCTCGTCGTCGTCCCTTTGAAAATGTGGCCGTGTTTGAGCAACGGAGGTTGACGTGAGTAAAAACACAGCAGTGTGTTTCGCCGCACTGCCACCACGTCGTTACACACCATAATTGAAACAAAAACATTCCGTGTATTTCCTTTACGCCAGAAGCCAGCATGGACGGAGAGAAATACTGTATACATAAAGCTCCCAGTATTACCAGAGGAGGCGTACATATACATTTATTTATTTCGGCATGAAGTATTCACATTGTATATATATATATATATATATATATATATATATATATACAGAGAGATTGAGATTATATATAGATAGAAAGATAGACAGATTTTATATATGTATATATATATATATATATATATATATATAGATTATATATATATGCAACGTTGGGTCTGGTTAGTACTTGGATGGGTGACCGCCTGGGAACACCAGATGCTGTTGGCATCCCTACGTGTCAAGTGGGGTTGGTGGAGGATTAGTGCCCCTCCCTGTAAAACAATTAACTCTAAGCCCTTGGCCACCCCGTGTGGGATACATGGCGTCTGGCAATTAATGAATGAAACAATATATATATATATATATATATATATATATATATATATATATATATATATATATATATATATATTCCATTGGATCCCAAGGGTGCTGGGCGAGGCATTGCATCGGGAGGGTACTAAGCGTACCGCCTTCGGCCTATCGGCTCACAGTCGCGAAGCTCATAGGTCCCTACCCGGGGGTTCCCTACTTTATAAAGACTTAAAAAATCCCAGTTCTGTCCAATACTCGGGACACTGGGCTCCAATGGGTTAAAGAGACTGATAGGTTTGCCAGTCATTAACCCATTGGATCCCAGGGGTGCTGGGCGAGGCATTGCACCAGGAGGGTACTAAGCGTACCACCCTCCACCTATCGGCTCATGGTCACGAAGCTCATAGATCCCTACCCGGGGGTTCCCTACTTTATAAAGACTTGAAAATTCCCAATTCTGTCCAATACTCGGGACACTGGGCTCCAATGGGATATATGTATATATATATATATATATATATATATACCTAGGCTGCTTCCCCCAAGGGAAAGGGAAGTAGCCAAGACAGGACGACACATTCCCCATTTACTCATCCATTCAAACACATTCATTTGCATCTTAGCCCCAAAGGGGAGAACGGATAGATCCTCACCGTACCACACAGCACAAGGGTTAACTGATGTGGCAGGGGTAAACCAGTTCTGCTGTCGGGCCCTGCTGTGGATGTCACTGATTGCATTGCGCAGTTGACCCTTGTGCGGTGTGATGTGGTGAGGATCTGTCCGTTCTCCCCTTTGGGGCTAAGATGCGAATGAATGTGTTTGAATGGATGAGTATATGGAGAGTGAGTCGTCCTGTCTCGGCTACCTCCCTTTCCTTGGGGGAAGCAGCCTAGGTATATAGATAGATATAGATAGACATCATAATAGATCCATCCCCTTACCCGCACCTGACCTGACTAGCTGATCAGACCAAATGTGGAAGGATATCCCCTCAGGGCTGCATCATCATTTATTCATTCACATTATCTCTCCATTTAATTCTGTCACGTACAGCTACTATTCCTTGCTCAACAGACATCCCTCTCACATCCAGCACTCTCTTCACACTGTCCATCCATCCTATTCGTGGTCTCCCTCTCAACCTTACACCTCTTACATCAGATCTAGTTATCTTTTTAACCAATCGCTCATTATCCATTCTCTCCATATGCCCACACCATCGCAACACCCTCTGCTCAACTCTATCAGCCATCTCCCGAAAACTCCAGTTCTCCTTCGCACTTCATCATTTCGCACTCGATCCATACACGTCACTCCACACATACTCCTCAGACACCTCATCTCCATTACATTCAAACTTTTCCTCTCTGCTACACCCATATTCTACGTTTCAGACCCATATAACGCAGTTGGTACCACAACATCCATTCTAAGTGAACGACATCTAAACACCTTTTTCATTCCTCCCAGCACCTTTCCTACTTCACTCATTCTAAACTTCACTTCTGGATCTATTCTTCCATCCACAGCAACATGTGACCGTAAATATTTAAAACACTCTACCTCCTCAAGCAACTCACCAATCAAAACTATATTCATCCCCCTACCATCTACCAACCTCGTACACTTCACCACTTTACTCTTATTCTCATTTACTTTCATTTTCCTCCTTTCACACACCCTTCCAAACTCCTCTACCAACTGTCTCTATCTCTTTCTGAATCAGCCACAAGTGCAGTATTATCTGCAAACAGCAGCTGCTTCAGATTCCACTCTCCACCATCAACATTCAACTGACTCAGACCTTCACCTAAAACTCTTGGATTCACCTCCCTTACAACACCATCCATATAAATATTAAAAACCAAGGTGACATCACACATCCCTGTCGCAGCCCCACTCTCACAGGAAACTAATCACTCACAGCATTTCCCACTCTTACACACGCTCTATTATTTACATAAAAACTCTTCACCTCTTATAGTAACCTACCATCAAGTCCATACAATCTTAAAACAGTCCACAAAGCCTCCCTATCAATTCTATCATATGCTTTCTCACGAAGCCTCCCTATCAATTCTATCATACGCTTTCTCTAAATCTATGAATGCCCAAAACACATCCTTGCCTTTCGCTAAATACTTTTCACACACTTGTCTCACAACAAACACCTGATCCACGCATTCTCTCCCTCTCCTAAAGCCACACTGCTCATCACCAATCACTCCCTCTGTACCCTCTCTAACTCTCATAATTAACACTCTACCATACACCTTACCTACAACACTCAACAGACTTATACCCCTAAAGCTAGTACATTCATACTTATCACCCTTGCCTTTATACAACGGGACCACACAAGCACTTTCCCAGTCAATTGGCACCATACCTTTCACAAAGCACGCATTCAACAATCTTACAAACCAGTCAACAATTGTCACTCCAACACCCTTCAGGCATTCCACAGCACACCCATCCATACCTGCAGCTTTCCCTGTTTTATCTCCTTTACTGCCTTCTCCACTTCCTCCTTCGTGATCATAGAATCATTCAACTCTCCCAATACCTTTATTCCTTGCACCCTTCCATCAGCCACTATCTCAGCCACCCTTTCCTCCTCTACATTTAACAATCTTTCAAAATACTCTGCCCATCTCTTCCTTAATGCTTCCATCTCAATTAACATCCTTCCATCCTCTGCTTTTACTCGCTCTTCCTTCCCAGACTCTCCCGTTTGCACCCTTTTCACCTCCTTCCAGAACATTTTCTTATTCTATTGAAAATTCTCAGTCAGCCGCCTACTCCACCTTTCATCTGCTGCCACTTCAGTATCATGCACAGCCCTTCTCGCCCTGTTCCTCTTTTCCTTATATCACTCATATGACACCTCATCCTTCCTCTGCAGCCTCACATTATATGCACGTCTCTTCTCAGCCACAGCCATACTTCCTCGCACCACCATTCTCTTCCTTTTCTTACACCACTACCTACATGTCTCACACCACACACCTCTTCTGCATGCCCCACCACAGCACTCTTAAACAACTGCCATTTTACTGATCTTCCATTGCGTTCCACTCATCTTTCAATTTCTCTTGATACTCTATCTTTTTCTCTCTTTTATCCAACTCACTCACTTTCAAAACCTCCCCGCCACACATAACTCTCCCAGCTCTCTCCCATCTCTTACCTACTCTTAACTTTCCCTCCACCAGGTAGTCATCAGACATATCTCCACCCTCCCCTCTCAGAACTCTCACATCCAACAATGTTCCAATTACATTCATGGACACAACCACATAGTCCATTAAAGCTCTATCAACAACCCTTCCACCCTCCTGTCTCACCCATGTATACTTATAAATATCTTTCTTCTCAAACAGCATATTTCCTATCACCATTTCTCGCTCAACGCACATCCCTATCATTCGTTCCCCATTTTCATTTCTTCCAGGCACACCATGCATACCAACTACACCTTCAAATGCTACATTTCCCACTCTAGCATTCAGATCTCCCATCATTACCACATTCACATTCGCTCCAAAACTTTGCAGACACTCATCAACATCATTCCAGAAAGACTCCCACTCTTCCTCATCCCTTTCACTACCAGGCCCATATGCACTCACAAACACCCACAACTCACGTTCAAATTTCGCTTTCACCCACATCAGTCTCGATGACACCTCCTTCCATTCAGTCACACACTGCTATACATCCGGACTCACTAACAAGACCACACCTTCTCTTGCCCTTCCTCTATCGACACCTGACAATCTTCCATTCACACTTCCAAAAGTAGACTCACCCTTCCCTTTCATCTTCGTTTCACTCAGAGCTAACACATCCAACTTTCTTCTCACAAACATTCTCCCAATCTGCTCCCTTTTAGCCTCAATCGTACTACATCCACGTACAATCATAGACCCAATTTTCAGGGTGTGGGAATAACTCAATCCCCCATCCCTTTCTCTGGCCTGTCTCTTTTTAGGAACTAAAAAAACAGAGGAAGGGGTCCCTAGTCCCCTCATCCCGCCCCTTTTAGTCACCTTTTACGACATGCAGCGAATATGATGGCAGTATTCTTCCTAACACAACCTGGCTCCAGAGTAGTAGTACCACTCCAGAGTGCAGCCAGATTGTGTCTATCTATCTACATGCATATATATATATATATATATATATATATATATATATATATATATATATATATATATAAATATATATATATATATATATATATATATATCTGTAATGCTGGGTGTTTTAGGGTCAGCTTCCCATTCCTCTAACACATAGTGTGTAGCGAGGTTCTCCTTCTAGACCGGAGCTGAGACAAATCAGAGAGAGGCAGGACACAAAAACTCGAGGCAACAACCTTACTCGTGTATTGCTAAATTCTATAGTGGAGCGGGCAGATGTCACAAATACATTTATGTTGAACAATTATAATTCTATGGTCTAGATATCGGGTGTTAGTATCTCACAGGATACTGTTTAGGACAAGGTCGGGTAAGGTGACTAGCACTTAGGACAGTGAAGCTAAACACTACTATTTGGGAAACTCTAGGTTCTGTATACTGGTGGAGTTTGTGGCACTATTTGCACTGTTGGCAGGCTAACTGGTTTCTCTGTCATATCGTTAATTAGTACTCTTACACTGGGGTCTCTGTATGATCTTAATGTGAGGCGGAGTCACCTTACATGGTAGTGTGTTCACTTGAGACAGACCTTTATTTCCCTGCCTTACTATGTTCACTGTTTAACTGTTATCTTATTTATTCCACCTCTCTTTTATATTATTACTGATGCTTTCTCACTGACTTTCCATGTTCTGATAATGCACTATTCTGCCCTTGTTTCACTATGTCATGAACACTGTGCTTTCACTTTCACTCACTTTTGGGACTGGGCATACTGGCGATCAGGTACAAGGCCGGCGGGAATGGCTCAGCCTCACTACTGACAGGACTGAGCTCCGCAAAAGTCCTCCGTATTCAGGGACAATGGGATCACGTGTAGGGGCGTCCTCTCTCGTCTGGGGCTGGTGGTGGCGAAGGGTCCTGCGCTTTCAGCACTTGGGGAGGAAGTATGGCTCTCAGGGCTGGGGCCGAACAGCTGCCTGAACCTCTCGCACAGGCGCCTGATGGAGGATGAAGATCTCCGACACTGGGGTGAAGGGATGTCCCACCCGGGGGTCCTGGGGGCGATCCAGAGGTCCCGGGGGCTGCAGTCTCCGGCAGTTGGGGACACCGTCAGGAGTGGGCTGCGGCTTCACCCTCCGTCCAGGTCCTTCAGGCAGGTCTTCTCAGGAACCGGTAGTGAGAAGAGCCCGGTTGTAATTACAGGGCCTCTCCAATACTCCTCCGGGCTGGGGTCTCCCTGTGGGTCATCGGTTGGTGGCCAGGAGTCAGCACCTGATGGAGGATCGGCTACCGGCCGTCTCTTGCCGTAGAGCCCGGCTACTGGCTGTGGCCTTCTAGGGCGTGGTTACCAGCCGTCGCTAAGGCCCGGCTACAGGGCGTCTCCTGACGAAGGCAGGAGCTGCAGGCCGTCTCCTGTAGGAGGGTCGAGTGGCTACTGGCTGTCTCTCCAGGGGAATTTTTGGAGCGGCTACCGGCTGTCTCCTGACAAAGGTGGGAGTGGCTACCGGCCGTCTCCTCGTTACCTCAGGAGTGGCTGCAGGCCATCTCCTGCAGGAGGGTCAAGCGGCTACCGGCCGTCTCATCTAGGGCACCTTCAGAGAGGCTTCTGGCCATCTCCTGACGAAGGCGGGAGTGGTTACCGGCCACCTCCTCATTACCTCCAAACCGGCTGCAAGCCATTTCCTGTAGGAGGGTTGAGCGGCTACCGGCCATCTCAGGGGTGCTGACTGGAGCTAGAGTAATAGATCCACCCCATGGTTGTTGGTGGTCGGCTCACCAAGACGGTAGTCTTAGTTTCCTGCTATGGTGGTGTCGGGCAAGCTCCGGGTCATAGGGGTGCACAGCCCAAGCAGACTTATGTCCCTGTCACCTGGAGTCAAGTCGCACTGTATATGCTCCTCTGTGGGCTCCTTCTGGGGGTGTTGGGTTGCCCTCGGTGATACTATGCTGCATTTGACCACTGTCTTCTGGGAAAAAGTCACGTCCCTGTGACTGGAGGTGGTAAACTTTGGTGTCATAGGTGTGGTAGACTGGCTGTAGGTGTTGAAGGAGGGTGTGCCAGGCTGTGGTGGAAAGATTCTCGTCCAGCTGAGCGTCACAGGTGATGGTGAGGGTGGATGGGTCGGTGGAGGAGCAGAGGAGTCGTAGGAGGTGGCAGGGTCCAAGAACTTGATGTTTTCGTCTGAAGGGTGACGACCATACAGCTCGGCGAGTTCTCATGGTGGTAGGCGTTGTCTTCTGTGCAGGGCTGTGCTGAATGCTGGGGATGGACGTCGAGTGTGGGGTTTTATGTCGGAGTAATGCAGCGCGTCGTCTCTGGGGAGGGTAGGTGGCTGGGATTTGAGCCTGGTGTAGTGTGAATGTGAGATGATTTAGGGCACGGGCGGGAGTGTGATTTTGCGGTGTGGTGGGTGGGGTGGGAGTGTGGGTGTATCGGGCAGGTAGGCGGGAGCATGTGATGGTTGCTTTAACCCGCCCCATCCCGACGTTTTCTGGCCAGTGGTACGCCCCAGTCCCGACATTTTTGGACCTTTTTTTTTTTTGGCTCAAACATCCGCTTTTGGTGAGAAACATCGAAAATTCATAGAGAAATCGCTCACCTGAGGTTTAAAATACTCGATCCAGGTAGGAGTACCTCCTTACCTTGCAGGCTTTTCTATCAGGCGGGCTGCAAATAAAACGAGTTCTATGGGAGGATAACTATTCTACACCACTCATCAACGGTATTTATTTATTTATTTAATACAAATTTATATGTAGTACGAGAGTATATTGGTTTTCAAATGGTAATATAGGCATTACAAGCATTGTTTCACTCACTAACTCATCACCATTCCTGACCTTTTTTTGCCACATTACCTGATCATCATTTCTGACTGTTTCTTCCTCTAATGTTTGTCCTCCACATTGTCATCGATTGGGGAATCGCTCTGGCCCTGAATTTCGTACCGTGGCATTAAATGGCTTTACTGGCCAGGTCACTGATAACAGGTGAATTGCTGAGAAAAGGTCATGCAGGGGGGGGGAGGAAGTCATGCTGGGTAAGGCATTGTCCCTGCCTGGCATCTTGTAGAGGAAGGTGTCCCGTGTATACGTGCCAAAAATCACTCATGAAAATTGAAAATTGTGCAAATTAGGGACCTTGCAATGTTGCCGCGTTAATTTACGTCTCCGGGATATGAGTGCACATCATGTGAGGACGTGAATTCACGTCTCTGGAACGGGGCGGGTTAAGGGTGGGTGTGGGAGGTGATGTGGGTGTGTGGTGTCGCCGTGTGTTAGGTGTGCAGGGTGTGCGAAGGCAGCTGTGGGGTGGTAGGAGTAGGGGTGGCACGAGGTGTGGAGTGGGGTGTAGACCTAGTCGGTTGTGGTGTAGTGGGTGTGTGGGCAGCACAGGTGGAGTCAGGGGTGTGGGATGGGGAAGGTGGGATCAAGGGGGCATGTGTGGGTGGTGGGCGGGGAGATTTGGGGCCAGGGGTGGGCGATGGCTGGGGAAGGGTTGTGGTGGGTTGAGGAGGTGTGGGCGCATGGGCGAGGCATGTGATGCTGGGCGTGGGGGATGGGGCGTTTTTTTTTTTTTTTTTTTTATGCGAGGAAGAAGGAACCAAAGGCCATGAGCCCGCAGTAACAGTTCCCTCCAAGAGAAAAACAAAATACAATAGAGAGCCAAATTCAAGATCCGATCATTTTGAGATGCCTGGACACACTGCGTTTGAAAGACTGGAGATCATAGGCAGGAGGAAATACAGACAGAGGGAGACAGTTCCAGAGCTGACCTGTTGCATGAATGAAAGACTGGGAGTAACGGTTAACTCTTGCATTAGAGAGTTGGACAGAAAAGGGATGAGAGTTTGCTGCCAGACGGGTGCTACGCGCCCGTCGTAGAGGTGGAGGAATGCAAGCAGACAGTTCAGAGGAGCAGTGACCATTAAAGTAGCGATAGAAAAGAGATAAAGATGCAACAGTGCGGCGAAGAGACAGAGGTTGAAGGGAGTCAGTAAGAGGAGGAGAGTTAATGAGACGAAAAGCCTTTGACTCCACCCTATTGAGAAAGAGCTGTATGTGGGGAGCCTCCCCACACATGAGAGTTGTACTCCACACAGGGGCGGATAAAACCCCTGTATAGAGTCAACAATTGTGCAGGGGTAAAGAAAGAGCGGAGTCAGCTTAGCACACCCAATCTCTTGGAAGCAGATTTTACAAGAGATGTAATATGATCTTTCCAAGATAAGTCCCGAGTAAATGAAACCCCAAGCATGTTCAAGAATGATGCAGGATTAATCTGAATATTATTAAACATTAGTGGGTATACCTGTGGAAGATTTTGTCAGGTTGATAGGTGTAAGAACTGAGTCTTAGAAGCATTAAAGACAACCATATTATTTTTACCCCAGTCAGAGAAATGAGCCAAGTCAGACATTAGGTGTGCCATAGCCTCATCCCTTGTTTCTTGAAGTAACTGTTGAGATGGGCGATGCGGGAACCGAATCGAAAGGTGAAGGGTGGAGTCATCAGTGTATGAGTGGATAGGGTTAGATGTACAGCTTAGAAGATCATTGATGAATAAAAGGAAGAGAGTTGGTGATAGGACAGAGCCCTGAGGAACACCACAGTTGATAGATCTAGGAGAAGAACGATGGCCGTCTACGACAGCAGCTATAGAACAACCAGAAAGGAAGCTAGCGATGAAGGTACAGATAGAAGGATAGAAACAGTAGGAGGGCAGTTTGGAAATTAAAGATTTATGCCAGACTCGATCGAAAGCCTTTGAGATGTCAAGTGCAATGGCAAAGCTTTCGCCAAAGTCCCGAAAGGAGGATGACCAGGAGTCTGAAAGGTAGGTGAGAAGATCGCCAGTGGAGCGTCCCTGACGGAACCCATACTGACGATCGGAAAGAAGGTTGTGATAGGAAAGATGCCTTTAAATTTTTTTTTATTAAGAATTGACTCGAAAACTTTTGAAATACAGGACGTTAAAGCAATTGGACGATAGTTGGAGGGTTGGGAGTGGTCACCCTTCTTTGGGACTGGCTGAATGAGAGCAAACTTCCAGCAAGAAGGAAAGGTACAAGTTGACAGACAAAGGCGAAATAGTTTGCCTAGGCAGGGTGTAAGCACAGAAGCACAGTTTTTGAGAACAACAGGAGGGACCCCATCAGGCCCATATGCCTTGTTAGTACTGAGGCCAGTAATGGCAGAAAATACATCAACTGAAGAAATTTTAATGTCAGCCATGAGGAAGTCAGAGGGGGAAGTGATGGAGGAACAGCACCGGAATCGTCTAAGGTGGAATTGGAGGAGAAAGTCTGTGCGAAGAGATCTGCTTTATCAGTAGAAGAAATAGCTACAGAACCATCAGAGTAGAAAAGAGGAGGGAAGGATGATGAGGTAAAGTTGTTAGAAAGATTTTTGGCAAGGTGCCAGAAGGAGCGGGAAGAATTCGAGTTGGAGAGTTGAGAGCATTTAGTATGGATGAAATTATTTTTAGTAGAGCGAAGAACAGACTTAGCACGATTCCGGGCAGAAACGTAAAGATTATGTGATTCAGGGGTGGGTTGGCTCCGGTACCTTTTGTAGGCCTTCTCCTTGTTGCGGACAGCATTAGAACAAGCGTGATTAAACCAAGGCTTTCTTGCGTTAGTCAAAGGATATGAGAAAGGAATGTATGTCTCCATGCCCGAGAGAATAACCTCCGTAATGCGCAAGGCACACTCAGATGGCTCAAGGCCATGGAAGCAATAATCATTCCAGGGAAAATCAAAGAAGTACTGCCTGAGGGCCTCCCAGTCCGCAGCTCCAAAATGCCAGAGACGACGTTTCCCTGGAGGGTCCGCAGGCCGTACTGGAGCGATAGGACAGGTTAAGGTAATAAGGTTGTGATCGAAGGAGCCCAACGGAGAGAAAAGATTAACAGAGTAAGCATAAGGATTAGTTGTGAGGAAGAGGTCAAGTATGTTGGAGCTCTCTCCAAGGCGGTCAGGGATACAGGTAGGGTGCTGTACAAGCTGCTCTAGGTCATTAAGGATAGAAAAGATGTAGGCTTGTTCACCAGGTGGATCCGTGAAAGGAGAGGAGAGCCAAATGTGGTGGTGAACATTGAAATCTCCAAGAATGGAGATTTCAGAGAAAGGAGAAATGGACAGATTGTGTTCCATCGTAGAAGTAAGATAGTCGAAGAATTTTTGATAGTCAGTAGAATTAAGGGATAAGTAAACAGCACAGATATATTTAGTCAGAGAATGACAGGAAAGCCGAAGCCAGAGAGTGGAGAATTCAGAAGAATCAAGTTCAGGAACACGAGAGCAAGATAAGTCGTTGCGTATGTATACACAACAGCCACCTTTGGCTTTGAAATGAGTATAGAGAAAGTAGGAGGATACAGAAAAGGGTTTGCTGTCAGTTGCCTCAGACAGCTGAGTCTCCGTTAGAAAAAGAAGGTGAGGTTTAGAGGAGGAGACGTGGTGCTCAACAGAGCGAAAGTTAGATGAAAGGCCACGAATGTTGCAGAAATGAAGAAGAAGAGAGTCAGACAGTGGTTCCAGGCACCTCGAGTCGTCACCGGGAGAGGGGCAGATGGCGGGGGCATTTATGGTCCCCCCCCCTGGGGACTCCGAGGCTGGGTGAATTGACGCCATTTTGGTAAATTTTGAATAGGAAGTGTAGTGTGTACTGTGCATGTAGTTTGGTGAAGATAGATAGAGAAATTTGTACTGGAGAGCATGCTGGCCTACTCTCTGTGTAACTGAGACACTGAAAAAGTTCAGCAAAGGGGGATGGTCAGGAACTAGTCCTGAGGGCTGATGAAACGGGAGCTCCAGCACTCCCTGTCATCAGCTTTCCATCCACCTCGGGAGTACTGCCCTGCTCGACTGGTGGGGGAGAGGTGAGGAGTTGGTGGTGTCAGTGAGCTATCAGGTGAGGTGTGAGGCGGCATGGTGGGGGGTGAGCTGGAGGCGGCGGGGAAACGGAAGGGAGAGAGAGATGGCGAGGGGGAGATGTAGCAGTCATAGGAGGTAGAGAGAAGCGGTGTGGGGGTAGTGGGTGGGGCGGGGCACGGGGCAGGGGTGGGGAAGGCGGGACCGTGAAAGGGGCGGACGTGACAGTTTCTGAGAGTGCAAGAAGTGTCGTGATATTTGACTGTCACCTGGTAGGGGTTAGGGATGTGAAAGATGGTATAAGGCCCCATGAAGCGCGGTGCGAGCTTGTGGGGGTGGGGTACTGCACTATCATAACAGTGTCGCCTGGCTTGTAGGGGTTGGAGGCAGTGTCGGGACAGAGGTCCATGTTGTTTTGAAGGTGAGTTAGCCGTCGTTTGAAGATGGTGAAGTGGGTCACATGTGGGAGTAGAGATGGGGGGCTGTAAGTGTTGCCGAAGGGGTAGGAGGAGAGGTGCTTCCCCAAACACTCACTTGTACGGTGAATTTCCATCCTCTCAGGGGCAAGAGTTGATGCCCCATTGCACAATTTTTAATGGGCTGGCCAGTCGTCATCTTTGGTGGCCTCTATCTGGGTATGGAGTTGATTCATCAAAGTATAACGGCTTCGTTCGCAGATGGCCTTTCCTTGGGGCCAGTAATGGGACAAGTCGAGATGTTATAGCCAAATATGTGGGCTAGCTCCACCCAGATTTTGCTGGTGAACTCCGGTGTGTTATCGGAGTGGATTGCCTGGGGGATACCAAAGTATGGAAACATGCCGAATCAGGGCTTCAGCTACTGCGACAGCGTGGTGTTCTTTCACTGGGCAGGCTATGATGAATTTGGAGTATGTATCAATGAACATGATCACATACCGATAGCCTGATTTCGGGGGTAGAGGTCCCACTATGTCGATTACCAACAACTGCCAAGGTTTATGGGCAGTAATGTGTCCCAATGGGCCGGCAGTACAGGTGATGTCCTTACCCAGGGTGCACACTCGGCAAGATTGGATAATCTCCTTGGCTAGGGTGGAGGGATTGGGCGCCCAGTAGGTGTCGTTAAAGACCTGCAGGAGTTTTTTCATGCCCAGGTGAATGCCGCTGTGAGTATGCAGGTGTCGGAGGGTGTCGAGGGCAGTGTCAGAGGCTAGGATGATATGCCCGGACGGAGTGAGCAGGTGGTCACCCTGGCAATATAGATTCTTGAAGAGATGCTGGGGGATCCAGGGGGGTCGTTCCTTAAGATGTCACTGCTGAAGGAGGTCTGGTTCCGGCTGGGCGGCATTGATGGGGAGCCGGGAGAGAGCATCCGCGTTGATGTGGAGTTTGCCGGGGTGGTACGAGATTTCATAGTTGAATTCCTCCAGGGTTTTGCACCATGTGATGAGCTGGGCGTTGTGGGTGTCAGACTGCTGCAGCCATTGGAGGGACTGGTGATCAGTGATGATAGTTACTTGAGTCCCTGATAGGTATGCCCAGAAGTGCTCGTGTGCCCAGATGATGCCCAGGTACTCCCTCTTAGTGGCGGCATAATTCTTTTCTGCCTGATTGAGGGTACGGCTGGCAAAGGCGATGATGTGTTTGCGGCCCTCTTGGATTTGTGCCAGCACAGCACCAATCGCGATTAGGGAAACATCGGTGTAGAGCCAGAATGGGAGGGTAGAGTCGGGAGAGGCCATGATTGGGGCGGAAATGAATTTTTCCTTAAGTTGTTGGAAGGCGGCTCATCTCTCGTCCGTCCAGATGAACGGTTCTCCCTTACTGGCCAGGTCGTGGAGTGGCTTGGCAACGTGAGCGAACCCCTTCACAAAACGTCGGTAATAGGCCGTTAGGCCGAGGAAGGTTCAAGTTTTGTGAATGTCTTGTGGTGGGGGTATATCCACGATGGCGCGGAGCTTGTCTGGGTTAGGAGATATGTCAGCCTGGGAGATGACATGTCCCAGGAATAAGACGGTTCTGGCGGCCAGGACGCACTTGGAGGGCCGGAGTTTGAGGCCTGCCTGTTGGATTTGTGTGAAAATCAGGTGGAGACGCTGAAGGTGGTCAGCCCAGGTCTTGCTGAAAATGATGACGTCATCCAAGTAAGCTAGACAGGTCTCCCATGTGAGGCTGCTGAGGACAGATTCCATTAGTCTTGAGAAGGTGGCGGGGGCATTAAAGAGGTCGAAGGGTAAAACATTAAATTCATAATGTTTCCCATTGCTGGTTGAGAAAACAGTTTTGCCTCCGTCCTCCGGTCGCACCGGGACCTGCCAATACCCTGACTGGAGATCGAGGGTGGAGAACCAGGAGGCGCCGTACAGGGAATCTAGGGAGTCGACTATGCGTGGGAGTGGAGCAATGTCCTTGATGGTTACGTTGTTAAGCTGGCGGTAATTGATGCAGAACCGCATCGTGCCATCCTTTTTCTTCACAAGGACAACAGGGGAGGACCAGGGGCTGGTGGAAGGGGAGACAACTCCAGCTTCAGTCATCTCCTGAACCTGGCAGTCTTCCTCTTCCTGTTGTTTGGGGTCCTTCTGCCGGGATAGCTGTCGTATCAGTGGGCCCGTCATGTGGATCTCGTGAGTCAGGTAGGTGGTGTGTCCAATGTCAGCTGGTTCCACTGTGAACATATCCTGGAAATCCAGGAGGAGGCGGTGGAGGGTGTCTGATTGGTGGGCGGAGAGATGGTCGGGAATGGGGGGGAGAGGGGCGTGGGAGCAGGAGGGAGAGGGGGCATAGGGCTCGGCTTCCTCCATCTCTCTGATTATGAGCCCTTTAGGGAAAGTGAGGGGTGAGAGGTCAAGGTTGGCGATTCGGACTACCATGTGATGAGGGGGAAGGAAGGTTGCGGGCAGGAGGCAGGCCGAGAGGGTTCCAGGTGGCAGGAGTGGGGAGAACAGGACGGATGTACCTAAGGGCCACTTGAGGGGCACTCAGGCTTCGTGGTGGGGGGGAATGGTGGTAGCGGAGTAAATGATGGCAGGAAAAGAGGGGGGGCGAGGGGAGAGGGAAGAGAGGTAGGGGGGGAGAGAAGGGGGGAGCATAGAGTCTTCCGGCCAGGGCCATGGTGTGCAGGTGCAGCCGGCCCCAGCGGGAGGGGGGGGTCGGGTGATTTCTGGAACTGGAGCTGTCTGTTGTGGCAATCAATGGTGGCTCCTAACTTCTGTAGCAGGTCCAGCCCCAGATATCCGTCGTAATTGCGGCAGGAAGAGTCGAACACGATGAACTTGTGGTGTGTCAATGCTGGCTGATGGGTGTCGACATGCAGGGCCCGTGTTTCCCCATGGATTGGCAGGGGGCCATCCCCCGCGTCCACAAGGTGAGTAGCCATCAGGAACAGCGGGCCAAACGTCAACTTGTGACGGGAGAAGTGGTGGCTATACAGGCAGCATCTGGCCGCTTCCGTGTCGACCAGAAGTCTGGCTTGTACCCCGTTCAACTTCATCCTGTGGCAAACTTGGGGATGGTATTTGGAGGAAGTGGCCCCTGCCACCGTGGGAAGGTGCGGGGGCAGTCCTAAAAATCCAACTGCCAGGGGCCTCCTTTTTTTCCTTCGGCATCTGTTCTCTGGGTTAGATCTCCTCCGTGGGTGCGAGTTCGTCCTCTGGCTCTTCGTTCTCCAGGGAGGAGACTTTACGTCAGCCTGGGGTGGTGGTTTTTCGCCTGGCAGATTTTTCATTGGACCCTGATATCATGCAGTGGGCACCTGGAGCTGCAAGCAGAGAACTCCCAGGGATTCACCCAAATGAGGTTGGGATTCTCTTTGTGACTGGGGCGCCGGTGGGTGGGGTGCGCCCTAGGCAGGCTGGGTGCTGGGGTGGGGCTGGTGTTGGGCAAAGGCAGATGTGGTTTGACTGGAGGAGCCGGGATGTTCGTGGGGATTTGCTGGGGTGTAGGGCAGGAGGTCAGGAGGCGGCATATCAGTTGGATATCCTTATCCATGTCTCTGGTAGGGTCATGGATTATAAAGTGCTCCTTGTCCATGCTGCAGAGCACTCTAAGGAGAGTATTAAAGGTGTGTTGCCCCCGGGTTTCATCATCTGCCTCCGGGTAGGCAGCAGTGACCAGGCATCTGGCCTTGATTAGAGCATCATCCAAATTGCCATCAAAGGTTAGGCTATCCAATTGGGATAGTGCCACCATTTTACCTAGTGATGGAATGATGGCCTGAATCATGAGTTTCATGAGATTCTGCCACGTGAGCCCCGGGACGATCTTGCGTGCTATATTATCTGCCACTTTGCCCAGTAGCGGAAGTGTGACCGAGATTTTTTGCTTGTCATCCTCGAACCCAAAATCTAGCAAAGGTTTAATAATTGCCAGGTATATGTGAACATCATACTGTTCGGGGTCGAATTTAGGCAGTTGCACATGCGGTTTGGTTGTCTTTTTGCCAGTATTTCCTGATTACCTCTCTCGTATGCCTGGGTCAAGAACCACCGCTGTCCACCAGTGTAATGCTAGGTGTTTTAGGGTCGGCTTCCCATCCATCTAAAGCCTCGTGAGTAGCTGGGTTCTCTTTCTTGACCGGAGCTCAGACAAATAAGAGAGAGACACGACACAAAAACACGAGGCAACAACCTTACATGTGTATTGCTAGATTCTACAGTGGAACGGGCAGATGTCACAAATACAGTTATGCTGAACAATTATAATTCTAAGGCTTAGATATCGGGTGTCAGTATCTCACAGGATACTGTTTAGGACAAGGTTGGGTATGGTGACTAGCACTTAGGGCAGTGAACTTAACACTACTATTTTGGAAACTCTAAGTTCTGTATACTGGTGGAGTGTGTGGCACTATTTTCACTGTTGGCAGGCTAACTGGTTTGTCTGTCGTGTTGTTAGTACTCTTACACTGGGGCCTCTGTATGATCTTAATGTGAGGCGAACTCACTATATGTGGTAGTGTGTTCACTTGAGACAGACCTTTATTTCTCTGCCTTGCCATGTTCACTGTTTCACTGTTATCTTACTTATTCCACCTCGCTTTTATATTATTACTGATGCTTTCTCACTGACTTTCCATATTCTGATAACTCACTGTTCTGCCCTTGTTTCACTATGTCACGAACACTGTACTTTCACTTTCACTCACTTTCGGGACTGGGCTTACTGGTGGTCAGGTACAAGGGCGGCAGGAATGGCTCGGCCTCACTACTGATGGGGCTGAGCTCTACCATGGGCCTCCGTATTCAGGGGCCACGGGATCATGTGTAGAGGCGTCCTCTCTCGTCCGGGGCTGCTTGTGGCAAAGAGTCCCACGCTTTCAGGGCTTGGAGCAGGAGTCTGGCCCTCAGAGCTGGGGCCGAAAAGCTGCCAGAACCTCTCACTTAGGCGCCTTACGCATGACGAAGATCTCCGGCATTGGGGTGAAGGGATGTCCTGCCCGGGGGTCTTGGGGGTGGTCCGGAGGTCCCGGGGCTGTGGTCACCGGTGGTTCGGGACGCCGTCAGGAGTGGGCTGCGGAGTCAGCCTCCGTCCGGGTCCGTCAGGCAGGTCCTCTCAGGAACTGGCTGTAGTGAGAAGAGCCCAATGGTAGTTACAAGGCCTCTCCAATACTCCTCCAGGCTGGGGTCTCCCTGTGGGTCGTCAATTGGTGGGCAGGAGTCAGCACCTGACAGAGGAGTGGTTACCAGCCGTCTCCTGCCGTAGGGCCTGGCTACCGGCCGTCACTAAGGCCTGGCTACTGGCCTTGGCCTGGGGGAGAGAGTGGCTACAGGCCAACTCAAGGGCACCTTCGGAGTGGCTACTGGCCGTCTCCTCGTTACCTCCGGAGCAGCTGCAGGCTATCTCCTGTAGGAGGGTTGAGCGTTTACCGGCTGTCTCGTCTAGGACACCTTCAGAGCGGCTTCTGGCCATCTCTTGATGAAGGCAGGAGTGGCTACCAGCCATCTCCTCGTTACCTCCAGACTGGCTGCAGGCTCTCTCCTGTAGGAGGGTTTAGCGGCTACCAGCTGTCTCAGGGGTGCTGACTGGAGGTAGAGTAATAGCTCCACCCCGTGGTGGTCATTGGTCAGCTCGCCCGGAAGGTAGTCTCGCTTTCCTGCTATGGTGGCAACGGGTGAGCTCCGGGTCATAGAGGCACGCAGCCCTGGCGGACTTATGTCCGTCATCCGGAGTCCAGTCACGCTGTATATGCTCCTCTGCGGGCTCCTTGTTGGGGTGTTGGGTTGCTCTCGGTGATACTATACTGCATTTTAAATTATATATATATATATATATATATATATATATATATATATAGCTTAGAGAGAGAGAGAGAGAGAGACATATACAGATAAATTGAAAGATAGATAATACATAAGTAGAGACTGATTGATAGATATAATAAAGTCAGCTGCACATGTGTCTCTGTTAGTTCATTTGCTCGTTTCTTTCAAGGGATTGGTAACAGATAGCGACCTACTTATTTTTGCATTAGGTCGGGGTTAGTTCAGGGAGAGTCAGTAGAGTACCACCCTTGAAAAAAAGAAAAAAAAAAAATGCACTCATGCACAAGGGGACAACGCGAAGTTGTCGGAAATTGCAATCCGCGAAAATATGCGAAAATCATTTTTTCAACATTTTGGTCAGATTTGGTCATTGCGAGCTGAATAGCAGTATGGAATGAAATATAATGGTATTTGCAAACATTTTGTGATGGAATGGCTATTAGTTAGTGTCACAAACTTTTGTGGGCAAGTACCACCATATATATATATATATATATATATATATATATATATATATATATATATATATATATCATCATCATCATCAGCCGTTTGAGTATCCATTGCAGGACAGGCCTATCCCGACCGAAGTAGGGATGATACAGCCTATGTATCTACCAAATGGTTTAGGCTGTCTGGTAGAGATTGTACGTAGGGTGAGAAGTGCTTGTAAGTGTGATTGTAGTTTTGTAGTGGCTTTGGATGTGTCTGTAGTCTGTGAACCAAGTGTAATCAGCCCACGCAAGCCAACTGGGTGCAAACATACTTTACGGTATGCAACACTGGTTCATATATATATATATATATATATATATATATATATATAGTACATAACTACATAGACATTAATATAGATAGACAGATAGATAGACAGATAATGTAGAGGATAAGATTGATAGATAAGTAATGCCAGACCCTGAAATAGTATAGATGAGGAAATATGTGTATGAAGTGGTGTAGTAACCTTTTTGTGTGTGGATAAGTTAATAAGTTTTCTGGGACATGATGTGCCGGCTTTTCTCCCCTCCCCCTCACCTGCCGTGTGCTCCAAAAATGTGTATTCTCGGCTTATTTTCACCACCCAAACATATTTATTTTGCCACAAAACCCATATATTCCTATTCGTTGATGTTTGTTTTACACGATAAGCAAAAAATAAAAACACACTCTTCATACATTAGGACCATGTCAATAAACATTCAGGGGCATACATCTCACTTTCCAACATCATAAGTCGAATGTTTACTAATCAATCTCTACATGTAGCACATCATTGGAAAGAGAATTTTATTAGCTTTCGACAGCCGTAGGTCCCAGTTTGATATGAGGTAAGTTGCTCAAGTAATAAGCGAAAAAGTAAAACCTATTTCTGACAGACAACAGATTTTTTTATACGGGGAGCTCTAACGAAAAACTTTTCTCGCCACTGTTATGTTTTTATTTTATCAACCTATGCAGAATTTTACAGACTTTCATTTGAGCACACAATTGTGATCCTAGGCCTCATAGTTTTCGAGAAAAATGCAAATATTATGGTGTACCCATGCAATGTTGTGACGTCAGGGCGGTTTCTTGCCTTCCTCTTAAGCTTCTGAACGTATTTCACCAATTCTTTGTACACTAGATATGCACACTATGTTCACATGATTCACTGTCACTATCTTTTATAGCTGAATACTCACATTTGGTGCAGGGTAGAGGCAGTGTAGTTGATTAGAAACAGTAGCACAATCTTCATTGGGCCAATGGCTGATAACAACCAGGAATGCTTCACAAACACCAAATTTCCTATTGCAAACACCACATCTAATCACAACAGTCCCCAAACACTATACACAAGCACTACTGGTATAATGAAATATGTTGCGCAGCTGGGATGGGGGTAAGAGTAGAAATTTAAAGGGACAGAACCGTGCAGTACCTTCCTCACTCACAGCTCATTTGGTACTGAATAACCTGTCAGCTCTCTTCCTGGTATTGGGACCCACAGTTGCCAACTCATTACTTTTGACGAGGAGCAGGGAAGCCATGACACCTCCAAAAATGACACCAATCGGGTGAAAACTTTTCCTCTAAAGAAAGTTTTTATACCTTAATGACGCCAAAAGCGTCAATGTGTATTGTCGCAGCCAGACCCTAATGACGACAAACACGTCATCGTGTACAATGGGGTTAAAATCAGTGTTGACGTAGATTCCTACAGTAAACTGTTGAAAGGTTAGGTATAGTATTAACCAGCACTCTTCATGGCCATCACGTAACAGTCTTTCAATAAAATTATTAAGTGGTTGCAAGTTTTAACTAAGATTAAAGTATTAAAAACATAGGGTTGACAACTGACGATTGAAGAAAACCAGCAATCTGAACGTTATGTAGTTCAATACAGCCTTCAGTAACCCTAGCATTGCTTAATGTCTCTCGTCAGCCAAGTATAATCATCAAACATTAGGAAAATTTTAAGACAAACAAATTTTCAGTTGTAGCAAAGGATTTCAACATCAGAATACCCCTGCATTAATTTGCCATATAACAGAGAGAGAGAGTAAAAAAGTTAATGTCAAGCAACAAAAGACAGAGCTGATCAAATACAACAAGAAAAAGACAAGCTTTAGGACATACACAGCTGTGAACAGGAAAGCCAGAATCCTTAATCCGGGACACACACACACACACACACACACCAAGAGTAAGAGGGAAAGAAAACAGGAAAAAGGTGTGGTTTAATAAAAGGTGTATGATAGCAAAAAAAGAGAGAGAGCTAAGGCGTGGAACAACTGGAGGAAGAGAGGTAACAACAGAACAAAGGAAGAATATAAATGAACTAGAAATGAATACACAAGAATACGTAGAGATGAAGAAAGGAATTTTCAAAAAGGTATAATAGACAAATGCTAGGATGAACCCACACTGTTTTATAGATTTGTTAATGGCAAACTGAAACAAAAGGAAGGAATCACCAAACTGAAAGTAAAAGGAGAGGTCTATAAAGAAGCAGCAGTGCAAGCTGAAATAATGAACAAATGTTTCCAATCGGTTTTCACTAATGAAAAAGAGTTTGTAGAAGGGGATAGAGTGATTATAAACATATAGTGATAGAAGATATAAACGTGGAGGTACAGGAAGAGTATAACTTACTGGAAACTCAAGATGTAAGGAAAGCCCCAGGAACTGATGGAATTTCTAATTGGGTACTGAAGGAATGCCGAGAACAACTGACAGATAAAATTCACAGTCTAATCGTGTGTTCTCTGGAAGAGGGGAAAGTGCCACAAGAATGGAACAGGGCAAATGTGGTACCACTTTATAAGGGAGGAAACAGGGAAGAACCCCTGAATTATAGACTAGTGTCTCTATCCAGCATGGTCGCAAAATTGCGTGAGAGAATCCTGAAAGACAGATGGATAAAATATCTGGAAGAGATTAATATTTTGGCTGAGTGTCAGTTTGGATTTAGAAGTGGAAGGTCATGTGTTTCCAACTTATTGAGCTTTTACTCGAGAGTGATTGACGTGGTACAGGAAAGAGATGGTTGGGTGGATTGTGTGTACTTAGACTTTGAGAAGGCCTTCAACAAGGTACCTCATAAGAGATTAATGTGGAAACTAGAGTATATAGGAGGACTGAAGGGGAAACTCCTGGAATGGATGAGAGACTTTTTGAGAGACAGACATATGAGGACAGTAATTTAGGATAGGATGTCTGGATGGAGGAAAGTAACAAGTGGAGTCCCTCAAGGCTCGGTGTTGGCGCCAGTAATGTTCCTGATTTACGTAAACGATATGGTAGATGGAGTGAACAGTTATGCAAGTCTGTTTGCTGATGATGTAAAGATCTTGGGGAAGGTAGAGGTTGAGGAGGATTGTAAAATGCTGCAGAAGGATCTGGATAGGATATATGATTGGAGCCGGATGTAGGAAATGAAATTTAATGTTAAGAAATGTAAAATATTGGAAATGGGTAAAAAGTACCAGGAGGCCATCACTGAATTATTTGTTGGGTAATGAATTAATTACAAAAATGAGAGAAGAGACAGATTTGAGAGTGCTGGTCCAAGATAGTTTGTCACCTGAAAAACACATTAACAAGTTAGAGAGACGTATAAACTCTTGACTAACATAAGAGTAGCATTTCATTATATGGATGAGATGATGAAAAAATTGATAGTGGCCATGATCCGCCCCAGGTTAGAAAGATATTAACAAGATTGAGAGAATACAAAGAACAGCAACCAAGATGGTCCCCGGTCTGGCAGATCTGTCATACAGAGAGATGCTGGAAAAGCTGGACTTGCCTTCCTTGGAGAAAAGAAGAAAGAGGGGAGACATGATTGCAGTGTTCAGGACCATGATGAGAGTAAATAATATTGATCGAGAAGATCTGTTTGTATGGGATAAGAGAGCAATAAGAGGACACGGAATGAAATTGAAGAAGTCAAGCTGCTTGAAGGATATCAAGAAATATAGCTTTCCTTATAGAAGTATAGACTTATGAAATAGCCTGGACAAAGAGATCGTCCAGTCTAAAAACTTAAACGAGTTTAAAGCTAAATTTGACTTACTGAGAAACAGTGACGGAAACCCACGAGCACAGCATATTTCGTGTATATCACAATTAGGTATATTAGGTAAATACATAGATATTTGGAACGACTTTGACGAAGAGGTGGTGCAGGAGAAAAACATTCATGTGTGTAAAAGTAGACTAGATAAATGTGGATATGGAGACAGGACAACACGAGCATTGCTCAATTCCTGTATCCTACAAATAGGTGAATACACGCACACACACACACACACACACACACACACACACACACACACACACACACACGTGAGCAGAGAATCCTGCCTATGTATCCATGGTAATATTAACATCACTGTCTCTATGTTCAGCTTACACCTTTTTATGGGCGGCTCAATCGGTAGAGAGGCGGCCTGGAGTTCTAACGGACCCAGGTTCAAATCCCGGCTGGGGCAGGGAACAGTTTAAGGATTTGAATTTCATTAAATCAGGTTTTATGATCTACTAGTAGACCCGCCGACATGTGGTAAAAATACCCCCGCTAATCCCATTACACCAGTTCTATAAGAGACAGCCCTAGCATGTATTCAATATGGACGGTGGGTGTTAGTGCCGAAGTGGTGACATGTAGAGGTGTATGGTATGTAGGAGGACTGCTGGGCCTTGATTCTATGCCCAGAGTCGAACACATAAAAAATAAAAAATGAAAGATCGTATTTAGGGACATCAGAGGGTTTGTTTGACGATACCGTACATGAGACCTCCCTCAAGCTATGTTGTAATATTTTCTAATGGGTGCAAGAATTCAGTAAGCAAGAAATCGGGAATGCTTAGTGTTGCAACGATAACACTGAACTTTGAGATCAGGTTTTCTTTTGGCTGATTCCTTGTGCCTCTAAAATACTTTACTCATATAATTATCAGTTCCCTCTCCACTGCTTTTTTTTTTTTTTTTTTTAATCACACTATCATTATTCGGCATGGATACTCTCTCTCTCTCTCTCTCTCTCTCTCTCTCTCGTATTAAAGATTTCAATGAGACGTACCCTTTCCAATTCGAATGCTCGTCAAAGCTTAATGAAACTGCCTGGAGATGACAGGAATTAATTAAAAATTGCTTCCTTGGAAGCTGAAGGCATTATCTAGCCCATTCAGTTCAGAAAGTCCTAAGATGAATAAGCTAATCTGAGGTCAGCAAAAACATCGGACACAAAAGATGTCCTATTCAGTGCATGGGGTACTGAAGGCTGCGTCCATCCCTTCAACATCAAAAATTATCCTCTTAGCTGAATAAAACATCCTGTGATAGCAAGAATATACCCGTAGTTGAAGAATGTTTTGGGTACGTAGTCATGAAAGCCTTGGCGTCCCTGTATGTTTGCCTTACACATTGTTATGGACAAAGAACATTTCGGGTTGAAGGGGAATGCTTTACGCAGATACAGGGCAGTATTAGTGTCTTCATTTGGCGGCCTTGGCTATACCTCTTTCATCCTTTCAGTATAATATTCTAGCTTAATATTTCTAACCCTCAAACGGATTCATATAGCTTAGATGACACAGTACCGAGCTGAAGCGGCTAAGTACGAGGTAACCTTCAGCAAAGAGAAACTGTAAGTACCTATAGTCTTTGTGCTTAATTTGGCCTAAACATTGCCATTCTTCATCCTGAGTTATAAGAATGGATTAACGTACCAGGAGTTGATAGATGGAACAGGTGCAGGTGTCGAATCAAACTCAGTATGAGGATTCTTGTTTGCTGAGCTGAGTGAGACAGGTCTGCGTCTGCTACAAAGTCTTGTCTGCTATTAGGAGTGGGAGGAAAAGAAATGTGTTGAGTTTGACAGAAGCCTCAGTTTATTCACAACAGACTTCTTAACTGATATACAACACATTCCGATAGCTACATCATACATTAAGGCATATACATTACATTAATACTGAAATGTAATGCTGGTCATGAAAAGGTGCTACGGATAGTAAGTAGAGCTGCAGTATTGTTATTTGCTATCAATGGCCTACGAGAGATAAGTTGCAAAAGGACAAAAATCTGGCCTAAGTTTAGGAAAAATGAGCATAGTTTCCTCACACTACATTCCGTCCTACAGGAACGTGACCTGATTTATGTAGGATCAACTATTTGCCTGGATACTGCTCTGTAATGCTGTTTTTGTTGTTGCCATAGGCAACACGTCATAAACAAGCAGCGGTCCCAAAGCACAGCAAACCCGTCCCAGGCAGTCATTTTAGTGCTGACGTATAAACACATCAGAATATCTAGTCAAAGACGTCACATATCAAATTTGGAGTAAACCGGGTGAAAATTGACGATATTATGCCCACTTGAAATTTTACGTCTGACCCACATGACATTGACCTCCCTACCGCTGACTGGGGGTGACCCCCCTGATGTAATGAGGCATGTTATGGGTTGCAGATTAGAAAGGTGCACGTTTAGGTTGTGGTCTCATTTCGATATAACGAATTTCAAAAGTTGTGAAGAAAAATCTTTTTTTGGGGGGAGGGGGCTGCAGCCTGGGCCTTGGCCCAATTTGGGCCAAAATAAAAATAGGTGATCAGAAGATCAAAGCCCATCATTCCTGCGATTTTGTAAGTAGTTTTAGCGTAAAGTTGTTAACAGGCAGACCTACAGACAAACAAACCGAGTGAAAACAATCCTTGTCCCTGACAAGATAGCATTATAATAATCTCTCTCTCTCTCTCTCTCTCTCTCTCTCTCTCTCATATTAAGTACAGATGATGGGTTTGCGTGGAAGAGACTGCTTTATCAGGGCACAGAGCAGTAATGCTTTACATTTTTAAAAATACTATTATTATTTGTGGTGATTTCGTTAATAATAGATCCCTTCATTACAAGATACACTATTATTACGTCACAAGAACCACACCAGTGTATCGCTCGCTGTTCCTCTTTAGCTAATACATTTTAGGTTAGAGGATCTTCTAGGCAGGAGATAATGTTCTCCAGTAACACAAATCATATACAATCGAAAGGATTGTTGATCTCGTCACCAGCCACACGTCGTGATCCTATTATAGCACAAAAAACGACATGCTTCCTTGTATTTTCTTTCTGTTATTGCCAGTGCTATGACTGGATTATCTTATCTGGGAAGGGGAAAGAATTTTTAACGAAACAAAATAAAAGGTCCAGTTTTATTATGAGCAATACATCATAGGTACAGAATTTCGATAGCGGAAATAATAGTCAGATCCTTTTCATCCTTTGTATTCCATTCAGTCCTACGGCCATATGTTGTTTTTGGAGTGGAACGAGTGATGTCCACGAACACCAAACAGTGGAAGTATTGTTGTATGCGTCATCCTTTGTGTTATAGTCAGTGTCAAGTCATAATATATTTTCTGGGTAGGAGAGAATGTGTTTCACGGATATACTGTAGATCAGCTGGGTTGTTATTGGCTTTGTGTTTAGCTATACTCTGTATAGATATAATTTGGGTATAAGACAATATTATTAACAGGTTTTTGCTGTTAAGTCTTTTACCCGATTATTTACTTTCCAAATAGGAGAGAATGTTTATCATTCATGAAAAATGATAAAAGACATAGTTTGTTTTGTCTTTAGAGTCACACCAGTAATTACAAGAAATTAGTCACCTTGAGGAAACATTAAAACGGCATCGTCTTTATAATGTTTTAGAAAGAAAAGAATACTGTCAACGGGCAAATAAAAATAGTTATATCTACTTTGGACAATAGCGATATGTATTTCTGACTGAGAAATGGTAGAACATACCTCATAATTTATAGATTTTTCCTCGATATTGTAGTCAATATCATGGCCAGATTTTTTCTTCAGTTGTGTGTGTGTGTGTGTTTTTTTTTAGATTCAAAATAGATGATTGTTCATATGGAGGAATTATGCTTGCATATTGGAACAGCTTACTGTAAGGTTACAATATATCAGATCTTAGTCAACTTAATCGTAAGTGGGGCAGAAAATGTTGCGTCCTCACAACCTGACTATCTGTAAGTAGACTTAGCCGATGAGTGTAATTATACAGAGAAGGTTATCTGGCCACCAACCTCGATAGAGTGGTTTTCGGTAACTACCTGTTCTACATATTGTTACCTATAGCTATATACAGTAGTTACATATAGTATTGTGTTATACTATGCCTACATATCATCCATTCCTGCATTGTTCCAACATGAGCATACGGACACAGGGCTACGGGACTCAGTTATGAAAAATAAGGAGAGGATGATCAGTTGCTGAATGGCATCAGATGACCCACAAACCCCAACTAACCATCGAACATAAACCTTGATGGGTTCCACCCAGGTGGAGCGCCATAACATTAATTCCAAAATTATTTATATTAACAAGCTGCAAGTCCAAAAGGGTCCAATTCAGATAAAAATTACAGTATCCTCATAATAAGCTTAATTCCAAGTTGTGTCTTTAATGCTTGTAAAGATAACTAAGTTCAAAACGAGAGGCAACACAACGTAGTCCACACTGCCTGGCAGTTTTATTAATTCAATAGGCCTGCATATTCAGTGGGCTGCCAGTCACTCTGCTAAACTTTGCATTCTGTGGCTAAGGACATAAACTGATTCATCAGTTCCAGTGCAATAAGCAAGAAATCTATAAGGCAAAGAGAGAATGGTCGCCTCCCTCACCCAAGCAAAGTATGAACTGGGATGAAACGTCTGTAGCGAAAGTAATGCATGTCAAAGTCGAAAGACTGCAGGGCTACGGTGTTGTATATCAAACTCCATATGTCATCAGTAATGACCAACAAGATGACAACATATTATGCAAAGAAACGACCAACTCTCAGCACCTACAGTACTTTCAGTGTCCTATACGGCTGGGGTTATAGATCCATTAGTAAAGCTGTCAATCTGTCTGTAGTCTCAAGGCCATCCCTCCCAGTGTAGCAAATGAGTCTCCGATATGCATTATTTTTATTATTACAAACAGTAAAGTACCAAAGCTCACCTAGTATTCCGACAAGCCTACTTCTCCCACAGGGGATGTCCGTCACATTACTATCTGACGCATCTCATCAAAGAGAATCATCTGTAGGCAGAGAAGCACACCCAACCTTTTTGAGCCGATAATATTAGGCCGAAAAAGGATGTGAGAAATAAAGAGAGATATTTGGCGAAATTTTGTCCCCGGCCGGACACTATCACTTAGGAAAACACAGATTACATTAGTTAAGTCTATACCGCAGTTTTGAGATGGCATTTTTTGCCGATTGAGTGTTGTGGCTGGAGATTTTTGCCGTAAAGTAGCGATTTTCACCCGTTCACTAGAAATACAAAGATCAGGAAAGAAAGGGAGGGTTTTAGAGTGTGTGTGTGTGTGTGTGTGTGTGTGTGTGTGTGTGTGTGTGTGTGTGTGTGTGTGTGTGTGTGTGTGTGTGTCGTGTCACTACACACACACACACACTCACACACACACACACACACACACACACACACACACACACACACACACACTAGCGCCACACGGGGGTGGGGGGTCAGAACCACAGTTCCAATAGTCACAGCTATGCACCAAAAGGAAGTACTTTTACAGACTAAAGATGCTAAATGAAAACCTTCCCTAGAAATTTACCTTGCACTTGGTGCACCTGGGCGTAGGGGCAGATTTTAGTCGACCATAGTCCTTAACCCCTACACCGCGGGCTTGTTTACCAATGACTTGCATGGTTCGCGGGGTTATTTGGGCTCCGACAGACTCTCAAAAAATATTTGCCAAAAATCAGTTATTAGTCCTAGAATAATAAAATTATATATGCTTATGGCACATACCTTCAGCTTTCTCCTGGAATGATTGTTGAGCCTTCGTCAGTTACCGTAGGACTTGTGGAGACCTCTGAAGTAGGGTAACGAAGTCTCCACTTTACACTTCCCGACAACCCGTAATATGATTACCACAGCCAGATACAAACACTATAAACACTATTCTACAATTTTCAAGTAGTTTGGGATCCATACTGAAAAAAAAAAAAACACTGTGAAAGCAATGGAAATTACGAGCGCGTCTGATCGTCGCACTGGCACTAGTTCGCTCTTAGTAGTCTGTCATTTATTATTCATAAAACCCCTCACACTTTAAATTTCTATTATTATATAACACTTATATATATCTACAGTCTTTATTCATAAGTTTCCTTCAGTAGTATTAGTTTATTGTCACTGTAGGGATTCAATTTCTTTCAGTAAAATACGTAGCATTCACTTTCTCGTCCTGTATACTGGCATTGAGAGTGAATGTCACTTTCATCTTCACTCTCATAACTCATAGCATTCAGACATGCTAGAGTGAAACTTTCACTTTCATTACTCCTAGGGTATATACTCGTATTCTTATAATACTACTCATTTACATTTCTATTTCCGTTCTCTATTTTATTTACGTTATTTACATTTCTATTTTATTTACACTGTGTTGTGCACTGTCACTTGAAATAACTTATAAAACTGTTTTCCATTGTTCACGTATATTTACATTCATTACTTTCACTTGCTGTTTACACATTATTTACACATTATTTACAATTCCACTTGCACTGTTTTACTCAATAGAAAGATCGTAGTCACTCTTTTATCAATTGTCAACCCTTTACCTCTTTCCACACGAGGTTTAGTAGGGGGTAAAGGTCACAGGGCCATTTGCATGGGGGTGAAAAAAGGCCTTGAAGTCAGCAAGAAGAAACATACGTACTCTCACTTCGGAAGTTGAGAGTAACCTGATAACGGAGGGCTAGCGTGGAGGCCTGCTAAGGGGTTATTCAGGGTTACCAATATTACTTCTTGAAACAGCTAAGTCTAGCACTGATATGATTGGCAGGAAATCTAGACAATACATTATAAATTTGGTAGTTCCAGGTGAATGTAAATATCACTTAGGCTTCTCCCTTCCCTCCTTACATGTATATTTATTTCGAAAATAGATTAGAGGCCTACTTAGGAGATATATTTTCAGAGCTACCAATGTTAGATCTTGAAACATCTTTGTTTTGCACTGATATGATTGGCAGGAAATCTAGACAATACATTATAAATTAGGTAGTTCCAGGTGAATGTAAATATCACTTAGGCTTCTCCCTTCCCTCCTTACATGTATATTTATTACGAAAATAGATTATAGGGCATATTTCAAGGGGAAAAAAACAGCGAAAATTAGCGAACGAGTGCACGTGAGGTGTTGTCAGGTGATAATTAGCCAATTCCAGGTGTTTGGCACTCTCGCTTACCTTATTTCTTTCTTGTATATATTATTTGGTATAAGAATACGACATAGGGCTTATTTCAATGGATGAAATCAGTGAAAAATTCCAGGGAAGATTTACTTAGCGTAGCATGGCCGGGCAGGCGAGAGGATAGGGTAATGGAGGGGGGGTAGGGAGGGGAGTCAAGAACGGGGAGAAATGGCTAAATTGTCAACAATGGATGGGAGTACAGATGAGATTAGGAGTGTTGACTAGTGTTGGACATTGGCAGTACTGATAGATGATACAAGCCCCCACTTGGAAGCCCGGGTGAATTCAAAATAACACAGAATCACAAAAGCGACGCCCCGCGGTATGATCCCTTGCTCCCAAGCGTCACGAAAGTGACGCCCCGCGGTTAAGGGGTTAAGCCCGTGTCCCATATTCAAGTTCATCTTTGAGAACGGCCCCGATCGCCACGATCTTACCCTTGAAGTATGATCTTGGTGAAATGCCACGATCATATCTCAAACGGTAGGCCTAAAGGGCCATTTCACGACACAGTCACGTTAGTGCTAAGACACACAGACACTTCTACGACATCCTACGACACCCTACGGAAGCGTCACGTTATCCTGACGGCACACTACGATCATCCCTCAGTTAAAAAACAACGGTCACTTTGACTCCACGTCACGCCAAGACATCGCCACGACAAGCTACGACAAGCTAAAACATGCTAAGACACGCTAAGTCACAGCCAAGACAAATGACGTTACCTGCACGACATGTCACGTTCTCCTCCTTGTCGACGCCCATGCCACCAGTATTTGAACATTCCAAAAATTATCGTAGTGCGCCACGAACGGCGAAGAATGACCAAGTTCTTCACGTCAGCGCTACGTCAACGCTAAGTCACTTCACGTTACTCACGACATGCGGCGACACACGAAGACATGACGATCGTGGAGTGTTGTGGGAAAGTTCCTGACACTGGGACATAAGCTTTAAGAGGCAGGAGACCGTATTGGACGAATGAGGTGTAATATGATAGGTGTTTGAAAGAAATAATTATTTGAGTGATAACAATTAGAATCAGAATGATACTATACTGCAAGGATTAAGTGACTAGGAAAATAGGTGAGAGCGAGACGGGTGGAAGGAGGAGAGGGAGACCAGTAAGAAGACAAAGAGATTAGATGCGGTGTAGTGTGTCGTGTGGAGAGCAGTCGCTACTGAGCTGAGACATAACTGTTTTTAAGCTTTTTTGTCGACACGACCCCTCATAGAAGGTGGTGTCAAGGGACAGATATATGGATATATTAGAAAAAAAATTGACAGACATCTATCTGTTGAACAAATTATTATGTGAGTGATAGCTGTGAGAGGTCCATAAGAAAATCACAGCAGACTGATCTATATAATTAGGTGAAGGTATCTGAATCCAGAAAAATTAACAGTTTTACGCAGTGGCGGATTAAGGGTGTCTTGGGCCCAAGGCGGTGAGGCAATCATGGGCCCCTGACCTAACAGGTGACACACACACACACACACACAGGCACATCTCCTGTAGCTTAATGCATTAGGCTACAGTATAAATAAAAATGCGATACTTAGGCTTGGTCTATCTGTAGCCTTTTTTTTTTTTTTTTTTTTATGTGTCCGACTCTGGGCATAGGCTTCACAGCCTGTTATCAAGGTCCAGCAGTCCTCCTACATACCATACACCTCTACATGTCACCACTTCGGCGCTAACACCCACCGTCCATATTGAATACATGCTAGGGCTGTCTCATACAGGACTGGTGTATTGGTATTAGCGGGGGTATTTTTACGACATGTCGGCGGGTCTTCTGGTAGATCAGTAAAGCCTGATTTAATGAAATTCAAATCCTTAAACTGTTCCCTGCCCCAGCCGGGATTCGAACCTGGGTCCGTTAGGACTGCAGGCCACCTCTCTACCGATTGAGCCACCGCCTCCTACTCCTATAGTAGGTCGTTTAGGTAAACGAGTTTTGAGCTTATTATCCTGGTCATACATCGCCATTAATGAATTTAGAAATGGGAATTCAGGAAATAAAGTGAACAAATGTGATTAAAAGAAGTTGAACTAACCTCAAAAGGGTACAATTATATATATAAAAATGTCCAACTGCCGCCAACAAACTTGCATGGGACGCCAGCTGATCCAAAGTGTTTTGCTCATGTCGATGTGAGTACGTGACTAATCAAATTGTATAATTATTAACACTAGGGAAAAGTTAATTATTTAATTAAACTCTTACTTGTAATTCTTGCCTGAATTAAAAGGATTCATAAAAATCCTTAAACAAATGAAACAGTATAATGTTTAACTGTACCTTTTGATGACAGAAAACTGAAATTGGGAATTTAAGGAGTAACATAGTTGAATATCTAGTAATGGTAACAACCTCATACTCACATTTACGTGATTTAACTATACCAAAAGATTATATGGAGTAAATTTTTCTTATTATTTATTCAAGAACTCATTTGCTAAATTACATTCTAAAAATAACATTAAATAGAAAATAGCAAATTAGAAAATTTACTGGCATTTTGTATGGTGGAAAAATCGAAAATCAGAAATACGACTGGCAGTCTGGCAGACTGTATGGGTCCCCTTTGGGCCTGGGCCTATGGCGGCCGCCCCTAACGCCCCTCCCCCCTTAATCCGCCACTGGTTTTACGGTCTGTATTCAGATTGCTCATGGCACACTAGGATTATTATGAGCTTTACCCAGAACACAGATATGACAATCGACATCCACAGCGTACACGAGGTGTCCTGAAAAAAGTTTTTGCATGACTTACATCGCTCACACGTTATCCTCTAAATCAGCTTACTCTGCTTTTACCTGATGAAACTGGATCACACCTGCAACTTGAATACTAAGTCGTGGCTGCATGAAATTCGATCAGCCTAATTTATGAGATAGAAATGAGTTTCCTTGTTTACTGGTGTCGGTTTACTTTTACCTGATGTAAATGGCCCACTCCAGCCAATAGTATAATATTCAGTGAAATTCTGCTAAGAGACAGAAATAAGTTTCCTTTCTTGCTGCTTAAACTAACCCTACCACCTGAATACAGTTGGCGATGTAAAGGGCGGAAAGGGTTACGAAGCATTGCCAGATTACAAAAGGCGCTTCAGAAACATTACATACAACACCCTCTTCCCACATCAATAGAAAACAAGGGTTACGTAACATAATGTACAAGAACTTGGATGGAAACAGTAATTTGTACATATACCGGCATATAGATAGATGGATATATATATATATATATATATATATATATATATATATATATATATATATATATATATATATACTATCAGGGGAACGAAAAGTCCAGTCCTATTTGTTCTAGTTCAATCTTTCTACTCCAGAAAGACCATGTACACAGTCGCGAGCTGATGGGACATAGACACGAACACACACACACCTTGGGATCGCTCCTACCCGTCGAGTTGTGGGGGGGGAGGGTGAGAGAGTGGAGGGGCCGGTGGAGGGAGGAAGGGCAGGAGGGGGAGGGGAGGAGAGGCGCCAACGAACATGCGTGGCTGAGTCGGAAGGCTGTAGGTGGTTATAAGGTATTACGTTGTCTTACGAATTTAGTCTTAACATTGGGTGAGATGTATGAATCATGACGTCTGTGATATCATTGATATAGGCTTTTCATTTAATTTTATCCTCAATTTAGGGATGCAGCACAACGGTGCTTCAATAGATTCGAGCATAAAGCCTTAGGTTGCCTAATCATGGATATAAGACTGGAGGTGACAGCAGAACGGGGTCGCATAACGGGACTCCGGGAGAGAGGAATGTCCATTCGTGATATAGCCAGGACTTTGGGGTGTTCTAAGAAAGTTTCAAGGTGGATCAGGAGGTAAGTGGAAAGGTTACTATATCTCGGGCAATAATGTCTACGTAATGGGAATAATTAATGTGGACTCCCAGTGCCACAATAAGTTTCAACACTTTTCATGAATCTTGGTGTAACTCCCACAGCAGATGTGAAATTGCTACAATACAGAGTCTCATATCACTCCGAGGTGTTATACAGTATGTATTGAATAACTGCCAATCAGTATCTGTAGTGATTTACATATTTGTGTATTACTTTTCATCTCGCATTTCCTTCATGGCCTACAGTATAATGTCTCTTTTTGTTGCAATTCTTGGGGTGTACTGTGTATAAAACATGCTGTTACCACAGGTGACAAGAAAGTGGCAATTTGGCTAATTTGCCAGAGGGAAGACCACCACGCTGCACTACACCTGCCCAGGACCGTGATATTATCGCTGCTGCCGAGGTAAACCCACATACTAAGGCAGTGGCCATCCGTGATGCCCTGCACCTTGATGGCAGTGTGTGGACAGTGCGGCGGCGGCTTCACGAGGCAGGCCTGCATCACCGAGTTCCTGCAGCTAAGGATCGTCTCACCCAGCAGCATCGAAATGGACGGCTACAGTTCGCCAGAGAATATGTAAACAAAAGGAATGACTTTTAGAGTGTATAATCTGGACTGATGAGAAAACCTTTCAGTCTACCTCTCATGGACAGCTTCACTGTTGGAGGCGCAACAGTACTCGGTGATTATAGTTTACGTTAAAGCTGGTAATGACCGAGTAACAAATGCTTGAAGAATATTTAAACAAACGTGCATTATGTCATAATTATTATCTAAGTAACTTGCTATTCTGGAAGCTCCAGTAACTCTTATTATCTTTCAGTTACGACCGCCAGAATATTTATGAAGAAGGAAGGAGTGGTCACCAAACTGTAAACGTATGGGGCTGGATCAGTCACCATGGAGTGGGTGATGGTCATCACATACAGGGTAGATTTAATGAATAACAGCATATGGAATTTCTCACCAACGGTTTCTTTCCTTCCTTTGCCAATAGGAATCACCCATTTCCAGAAGGCCCGGCATACTTCGTACACGACCACTGCCCTGTCCACCAAGCCAGGGTCGTGCAGGAATGGTTTGCTAATCATTCACAGTTTCACCTTCTACCGTGGCAGGGGGCTGATTGCAACCCCATCGAGATCATCTGGGGGTCTGTGGTGACCAGCTGGATCCCTGGCCACGAACAAACGATTGCTGAACTGCTAAACCACACCCGTGAGGTTTGGGAGACATTCAGAGTCTGAACTCATGAGGCGCCACACAGGGAATATGCAGAGGAGACATCGAACAGTGATTGGCAGGAAGGATGGATGGACAGGATATTGATCACGTGAATATTTTACTTGCAGGTTCTCTTTCTTAAATATATGAGATGCTAATCTTCCCATACAAGTAAGCATTAATGTACACCAAATTAATTTTATTGGTTTCGTGCATCCTACTAAGTCCCCTACATTAATGGTCTCCATATAGCTCTACAATAACACGAAACATGCAAATGATACATTTCTGAAACAGAATTGGAACTATTTCCATTTTGCTACCTAATTTCGTTGCACTTTCTTTCAGATTCTGCTGCAGGTGTGTGTGCTCACGTCTTGGCAGAGTGGGCAAGGGCTCCGGCCTTTAGCTGCCAGAGCATAGAGGTGCAGCGGTTCGAATCCTGCCCTCGACGTGGGACCATTGCTATATGGTCTTCGTTGTCTAGCGCTGGCTGAATTCATTACAGCTGGGAGTATACCTCATATGAAATGTATTCATTAGGTTAATCAACCTGATGGTGTGTGCTATGACTACAGTACCGACCACACATTGCAACTTGTATCGATAGTCTTGATGTAGGACAGTATTTTGCAACATATAACTTCCCTTTCCATTTTCACACGTAATAAATGTGATTGTCAGACATCGTTTAACATTCAGTCTAAAATGTTAGTGATGTCAATAAAACTGCTCTCTGTCCCCCTAATAAGTACGGAACCACTGCTGTAATTCATTATTCAAGCTCCTGTTATCTTGTCTGATAGATATACGCATGTTGTCATGGGCTACAGTGTTTGCGTAAATGTATGTATAATATGGCATAATAATGTGTGTATATTACTGCATAATAATTATATGGTATGACCAACTCTCGTGTCTGCACCATAGACATAGGTTTCTCTCATGAACCTCTGACCAAAAGTCAACCTAATGCAAAGTTCAAAAAGGAAATCCCCGTTAATTCTAGCAATAATTATATGATTGATTAGACTGGGAATCATGATTCATACAAGTCAACCAATATTAATCTTTAATCCTTAAGACAACGTAATACCTGATTACCTGCCCTCATAGCTCAGTGGGAAGGCGTGTGGATTACACGAAACAGACCCAGATTCGATCCCAGTCTGGTCATGCCACAATAATGTTATTAACCACCTACCACCTTCCAACTCAGCCAGCCAAGCTCGTTGGCGCCTCTCCTCCCCTACCCCTCCTGTCCTTCCTCCCTCCACCAGCCCCTCCACAACCTCCCCCCTCCCTTCCTCTCTCTCACCCCCCCCCCTACTAACTCGTTGGGCAGAAGCGGCCCCAAAGTCTGTGTGCTCGTGTCTCTGTCCCATCAGCTCGCGACTGTACCTCTTATGCTTTTGAAGAGGGATTATAAGATGTCCAGAAACTTTCTATTTCAGCTTTCGCAGACTAACGCACAGCATTTGTGCTCACTTCTTTGCTATTACCGGTGACCTCAAATAACCTCCGACCAGTGAACTCAAATGACCTCGAAGGTAAACCTCACATAGTCTGTGTCCGAACTGGAGGTCATGTGAGTCTCCATGCAAAAAATTGGGCTGCAGGGGGACCCGGCGATGCCAGGGCCAAAAAAGGTGAACACTCTACTGGTGACCTCAAATGACCCAGATCTGAATTTGGACCCAACGAAAAGCATCCTTGGGTTACAATAATTCGGAATATATATGGGTTTGGGGGTCTCTGGCCCTTGGTTTGGGCGTGATTGAAGGGCAACAAACAACACGGCTCTTATATATATATATATATATATATATATATATATATATATATATATATATATATAAGAGCACGTGGCTCTTATTTATATATATATATATATATATATATATATATATATATATATATATATATATTGTTGCGAAACAGAGAAAGATAATGTACACTTTAAGTGAGAATACTAAAAATCACTACCGTCCCGTAAAGTTCCAGGTTCAAAACAAAAGAGTTAGGTAAAATTACAAGTTAAAGTTTAATGCTCAAACTAACAACAAAACATTCAGGACTCATAAGGATAATGTAATGGCAAAAAAACAGGCTAAATATATGGTTAACTCCTATAGCCTCTATTAACATGAAATTAGCAAGAGTAAATTTACCTAAGTCAGCCCTGATAAAATGAAAATACACTGGGTAATGCTCAGTTAATGCAAGATAAATTATTACAGATACAAAATATTAATGATGACTGACAAAAAAAAACCTTTACATAAATCACAAAAAAAAAACTCACTAGGCTTAAGAATTAACCCTATGCTACACAGCACAAGAAAAAATGCAACAACAGTTATACTCAAATTACACAGCTGCTAGATGGTTGGAGACTTCCTGAGCACTCACAACAATAACTGTACAGGGGAGGACAGAGATGTGAACAAAATGAGGAGTAGATCTAAGTGGCAATAATGCAGAGACTGAGCTCATTATATAGGGGCCAGCAGAGCTTGATACAACTTGTAAGAAGGACGCGCAAATGAAGCCATAGAGGACAAAGAGCTGACAATCCTGCTCTGAACAACAGAAAGGACGACTTACTCTACTATAACGGTAGAACGGGGGGACTGAGGCAGAACACGCTCGTGACCAAACATGCAGCATACTGTGCGTTAAAATTACACAAAGGATGATGAAATCATAGGCTATGTAACAATAGATATATATATATATATATATATATATATATATATATATATATATATGTATATATAGTATATATATATACTGTATATGGAGCCTCTGTGGTACAGTGGTAGAGCGTGTGTTTCGCACACTGGTGAGCGCGGGTTCGCCTTCCGCCAGAGTTGTAAAAACTTTTGGAAGCGTTCATCAAGCCACTTGCTACTTTGGCGGACACAAGGAGTGCTGTGGTTGAACCAGTGTCGCATACTAGTATGCTTGCACACAGTCGGCTAAAAGCGGCCGATTACACTTGATTCACAGACTATACACACATCCAAAACCACTACAACACTACAATCACACTCACAAGCACTTCTCACCCTACATACAGTCCCTACCAGACAGCCTAAGCCACTGGGTTGAGATACATTGGCTGTATCGTCCCTGCTTCGGTAAGGATAGGCCGGTCCTGCAGAGAAGGAAGGTTGTTGGTTCACTGAAAGCAGTGATGAGAAATAGGGAGGTGAATATGATAGTACTGCGAACCCTACCCTGACGTATGGAAGTGAGGAGTGGAGCTTGCAATAGGGGAATAAGTCAAGGGTGTGAGCAGTGGAAATGAGTTACTTGAGAGGAGCACGTGGAGTGACATGGAGGGACAGGTTGACGAATGAAGAAGTGAAGGAACGTTGTGGGGTGGATATGGATGTGGTTGAGAAGATTAGGAAAAATACACTGAGGTGGTTTGGACATGTGGAGAGAATGGAAAATGAAAGACTGACTAAGAGGGTGAATGTAGGTGTGGTGGAGGGAGGGAGAGGGAGGGGTAGACCGAGGATGAGGTGGAGGGATGGAGTTGAGAGGTATATGAGGGAGGGGGGAGTGAGTTGGGGGGAGGGTAGTCAAATGGTGGGTGACAGAGCGACTTGGAGGCGTTTTGTCTGTGGCCACCCTTTGCGGGATTAGGGCGTCGGGCTATATATATATTCACACAGTAATCTGCCGCAGCATGTGAGGTTGTGTATGGGGTGATGAGAAGACAAAAGGGGGTGCAAGAAATATCATAAGTGGAATGAACAGGTGACACAAGTTGTGGCGCAAGAGCATAGGAAGCAGAGGCATGGAAGCTGAGAGACGGAATAGAGAGTTATATGTAGAAAAAAAAAGGACGGTGAAAAGATTAGTAAGAGGAGAGTGGATGAGGGGTTTAGAAGGAATCTGAGTGTAAAGTGGAGGGAAGGTAAGGCAATGTTCTGAAAGGAGGTTATGAGAGTAGGACAGGGCGATAAGGAAAGTTGTAGGGCAGTTAATGACAAAAATGGCAGATTGCTGCCGGAGAAAGGAAAAAAAGTGAGCAGATGGAGAGGATTCTTTGGGAACTGTTAAACATGGAAAATGAAAAGAACACTAGTGTAAGTGACAAGGAAATCTCTGGAAGAAGGAAGGAGATGAGATGGGAGGAAGAGATCAATAGGATGGAAGTAGTGGAAGCAATAAAGAGTCAAAATGGGGAGATCCCCAGGTACTGATGGGGAATGTGGCGAAATGCTGAAGAATGAGGGAAAGATAGTAGGCTACTAAAATGGATATGGAAGATGTGCAGATTGGCCTGGGAGGAAGGCAGAGTCTCAGAAGATTGAACATCAGGTATAGTTATTTCCCTGTTCAAAGGAAATGGGGAAAAGAAGTGTGTGTTAATCAGAAGGGCATTTGTCTCAGAATAATAGGAAAAGTATATGGCAAGATACTTATTGACAGAATTAGGGAAAGAACAGAGGAATTAGTTGGAGAAGAACAGAGAGGTTTCAGGAAGGGAAAATATTGTGTAGATCAGATGTTCGTCCTAAGGTGTTTAGTGGAAAAGTTTCTCGAGAGGGGAAAGAAATTGCATGCTGTCTCCATGGATATCGAGAAAGCACATGACACAGTTGATAGACATAGAATGTCGAAAAGATTTAAAATTTATGGAAAATATGAGAAGCACTTAAATACTGTGAAAAGTATTTAAGAAGGCACTACAGCTGCAGGGCGCGTGAATAGTTTGCTGAGTGAATTTTTCTGTCTGAATATTGGATTGAAACAGAGATGTGTCATGTCGCCATGGTTGTTCAGTTTGTACATGGATGGAGTTATAAAAGAGAGAGGGTAGGGCAGTGGATGTTGGAGCAGCCCTAATGAGCGAGGGCAGCGTTTGAAAGCACCCTCTTCTGTTATCTGCAGATGATACTGCATTGTTATTTGGCGAAGAACTGCAAGGCATGGTGAATGAGTTTGGAAGAGGTGTAAGAAACAGAATGTAATGGTGAATGTATGGAAGAGTATAGTTGTGATCTTGGAAAGAAATAGTCAGTGAATGCACATTGGGGCTGGATAGTGAGGAAATGGAAAATAAGAGTGCATTTAAGAACTTGGCTAATGTGGAGACTAAAGATGGAAGTTTGGAGGATGAACTGCCTGGAAGGGTTCACCAAGGAAAAAAGGATGCTGGTTCATTGAAAGCTGTGATAAGAAATCGGGAGGTAAGCATGGAAGTAAAAAAGTCGCTGCTTGACAGTATTGTGATACCAGGTCTGACCTACGGAAGGAGGGTTTGGACCTCGTTGGAAGGACACAAGTCATGGGTGAGGCCAGTGGAAATGAGTTATTTGAGAGGATCATGTGGAGTTACATGAAGAGACAGACTGACATATGAGGAAAGGAAGGAGCGTTGTGGTGTGGATGTAGGGGTGATTGCGTTAAGAGAAATTCATTGAGGTTGTTTGGCCATGTGGAGAGGAAGGAGAGTGAGAGACTAACTAGGAGAGTGTATGTGAGTAAGGTGGAAGGGGTGAAAGGGGTAGAGGCTGAGGATGAGATAGGGGGATGGAGTAAAAAGCTATATGAGAAAGGAGGGTGTAAATTGGGGGAAGGGCACTGAAGTGGCAGAGGAAAAGGGCGACCCTTTACTGGATTATGGCATCTGGCTGTGTGTATATCTATCTATCTATATATATATATGTATATGTATATGTATATATATATATATATATATATATATATATATATATATATATATATATATATACCTATCTATTTATCTATCTATACACACACACACACACACACACACACACACACACATATATATATATATATATATATATATATATATATATATATATATATATATATATATATGTCTCTTTTCTTTTTTTTAAATAACAGAACGGAGGAAGGAATAGCAAATGAATAAAAAAAATAATCCATACAGCAGATTACTGGTGTCCTCTCTTCATAAAGTATCTGTATCAGTTAGTCTTGAACAGCTGTGGGTTGAAATTTGAAGGGAAATAACTCTGGGGAAGCGAGTTCCAGAGAGATGCAGTTCGGGGAATGAAAGAATTCTGATAGGCAGAAGTTCTGCAATATGGCTGAGTGACATTCCAGTCACAAGCGCTACCAAATGCCCGTGTAGCACGAGGGAAGGCATGGAGAGGTGGCACCATGGACGAAACTTAACGTCTGAGCATTTGCCAAAAAAAATATCTGTAAAATAATGCAAGGGAGGCAACATTCCTTCTTACTTGCAGGGGATGTAGTTTATTTGTAATGGCAGGGTTGTTAATAATTCTAACAGCTTTGTTCTGAATTTTGTCTAGTTGTTTTAATGCAATCTCTCCATATCCATTCCACAAGGATGAGCAATATTCAAGCTGAGAGTGCACATGACTTTTATAAATTATAGCTAACTGTTCATCAGCGAAGAAGTTACGGACTCTGTACAATAATCCAAGTTTCTTTGAGGCGGTTTTAGCAAGTGACCTAACATGAGTGGTCTAGCTGAGGGCTTTGTTAAGTGAGATGCCAAGAATTTCAATACTTTTGGAGGTGGGAATATTATTAGCACTGAAGGTAATTTACGAATCTGGTAATATCCGTCTATTAGTAAATTGTTTATATTTAGTTTTACTAGCATTAAAAGAGACAAGGTTGTTTTGTCCCCATTCACTGATCGTAGATAGGTCTTGATTTATGGAGATGGCTGTACTGAGTTGAGAGGTAGAGATATTAGACTTTGTAAGTGAGTGTCTGAGTGTGAATGAACTATGTAGTGTTGAGTCATCTGCGTATGAGTGGATGGGATTGTGTGTGACAGATAAGAGATCATTAATATGAACCAGGAATAGGGCTGGCGCCAGAAATGACCCATGCGACATGCAGGCGTTGAGTGGAAACTGGAATATGCATCATCTACTTTTACTCTTATTTTCCTGTCACTAAGACATGAAGAAATCAAAGAAACAAAAGACGTTAGTCCATAGCAAGGGAATTTGGACAGCAGGGAACGGTGCCATACTCTGTCGAAAGCTTTAGAAATATCAAGAGCTACTGCATGAGTTTCTCCATGTAGATCACCTGATTGATGGATGGTATGCGTTAGGAGACTGAGTAGGTCAATGGTGGATCTTTCGTGACGAAAAGCATATTGTCTATCACTAATTAAGTTGTTGGATTCAAGATGTTTAACAATGTGCGTATTAATTAAAGTTTCAAGCACCTTACGAAGAGAAGATGTGACAGCTATTGGTCTGTAATCAGAGGGGTCAGAGGAACTTCCTTTCTTCGGAATTGGGTGGATATTGGCTTCTGTCCATGAATTTGGGAATAAAGAAGTACGTATGCATAGTCTGAATAATTTAGCTAGAACAGAGGCAAGTCCTGAAGAACGCTTTTTCAAAACAATTGGCAGAATTCCATCTGGGCCTGGAGCTTTGTTGGTAGGTAAATTGTCTAGGATGGATTTTACGTACCTTGTCTGTATTTTAAGTGGGGCAATTTCGGGAGAGACAAGTTCTAGTACTGGGACATTCTGGATGGTATCATCTATGGTAGAGTTTCTGGCAAATGTACTGGCAAAAATATCTGCTTTCCCATGCAGGTCATTTGTAATGTTGCCATCTGAAGATTTTAGTGGTGGAATGGAAGATGACTTGTTAAAGTTATTATTGAAAGAATTAAGAATTGACCAGAATATTCTATTGTCATTAGGGTTGTTAAGTAGTTTTGATGCTTGCTTTTGAAGAAAGTTTGATTTAGATAGATTTAATACACCTTTTCCATGATTTCTAGCAATTTTAAATTGAGAGAGTGATTTAGATGTATTTGATTTTAAGTAAGGAGTTATATGCCAATGGCTTTTGGACTGTTGCTCTGGCACAGTTGCATCTATATCAGTCTGTCTGTCTGTCTGTCTCTCTAAAAGTATATCCTCGTTTTTCGCTGCTTGGATGTTCTGCCAAAACCTCGCGAACCGTGAAACGTAGAAGTTTGAAGAATCAATGGGAAAAATAGAGGAGCGCTCCGGTAGGGCACGTACCTACCCTATCAGAAAGTACTATAACACCAAACAGGCCTTACCCAAAATTAAATGAAGAGTGTTTGCTACTGCTAAAACAGCATAATACAATTAACATGTGCCTGAAAAGACATTAAAGCTGTTATAAAGAGCTGCAACACAAAAAATCCTTACCATATATAAAGTGAAGACTGGCTTGAGTGGTAAGTGAAGGTGTGCTGAGAGTGGATGGACTAGTTCCCATGTCACTAGCCAAGGAAAAGCTGCCGCTTTTCACCAGATTATTTAATTTTCGACAACAAAGTAGGTCAACTAAACCCCGGTTATTTTTAATGTGCCCTTTGTCACTAAAAGGAAGGGAGAAACTATAACAACATTATTTTTCTCACTGCTACAAGGAAGAGAGGCTGTAATATAGTCAAATAGAATAAAAAATTGGTGGGCTGAGTCTACCATCTCTGTATTGGGACAGTTATTATTCTTTCCTCCCTTAAATATCGATAAGCTTCGTTTTACATCCATTTCAGGTATTTGTCCATCTAAACAAAAATAAATTGTGCTAGGAGAAATATGTAACGATTTTTTGTTAAGAAATAGTAGCACGACACGGCTGAAGATCGTACGTTACGATCACAAACAATAACAAACTCACGTGTATCTACTGCCCAGCTGGACCTGCTGTGTATTCACGACACGGCTAAAGATTGTACGTTATGATCATAAACAATAACAAACTCACGTGTGTCTGCTGCCCCGCTGGACCTGCTGTATAAAGATCATGAAAAACTGTTGGATAAAGAAATGGACAGTGCCTAGACTGAGCATCGGTATGCATCATCTGCAGAGTGTCGGCCCGGCTGGGAACATCGAATTGTGGGGAAATTCGCGAATTGTTAGACAACTCGGAAACTTTTTTCTTCTGCGAAAAACGAGGTGTCGAAGTAAAATGCGCCCAAATACGAGGATTTACTGTGTGTGTGTGTGTGTGTGTGTGTGTCTGTGTCTGTGTGTGTATGTACACACACACACCACACACTCACACATATATATGTACATATATATATCAGTCTATATCTATCTATATCTGTCTATTTATCTATCTATCTATACACACACACACACACACACACACACACACACACACACATGCAAGAAAGAGGGAACCAAAGGCCAGAAACCCGTAAGATTGTTCCCTCCGAGGAAAAAACAAAAACAAAAGACGAGTGAGACAAGTGCCAGCTCTGTTCATTCCGAGATGCCTGAACACACTGCGTTTGAAAGGCTGGATGTCATAGGTAGCAGGAAATACAAGCAAAGGAAGTCAATTCCAGAGCGTACTGTACCTGTTGCATACATGAATGACTGCGGTTAACAGTTAGCTCTTGTATACGTGTTTAATATATGTTACAGGCAGACTGTGAAATCAGTTGTGTCGTGAAATGACTTGTCAGTTCGTGAAACGTGGTTATAATGGACTGAGTTAATTTAGGTTAGGTTATTTTAGGCTGAGGTTATAGTAGGCTGGGATGATGTAGGTTAAGCCAAGCCTAGGTTAGGTTAGGTTGGTTTACATTAAGGTTAACCTAGAGTTTCTCATCCTACCTATCCCTTTTCTACATTAACCAAATTCTAATTAACCCAAAGACATTTTAACTCCGATTCACGAACTGACGAGTCATTTCACGAAATGACTGTTTTCTCAGTTTGCCTGTAAAACACACACACACACACACACACACACACACACACACACACACACAACGTATATATATATATATATATATATATATATATCAGACAGCCTAAGCCACTTGGTAGAGATACGTTGGCCGTATCGTCCCCACTTCGGTTGGGATAGTCCGGTCCTGCAGTGGACACTCAAACGGCTGATGAGATGAGATGAAATATATATATATATATATATATATATATATATATATATATATATATATATATATATATATATATATATATATCATTATTAGCTGTGCAGAACCGGCCTATCCTGGCCGAAGTGGGGACGATACAATCTATGTATCTTTACCAAGTGGCTTAGGCTGTCTGGTAGAGATTGTATGTAGGATAAGTGCTTGTAAGTGTGATTGTAGTGTTGGAGTGGCTTTGGATGTGTGTCGTCTGTGAACCAAGTGTAATCGGCCTGCGCAAGCCGACTGGGTGCAAGCTTACGTTTTATACTATGCAACACTGGTTCAAGCACAGCACCCCTCATGTCCGCCAAAGCAGTACTGGAGGAGCTCTTGTACTGAACGGGTACTCTGAGTGCCGTTTCAGTAACAGATTTTGCCACATGCAAAAGTTTATCACCCGAGAGCATTTTTCATCCGACAATTTATTGTCACTAAGGAGGTTAGGCTGTGGCCTACCTTTATGTATACTGGACTATTATAACCAAGTAGCAGAAGGGATACAAAGGCCATACAGTATATATACATTAATTCTGCAGTTCGAGAAGTCTCTTCAGATGAAACAAAAGTCGTCTGATTATGGCAAGAATAATATTTAAAAACATGTTACCGTGCTGATGGGTTAAGGCAGAGATGTTACGGTCAGCCCAATAACCCATGACTAATTTTGTACGATTATTTGTTGTTTTTCCTCGTTCTGTACCTAGTTTCTGCAGATGATGCATTTGCTTTTTGCATTAAAACTCATAAAGTCACATCCCAATGTTCCATAACTTAGCCCCACTACTCAAGGTGGGATCAGGAGTTTTCCCCAGGTTTTATGAGACAGTCTTTTAGTCTGGGAATTTCATGGCCAAGTTTTTGATCCATAAATAATCAGTTAATTTTTGTTGCACTTTTTTTTTTTTTTTTTTTTTTTTTTTTTTACAGAAAGGGCAAGTTATTTGGGATGATTCTAAGCTGTTTTCTCTGACAGTCCCTGCAAAAACACATCACCGCTACGACTGGGAACTGATCGTAGGTTTGTGAATCCCGGCCCATGATGGCTGGCATTAAGTCGTAATGAATCATTAACCATAACTCATGAGAAAGTTACGATCACATAGCATAAAATGACTGATATATTATGGACAACAAAGTAATGAAATGGAACAGAAATTCATAAAACACCTCTTGTCTGTTTTCGCCATAATGAGATAAGATCTCAACAAAATTTCATTGGAATGGAATTAATATCGCTAACTCTAGCCAGAAAACTGGTAAGCTGAAGACAGTGAGTCGAGGCGGTCATAAAGAAGATACAGTGACACCATGCGTAAAGTTATAACTATTAAACACAGTGCAAGACGTGACAGTATGACAGTTAACAAATATGCCTGAAGTGTCATCACTGACATGACACCATGTAGGAAATGACATCATGCAAAAGTGCCACCCTAGTGAAACTGTAAAGACGTGACACTATAAGGAAAGTCACATCTATCTGACACCAAGCAAAAAGTATCACGATAACCATCATCATCATCCCAACTTTTTACCTAAAGATGTGATAAATTACACCATTAGAGAGGTGACATGGTGTAAGTGAACTATACTGACCTGGCCAACAATGGAAAGAAGAGACACAAAAGACATTTACCAGCGGGATTTTAAAGTCATTGTCACTTCATATTACTGGCATGACTTTGAAGGTGATTGCTGTGTTACCTTGTCTCAGTATTATCTTTCAAAATATACTTAAAAATGCGTCATCAGTCACACCCACACTTACGATCGCCCTGTACACGTCCATTTTCTTTTCATAGTATCCTCTTAGCACTGTCTTCCAGGCTTAATCAGTAGCTATTCTTACATCATATCCTTCATATATACAGCCTTATCCAACTCATTATCAGCATCAGTGTCCTGATCATCATCAGCCATCGGGACTAGCTTCTGACCATCCCACTTTCCTGACATTTTCCAGTGTTTCGGTACCACTAAGAGTAGGCCAACATACTCTCATATACAATTTCCTCAAACTGTCAGCACCAAACTACTGTACTTGCACATTACGCACCAAACTTTCTCATCTAATTTAAAAAAAAAAATTGGCATCTCTCACCCATCCTCGGAGTCCCCCCCGGGGAGGTGGGGCGAGGACTACAAATGCCCTCAACATCCGCCCTCTCCCGTTGACAGCCAAGAGAGATGCTTGGAGCTACTGTCTGACACAATGTTTCTGCAACATTCGCGGCCAATCTTCTAATTTTCTTTCTGTTGAACACCGTCTGTCTTCCCCTAAACGTCACTTTTTCTTCCTTATGGAGACAGCTGTCTGAGGCGACAGACAATAATTCCGTAACCTCCTATTTCCTCTATTCTCACTTCAAAGCCAAAGGTGGCTCTGTGTATATGTCAGGGAGGGTGTGGCAGAATCGGTAGAAAGGCGGCCTTCAGTCCTAACGGACCTAGATTCGAATCCTGGCTGGGGCAGGGAGCAGTTTAAGGATTCGAATTTCTTAAAAAGGAGACTTTTCTGATCTACCAGATAACCCGCCGACATGTCATAAAAGTACCCCCGTTAATACCAGTACACCAGTCCTGTATGAAACAGCCCTGGCATGTATTCAATATGGATGGTAGGTGTTAGCGCCGAAGTGGTGACATGTGGAGTAGGAGGACTACTGAGACTTGGGAATAGGTCCTGAAGCCTTTGCCCAGAGTTGGACACGTAAAAAAAAAAGAGAAAACATATCTTGCTCTCGTGTTCGTGAAGTTGAATCTTCTGAATTCTTTACTCTTTCACTTTGACCATCCTGTCATTCTCTGACAAAACATATCTGCGCTGTTTATTTATCCCCAAATTCTACTGACTATGAAAAATTCTCTGGTTGTTTTCCTTCTAAGTTGGTATACATCTTATCAATTTCTCCTTTCTCTGAAATCTCCATTCTAGGTGATTTCAATGTTCACCACCACCTTTGGCTCTCCTCTCCATTCACTGAGCTACCTGTTGAAGAGGCCTACATCTTTTCTATCCTTAATGATCTTGAGCAGCTTGTACAGCATCTTACCCATATCTCTGACCGCCTTGGAGAGAGCTCCAACATACTTGACCTCTTCCTTACAACTAATCCTTCTGCTTTTGCTGTTATTCAATTCTCTCTAGTGGGCTCCTCTGATCGCAACCTTATTACCTTAACCCGTCCTATCAATGCATTAAGGCCTGTGGACCCCACCAAGAAGCGGCAGCAGTGGTACTTTGGAGCTGTGGATTGGGAGGCCCTCAGGCAGTACTTCTTTGATTTTCCCATGAATGATTATTGCTCCCATGGTTGAGTGCCATCTGAATGTGCCTTACAAATTGCAAAGGTTATTCTGTCAGGCATGGAAGCATACATTCCTTTCTCTTTTTCCTTGAGTAATGCAAAAAAAGAAAGAAACTTGGTTTAATCAAGCTTATTCTAGTGCTATTCATAACAAGGAGAGGGCCTTCAAAAGGTACCAGAATGAACCAACCCCTGAATCTCATTTATTTTATGATTCTGCTCAGAATCGTGTTAAGTCTGTTCTTTGCTCTGTTCAAAATTATACCCTTCTTGCTAAATGATATGAACTCTTCAACTCAAATTCTTTCCACTCCTTCTGACACCTTCACAAACACCTTTCTAACATTTTTACTTCATCATCCTTTCCCCATCTTTTCCGTTCTGATGACTCCGTAGCTGTTACTCTTGCAGATAAGACAGAATTCTTTACTCAGCCTTTCTCCACCAATTCCACCTTAGACGATTCCGCTGCTGTTCCTCCATTTCCTCTTCCTTCTGACTTCCTCATGGTTGACATTAAAATTTTCAATTGATGTGTTTTCTGCCATCACTGGCCTAAGTACCAACAAGGCATATGAGTCTGATGGAGTCCCTCCTGTTGTTCTCGAAAACTGTGTCTCTGTGCTGTAACCATGCCAAGGTAAACTCTTTCGCCTTTGTTTGTCAACTTGTGCCTTTCCTTCTTGATCGAATTTCGCCCTCATTCAGCCTGTGTAAATGAAGGGTGACCATTCCCAGCCCTGTAACTATCGACCAGTTCCCTTGACGTCCTGTATTTCGAAAGTTGTTTAATCTACTTGAAAAATATAAATAAATAAATAAAGCGCCTTTCATATCTCAACCTTCTCTCCAATCGTAAGTATGGGTTCCACTAGGGACACTTCTCGGTGATCTTTTCACTTTACTTTCCGACTCCTGGTCATCCTTCATCCGGGTCTTTTGCGAAAGCTTTGATATTGCGGTGACATGTAGAGAGGTGTATGGTATGTAGGAGAACTACTGGGCCATGAGAGCAGACTGTGAAGCCTATGCCCAGAGTCGGACACATTAAAAAAAAAAAAAAAAAAAAAAAAAACTTGACATTTCAAAGGTTCTTGATCGGGTCTGGCATAAATCTTCAATTTACAAACTGCCTCTTATGGTTACCATGTTTCTATCTGTGCCTTCATCTCTAGCTTCCTTTCTGGTCAATCTATAGCTGCTACTGTAGACAGCCACCATTCTTCTCCCAGGGCTATCAATACTGGTGTATTCCTCAGGGTTCTGTCTTTTAACTAACTCTCTTCTTTCTACTCATCAATGACTTTCTAAGTTGCACATCTAACCCTATTCACTCATATGCTGATTTCTCCACCTCACCTTTCCATTCGCTTCCCATAACATCCATCTCACCAGGTACATCAACAAACAAGGGATGAGGTTATGGCACAGTTAATGTCTGACTTGGCTTATCTCTCTGATTAGGATAAAATTAATCTTATTTATAATATATCACAAACTAAGCTCATTATATCTCATGACCCATGAAATTCAACCCCAGGAAAATCCTCTAATTTTTATACAATACCCAACTCAAACTTGCATCATCTTTGAACATACTTGGGGTTAATATTCTCGACATGTATCTTAGAAGGATCATATTACCTCTCTTGTAAATTCTGCTTCTAAGATATTATTAGTGCTAAGCCGACTCTGTGCCTCTTTACCACTTCAAAAGGTTTGACTTTATACACGGGTTTTATTTGCCCCAGTGTTAAGTACAACTCTTATGTGTGAGGAGGCTCCTCACATACAGCTATTCTCATCAAGGTGGAGTCAAAGGTTTTTCATCTCATTAACTCTCATCCTCTTACTGCCTTACTTCAGCCTCTATATCTGCGCTGCACTGTTTCATATTTATCTCTTTTCTTTCACTGCTTCAATGGTCACAGCTCCTCTGAACTGTCTGGCTGCATCCTTCCACCACTACAGCGGGTGAGTAACTCCCATCTAGTAGCAAACTCTCATCCCTTTCCTGTCCAACTCTTCAGTGCAAGAGTCCTTCATGTATGTCCTTCATGTATGCAGCAGGCCAATTCTGGAACTGTTCCTCTGTCCGTATTTCCTGCTGCCTATGATCTCCAGTCTTTTAAACGCAGTGTGTCCAGGCATCTCGAAATGAACAGATCACGAATTCGGACTTGTATTATCTTTTTTATTTTTTCTTGGAGTGAACAATTTGCGGGCATTACTCTATTATTCCTTCTTCCTTGCATATATAAAATTTACGAATAGACTATCGTTACCCATTTCGATTCGACGTTCGTTTCATTTAATTTTTCACTTTCGTTTATGTGTCAATTCCTTGGTAACTGCATGATTGAAGGTGAAAACAAAAATCAGAAATAGCTTAAACATTCATTTCACTACGGAAACCTTGTCACTGGATGACTGTCATTGATGTTTTTTTTGGCACGTGAGACACAAAACAATACAAGAAAAAAGGACGTAACGAAACATAATTTGCTTCTTTCTCTGTGAGGGAGGGGAGGGGGGGGGGACGTTTGCAAGCCACCTGGGAAGTAACGTCCTGGCTCGTATTTGTTCAAGTGGTGTCCTTGCCCTGACCTGACCTGCCGGTAGAGGTCAGGGCAGGGCAGACCTAGTTCACCGGGTGCAGGCCGTGTTGCCACTACCCATACCCAGCCTACTCCATCCTGATTAACTTATCACAGAACAATGCCAGATTAAGTTGTGATATTGTAGTGACTAACTTTAACTTTAATTCATCTGACATTATCGGGTTTAAGGTGACTTTTGAATGACTGATGAAGTGGTCTCTGAAATGCATCAACTCCCAATACATAACCCAACCCACCAAAGACAACACAACGAGAAAAGGAAAATACCTACCTTTGGCTGACCTGTGTCGTTTGTCGAACCTCAGTCCTGCTGCTGTCTTTATACTGTACTCACCTCCAGTTGTTCCTCTCACAGCGTGTATCATTTATGGACATTATGGAATATAACACGGAGGCACAAAGAAGAAAGTCCATTTTTCTATCTATCTATAGCCAGACAGCTTAATCTGTTGAGGGGCGGCCACAAATAAATCATCTCCATGTCGCCCTGTGCCTCCCATTATGCTGCCTTCCCCCAAACTCACCCCCCCCTTTACCATATACCTCTCTATTCCATCCCTCCATTTCATCCTCGGTATCCCCCTCCCTCTCCCCACCTGTACCTCAGCAGTTACATCAACAAACATGGAATGAGGCTATGGCACACCTAATGTCTGATTTGACTCGTATCTTTGACTGGGGTAAAAATAATCCTTTTGTTATTAATGGATCAAAGACTCGGCTCTTACATCTATCATCCCGTCAAAATTTTTCACAAAAGTACCCACTGATGTTTAATAATATCCAGCTTAATCCTGCATCATCTCTTAACATACTTGGGGTTTCATTCTCTCGGGATATATATTGAAAAGATAATATTACATCTCTTGTAAAATCTGCTTCTAAGAGATTAGGTGTGCTCAGCCAGCTCCTATACCTTCTTTACCCCCGCACAGTGTCTGACCTTATACATGGGTTTTATTCGCCGATGAGTAGAGTACAAGTGCAATGTGTGGAAGGGCTTCCCACATTCAGCTATTCTCAACAAGGTGGAAACAAAGGCTTTTCGTCTCATTAACTCTCCTCCTCTTCCTGGCTTCCTTCAACCTCTCTTCGCCGCACTGGTGTATCTTTATCTCTTTTTTATCGCTACTTCAATGGTCACTGCTCATTTGAACTGTCTGCTTGCATCCCTCCACCTCTGCGACGGACGCATAGCACCCGTCTAGCAACAATCTCTCATCAATTTTCTGTCCAGTTCTCTAAAGCAAGAGTTAACCGTTACTCCCAGTCCTTCATTTATGCAACAGGTCAACTCTGGAACTGTCTCCCTCTGTCTGTATTTCCTACATCCTATGATCGCCAGTCTTTCAATATCAGTGTGTCTTGGTATCTCGAAATAAACGGATCTTGAATTTGACTTTTTTTTTTCTTTTTTTCTTGTAAGAAATGGTTTGCGGGCTCCTGACCTTTGGTTCCTTTTTCCTTGCATTAAAAAAAAAAAAAAAAACTTATTCACATACACTTTCCTCGTTAGTCTCTCACTTTCCATTCTCACCATATAACCAAACCGCCTCAGTGAATTTCTCCTAAAGCTTTCTATCACACTCACATCCGCACTACAGTGCTCCTTCACCTCCTCCTTTATCAGTCTGTCTCTCCATTTAACTCCACACGCTTCTCTCAAATAACTCATTTTCACTGTTCTCATTCTTGACTTGCATCCCTTCAACAAGCTCCAAGCTTCTCATTCATACTTTAGAGCTGGTATCACAGTACTATCATGCAGCAACTTTTATACTTCCATGCTCACATTCATATTTCTTCTCACTGCTTTTAAAGAACTGGCAACCTTTCTTCCCTGTTGCATCCTTTCAAGCACTTTATCCGCTAATCTTCCATCCTTACTTATCCTACTACCCAATTACTTACATGCACGCACATTTCCATTTCCTCACCATCCAGCCTCACTGTGCACTCAATAACTTCATTTCTCTCGAGAATCACAGCTTTTCTCTTCCCTACATTCCCCTTTAGATTCCGTTTCTTACACACTTTCTCAGACTCATTCACCAAGCCTTGCAGTTCCCCTTCATCTTCACTTTGCAATACAGTATCATCTGCAAACAACAGAACAGAAAGTTTCACAACGCTGCCCTCTCTCATTAGGGCCGTTCCAACATCCACTGCCCTACCTTGTATCTTTTTATTATCTCCATCCTTATACAGACTGAACAACCATGGAAGCACAACACATCTCTGTTTCAATCCAGCCTTCAAATAGAAAAATCATCAGTTCATCATTCACACGCACTGCAGCCCTAGCGCCGTCATACATACTCTTGATGACATTCAACAGCTTCCCATTTACTCCATATATTCTTAATATTTTTCACATTCCTTGCCTATCCACTGTCATGTGCATTCCTCAAATCCATGAACGCTGCTTACAACTTCTTTCCTTTCTTTACAAACTTTTCTACCAAACACTACAGGATGAATATCTGATCTTAACCCTTTCCCTTCCTTAAAGCTCTTTGTACGTCTCCAACTATAGTCGCGGCGCGCGACTCTGAGGTTGTTATTATCGTGCCCTGGCAACCTACCATTCAAAAGTGCGTCTGATTTCGTGTAGCATGCTTCAGCATTTCACTACACACTCCATCAATTCCTGATGCTTTTCCCATTTTGACTTTCTTCATTGCTTCCACTACTTCCATCCTACTGATCTCTTCCTCTCTTCTCACCTCCTTTCTTCTTCCAGCCACTCCCCAGCCACTTATACTCACGTTACTTGCATCCTCTGTGTTAAACAGTTCCTTATCCCGTGGACTGCGAGCCACAGCTCAGTCTAGGTAGCGTCACGTTGCGAGTCACAGCTCAGGTTGTGTTGACTGTGCATCACCACTGACTACTCCACCCCTATGCAAACTTCCACATGGCACTACGCAAAGACGGAGAGAGAGAGAGAGAGAGAGAGAGAGAGAGAGAGAGAGAGAGATTTTTATCTTTTCACCAGATAATATCCTGGATGTTTATCTTCAAGTTTTTAATAAACAAAAACATTTTTTTTTAATTCATTTTTTCACCATTCCCTCATGCAAACTTACTCATGGCCCTACACAAAGACGGAGAGAGAGAGAGAGCATTTTTTTTTTCACCAGATGATGCCCTGGATGTTTATCTTTAAGTTTATAATAAACAAGAAATAACAAAAAAATATTCTTCATTTTTTGGTCACCATGGGGTGCCATAAAAAAAGGTAATTGAGCAATCCACGGGATAAAGTGTTGTCTCCATCTTCCCAATTTTTTTCCTTTCTCCATTAGGCATCTACTATTTTCATCTATCACTCCCTTACTACCTTCTTTAACACCCTGTCTAACTCTCTTTACCTCCTTCCAGAACATTTTCTTACATTCTCTCCACATTGCACTCAATTTTCTTCGAAACTCCTAATCCACTCTCTCCTTACTCCATCTTACCAATCTGTTCACCTCCCTCTTTATGTAACTCTATATACTGTGTCTCACCTTCCTCCATGCCTCTGCATCTCATCCACCCACTATATGTTTTCTTCTTTTGAGGCCATAGCTTCTCTAACCTCTTCATTCCACCATGCTGTTCCTTGCACTCCCATTTGTCTTCTCCACCCCACACACCACCTCACATGCTGCACAGAGTTCTTCTGTGAATATCTTGTACACATACATCCAACGAAGTACAAGAAGTTAATGGAAAGTGCATTAACCAAAACGGTGAGGTGGATATTGGAGGTTTCAGTATGAGAACACCTAAACAAAGCAAAAGTAGGAATCACAACAGGGATAACATGTATAACGAAGTTGGTAAATTAAAGCAAGATAGAAATGGTAAAGAGACATGATGGAAATGATTGAAGGTGGGGCAAATAAGCTAGCATGTAGGAGGCCGGTGTGGGGAGTGAGCGATGGAGAGAGGAGACTACATAAAAATGAAGAGGTGGTGTGGAGCGAGGCATACTTGCAGGAAAGCCAGGTATGAGGGAAGAGGACGCGAAGACAGCCAGAAGACGGTGGAGATGCAAGACAACAGACGACCTTAACTGTGAATTACGGATATATGGATTTACAAAACAAGAGGCCACCTCCACGCTGACTGAATTCCTCTGGTGGTTGCTAGAAGAAAATTAATAAGACAGATGTAGTCGTCAGTGGATGAGTGGGGTCTATTGTTATTATAGACAAATGTTAATCAGGACAGATGCTGAAAGTAATATGTTATTAACACATATGTTAAAAATACTGAAGCAGCATAGTCTTGCATATGAATAAGCATTTAGGCACGTACATTAATAGTCTGCCTTTTAGATGCGTCCCTCTTTTAAATACTAATTCAGGGCAGCCAACATAAACTGTCTAGTGGCACTTGCTATATTGCTGATTGAATGACAAAATGATCATTGATATTTCACTAGTCTTCCTCTGATTATCACTTTTTTTTTGTGTGTGTGTGTGTCCGACTCTGGGCAAAGGCTTCAGGCCCCATTGCTCGGGGGCAGTGGCCTATCCCAAGGACCAGTGGTCCTACACCTCCACATGTCACCAGTTCGGCGCTAGCACCCACTGTCAATTTTGAATACATGCTAGGGTCGTCTCATACAGGAGTGGTGTACTGGTATTAGTGGGGGTATTTTTACATGTTGGCTTGTCTTCTGGTAGATCAGGAAAGTACTTATATGAAATTGAAATCCTTAACCCGTCACGTCCCGAGGTTTTCCGCACCTCCAACATCCCCCAGTCCTGAGCCTTTTTGGAAAAAATTTTTTTTGGCTCAAACTTCCACTTAGGTTGAGAAACGAAGGAAAATCACCAAGAAAGGGCTTACCGTGGTCTATAAGTGGTCAGAACAGGTGAGGTCCCCCGCGCCAGGTATCGTATTCTTTTATGGACGTGTCAGGTGCTCACGTTTTCAATGGTAAGGAATACTGGGAGAAAAAACACACAACACCTCTATATTTATTGAATTTGAACTAATAAACAATAACAGTAACAATATAATGGATTTCAGACACATATATATGAAAAATAAGCACTGTACCATCGCGTGAGCATAGCGAGTTAGGTCCGAGTCGTAACATGCTATATGCTAAGTTTCTTGTATCAGTCAACCTATCATTTTTTCTACTTGTATACTTCTGTTTCAATGACATTTTACCAATTTCAACTGTTTGTAAGTGTTTTCAGATGTTTTCATTCATTATGATGACATGCAGCATAAGTTTAGTGCACATCAGCTTAGTAAACGCACTCGCTATGACTCGTATTTCAACATACCCAATTGTTTTGTCATTTTCCTATTATTTTTCTCTTTACATAGAACCTTTCCTCCACCACTGTAAATGTTTTCAATTATTTACGTTCATTACGAGGGCATTTAATGATATGCTAGCGCATATTCACGTAGCAACCACGATCTCAAACACTCGTGTTTTATCTTCTACTTTATTTATTCACTCCAATTATACTTTCCCACTTACATTACACACGTTTACACCCCTATACTGCACTGTACATACTTACTGGCATTATTTATTCAAGTGAGCGTCAGAATATCGCATGAAAATACCCTCGCAATGAATGTTTCGACCAACATAATACTCACACACTTATATACTAATTCTTCACATATATTACACACTTTCCCACTTGTTGACTTCTATTTTCAATATTAAGGGCCTTATTCATTCAACTGAGCGTCAGGATATCGCATCTCTATACACACGCTATGAATATTTGACTTAGAATATATTTCAGCACTTACAATAATTTGAACTTATATTATACCCGAAAGCATTTCCAATAATAATAATTATATAATTACGGGCCGTATTTATTGCACTGAGCGACAGAATATCGCATCACAAAACCCTCGCTATGTATGTTTCCACTTACTGCATATTTATACACTTACATACAGTTTTTGCACTTATGTTATACCCGTACGCACTTTATACTAATATTTGGAAATCAACATGACTGATAATTTCACTGAGCGTCTGTCTGTCGCATTTACTTCATAGTTTCAGCATCCTGTCGCATTCACACCATATCAGAATTGCATCAACGTGTGATATTCGCTGAAACATGGGTGAATACAGAGACCCACGTCACACTCCACGCACTCATAGCGGGTGTCCTTCCTCTGTGTCGTGAGTCTTACCCGGGAATTGCTACACACGTGACACCTGCGTTGGGACCTAGGTCTGTTGGGCTGGGGAGGGATAGGAGTGGGGAAATGGCGGGCGGATATTCTCAGGGGAGTTTGGGCAATAGGGGCAGTGCGGGTGCGATGTTGGGGCCTTTCTACAGCATAACGTGCAAACATCTCTCTTGTAAGCTCCCTTACAAACCCTTCAAAGGTTTCCTGAACTCCTGTTGTCATGGCATGAAGGTGGTGGCAATTCAGAGCAGTGATGTCTAGCAAGTGAAAGAACAGTTTCTTATACCACTTCATCGTGGTCCTGGCACACTCTACCGTCGATATCATGGAGTCTGACTGGTCCACGAGGCGCCTGTTTATGTTATAGTCCATGACACACTCAGGTTTCCAAATGTGACGCCTGTTCTCGCTACGGTAATCAACGGAATCAGTACGGTGCATCAAGGGGCGGTGAACCGTTGACAAGAGGCTTACTTCTCTATTGTAGTTCCACACAGTTGCAAGGATGTTGTTGGCTTTGAAGAAGACAACCTCATTCCTTGCAAGTTTCCGCCCTACCTTGGCAATGTGATGCCGGTTCACCTTCACGGTTCCACAGACTCCCGTTTCATGCGTGTGAAGATAACGAGCGAGAAGAGGGCTAGGTGAACCAGTTGTCCAGGTAGAGGACGTGACCACGATGAAGGTAGTCTTCTATCATCGTCTTTACCACTGCTCCCGACAGTCCAATACTTCGATCTTCTATTATGTCTGTCTGTGCACCAGTGTACAAGACTATGTCTTGCACGTATCCAGTCCTACAGTCGCACATAACAAAGATCTTGAACCCAAAACGGTGCCTTTTGCTGGGTATATACTGCCTAAATGAAATATTGCCTCTCTACAACACGAGACTCTCGTCTATGACGAGGTCTCTATAGGGATAGAATGAGGAACGAAAGGTTTTCCTCAGGTGATCAAAGACCAACCTAATTCGCCTCATTTTATCAATGTCGTTCGCATTTGCAGGATCATGAGCATCATAGAAATGGAGGCGACTTAGAATTTGTTGAAACCTATTACGGCTCATGACTTGGCCAAATATTGGGGTAAACATAACAGGGTCCCTTGTCCAGTAAGCAGGAATTCTGTTCTTTCGTATAATACCCATCAAAAGGACCAGGGCAAAAAATAGGAACATTTTTGAAAGGGAGACAGGGTAATCATATATGATAGAATGCCTACTCCTTGTTCCCAATCTTTCACTCTCAAGGCACTGGGTGCTTGCAAAAAGGTTGGTTTGGTATACAATCTGCTCCACAAATGCCTCACTAAAAAACAGGTGGAAAAAATCCAACCTGGTGGAATTACGGTGAATTCCGGGAGCAATGCAGCCAGAGCGCCCCTGCTCAGTGAAGGGGTGAATGAGGGGAGAAAAATCACTCACATCCTCCCAATTCCATCCCACAAATCCCTCGTCCCCATCATCCCCATCACTGCCTTCGTCTGGGTGGGGAGGAGATCCTGGTGGGGAAGGTGGGGGAGAAGGAATGCGGAGGGCTTCCCCACTGTCACTCCTCTTCCCTCTGCCTTTACCCTTTCCCTTTCCCTTTCCCTTACCCTTACGGCCTTGAGGAACATTAGGGGGCTGTGGGGATGAAGTAGTGGAATATTGGGGAGCAGAAGACGTGCTGGGGAGTGGTTCCTCCCCACCTTCCCCCTCCACGACAACACCACGTGCTTTCTCACGCACCCGAGCTCGACCACGTGTTTGCGGATATTGGGGAGCATAAGACGTGCTTCGGAGTGGTTTCTCCCCACCTTCCCCCTCCATCACAACCCCACGTGATAATGAACGCACCCGCACTCGCCCACGTGATACACTACGCCACCTCACACTACCTAGGGAGAGCAATGACTCACTCACATCACTCTCACTTTCCCTAATCCTCCCTGTACTTTCCCTTTCACTCCCCACTCCCTCCACGGCACTCCCTAACTCCCCAAACAAAATACTAGGCCCATACCTGCTCGTCCGACGTGGTGTGCGCTCTGGGCCACAATGAGTGATTGCCTCACGTCCATACCACGTGGCAGCACGTCCCATGACTCCGTCCTCGTCCTCGTGCTTGTCCTCGTCATCGAAATCTGGTTCCAAATCACACTGGGGATAGGCATAGGATGTTCCACGTGGTTTCTTGGCCGGCTGCCCCTCTCTAGCAGCACGGTAAGTCACGTACTGCCGCTTCCTGGGAGACGGGACTTCTTCGTCACTGCTGGTGGTTTCTTCCTCCTCTGGCTGCACATAATCTTTATCCACAACCTCGTCGTCCAGTGGGGAATCACTGTCTCCTGTAAAGGCATCCAGGGCGGCTTGAATTTCGCTGTCTGAGAGACCTCTCTTAGCCATGTCTGAGCAGGACCTTTGCTACCAGGTGAGTGGACGAGTGGCGGGTTAGCGCGGGGTCGCCGAGTGTCCCCGCCTGGTGGCAGGTAGGGGAAAGTCATGCGAGGATACGTACTGCAAATCAAGCGTGAAATTTGAAAATTGTCGAAATTATGCACTTTGCAATTGCACGACGTACCGGTACGTCGCCGGGACTGGCAAATGCAAATCGTTGCAACGTACCCATACGTCGACGGGATGGGGCAGGTTAAACTGTTCGCTGCTTCAGCTGGGATTCAAACCTGGGTCCATTAGGACTGCAGGCTGCCTCTCCACTGATTCAGCCATCACCTCCCCCATATATATACATATATATATATATATATATATATATATATATATCAGTAATCCTCTGGCAATCATGGCAGCTTTGCCAAAATTGAAAAAAATCTTAGGATTTCGCTGTTCTATGTTAAATATCACAATAGCATCTAGGAGCCTGAAGTCAAGGGTATTAAGTTCATGAGGGATGTTGAGCATAACAGGCCTCTGAAGAATATCTGAAAGTTACCCTTTAAAATGCCGTCCTCTTTGTTGAAGGTTTGATGGAAAATGTGAATAATGATCAAAAACAAAAAATTATAGGGTATTTTTTCATGGAAAATCCTCTGGCAATCACAGGCATATCATAGCAGGTTCGCCTGTATTATTAACGTGGAAGCCATACATTCCGTGATTCTGCCCACAAAGTTTGGTTACAATTTGTCCACATGAATTTGTGATATTTTGGGAACAGCCAGACACATACAGACACACAGACACATGCAGGCGATAACAGTATCGCCTCGCTAGGAGACCGATAATAAATGCTTTTCTTGTACCATTAACCTTCTAACGGTGAAGACAACGCTAACACGCATTTCCAGCTAATATTAGATGGTGTGATTTAATGAGGGAGAGTCATTTTATCCTGAGAATAAAATGTTAGCTGTCACCACAATTATTGTCCTTAGTGTAATAGGAAATAGTCTGGTAGTGATGATGGTGACAGTGATGCTTTGGTATTGATAATCATGACACTGAAACCGTAGTACCGGTGGCGATAGTTATACTGATGGTTGTGGATGCGGTGTTGATGGTTGGCTGGTGTGGGAATGATACACTGGTAGTTCTGGTGATAATATTTATAGATGTTGTATTGATGATCGTTACAGTATTCGTGGCAATGTTGACTGTGGTAGTTGTGATAAAGATTATGATTCTTCCGGTAATGATGGTGTTAGAGAAAGTTATGTGGTGATAATTGCAGTATTTATTTATGCGAGGAAGAAGAAACCAAAGGCTGAGCCCGCATGAACGTTCCTTCCAGGAAAAAACAAAACAAAACAAAAACAATAGAAAAGAGAGCCAAACTCAAGATCCATTAATTTCGAGATGACTGGACACACTGCGTTTGAAAGACTGGAGATCATAGGAAGTAGGAAATACAGACAGAGGGAGACAGTTCCAGAGCTGACCTCTTGCACAAATGAAGGACTGGGAGTAACGGTTAACTCTTGCATTAGAAAGTTGGAGAGCAAAGGGATGAGACTTTGTTGCTAGACGGGTGCTACGTGCCCGCCGTAAAGGTGGAGGGATGCAAGCAGACAGTTCAGAGAAGCAGGGACCATTGAAGTAACGATAGAAAAGAGATAAAGAGGCAACACTGCGGCGAAGAGACAAAGGTTGAAGGGAGCCAGTAAGACGAGGAGAGTTGATGAGATGAGTAGCCATTGACTCCACCCTATTGAGAAGAGCTGTATGTGGGGAACCTCCCTACACATGAAAATTGTACTCTAAACAGGGACGAATGAAACCTGTGTACAAACAACTGTGCAGGGGTAAAGAAGGCATGGGGTTGGCTTAGCACACTTAATCTCTTGGAAGCAGATTTTACAAGAGATGCAATTTGATCTTTCCAAGATAAGTCCCATGTGAATGAAACCCCAAGCATGTTCAAGGATGATGCAGGATTGAGTTGGATATTATTAAACATTAGTGGGTACTCCTGTGGAAGATTTTGACGGGTTGATAGGTGTAAAAACCGACTCTTTGATGCAACAACACGATTATTTTTTATTCCAGTCAGAGATACAAACCAAGCCAGACATTAGGTGTACCATAGCCTCAACCCTAGTTTGTTGAAGTAAATGCTGAGACGGACGTTACGGGAACCGAATGGAAAGGTGAAGGGTGGAATCATCAGGGTACGAGTGGATAGGATTAGATGTACAGCTGAGAAGATCATTGATGAATAAAAGGAAGAGTGTTGGTGATAGGACAGAGCGCTGAGGAACACCACTGTTGATAGATCTAGGAGAGAAACGATGGCCGTCTATAACAGCAGCTACAGAACAACCAGAAAGGAAGCTGTAGATGAAGGCAGAGATAAAGGGATAGAAACCGTAAGAGGGCAGTTTGGAAATTAAAGTTTCAGAAAGGAAGCTATAGATGAAGGCACAGATAGAAGGATAGAAACCGTATGAGAGCCGTTTGGAAATTAAAGATTTATGCCAGACTCGATCGAAAGCCTTTGAGGTGTCAAGTGCAATGGCAAAGCTTTCGCCAAAGTCCCGAAAGGAGGATGACCAGGAGTCTGAAAGTTAGGTAAGAAGATCGCCAGTGGAGCGTCCCTGATGGAACCCATACTGACGATCAGAAAGGTTGTAATAGGAAAGAGCCTTTAAAATTTTTCTGTTAAGAATTGACTCGAAAACCTTTGAGGTACAGGATGTTAAAGCAATTGGACGGTAGTTAGAGGGTTGGGAATGGTCACCCTTCTTTGAGTCTGGCTGAATGAGAGCAAATTTCCAGGAAGAAAGAGAGGTACAAGTTGAAAGACAAAGGCAAAAGAGTGTACCTAAGCAGGGTGTAAGCACAGACGGACAGTTCTTGAGGACAACAGGAGGGACTCCATCAGGCCCATATGCCTTGTTAGTACTGAGGCCAGTGATGACAAAAAATACATCAGCTGAAGAAATTTTAATGTCAGCCATGAGGAAGTCAGAGGAGGGGAAGTGAGGGAGGAACGGCACCAGAATCGTCTAAGGTGGAATTGGAGGAGAAAGTCTGAGCAAACAGATCTGCTTTATCGCAGAAGAAATAGCTACAGAGCCGTCAGAGTAGAAAAGAGGAAGGATGATGAGGTAAAGTTGTTAGAAGGACTTTTGGCAAGGTTCCAGAAGGAGCGGGAAGAACTCGAGTTGGAGAGTTGAGAGCATTTAGTAAGGATGAAATTATTTTTAGCAGAGGGAAGAACAGACTTCGAACGATTCAGGACAGAAACATTTAAAAGATGTGATTCAGGGGTAGGTTGGCTCTGGTACCTTTTATAGGCCCTCTCCTTGTTGCAGACAGCAATAGAACAAGCATGATTAAACCAAGGCTTTCTTGCATTAACCCACGCCGTCCCGGCGACATGAATTAACGTCCGCACATGATGTGCACTCATGTCCCGGCGACGTGAATTAACGCGGCAACATTGCAAGTTGCATAATTTTCACATTTTTCAAAAATCGCACCTGATTTCTGTTTCGCCCGCCTACGTAAGCCTCACCTACTCTCCGCCAGGCGGATAATCCCCTAGACCCAGATTAACCTCACCAGACCCCTTGATCCTCCACTTACCTCTCAGCAGTCACCCAGGTCAGATATGGCGCGTCGTGGGCTGTCAGAGGAGGAGATACAAGTCGCCCTGGATACCTTTACAGGGGATAGTGATTCCCCAGTGGACGATGACACCCTCGATGTCGATTATGTGCAGCCTGAGGAGGTAACCAGCAGCAGTGATGAGGAGGTCCCTTCCCCAAGGGAAGTCAAATATATTACATATAGGAGGGCAGGGCACGGCCAACCTGCACCACGTGCTGCATCTAGGCAGCAACACCTACCATCAAATGAGGATGAGGACGAGGAAGCAGTACATGGTGGCGTATTTTCCTGGCTGGGGAAGGAAAAGATATCGCCACGTGGGACTGGGACAGATGGCACATCGCGACTGTTCCACAGGTAAGTTCCTTTTATGTGTTCTGTGGCAGGAAGTAGTGGTGTGGGGATGGTTAGGGCAGTAGAAAGTGAAAGTGTTGGGGTGGGAGAGCTCAGACAGATTCGTGAAAGCGAGAGTGGTGTGGGAGAGGCAACACGTCAACGTGGTGTTCATGTTAGGCGTAGTGTGAGTTAGCAGAAGGTGAAAGCACTTGTCTAACATGTAAATGGGTAATATATTATATTCGAAGTATTATAAAAAGTGAATAATTAGATTTTGAGTTGAAAAAATAATGACGGTACCTGAAGTCACGTTGTAGCGCTATTGCTATGCTCATTCTTTTCGTAAAGCATGTACATCTATAAAACCAATTGTATAGTTACTGTAAAGTTAGTATGTAAGTTGAAAAATAGTCTAAGTTGAAAGTCATACGACATAAATTCAGTAGGTAAATAAGCGCTAGGAAGAATTCTGTGTGTAGATCAGATATTTGTTCTAAGATGTTTAGTGGAGAAGTATCTAGAGAAGGGAAGGAAAGTGTATGCTGCCTTCATGGACTTGGAGAAAGCTTATGACAGAATAGATAGGCAAGGTATGTGGAAGGTATTAAGAATATATGGAGTGGAGGGGAAATTGTTGAGTGCTGTGAAGAGTATGTACGAGGGAGCTAGGGCTACGGTGCGAGTGGATGGTGAGCTGAGTGAGTTCTTTGATCTCAATGTGGGACTGAAACAGGGGTGTGTGATGTCTCCATGGCTGTTTAATATATATATGGATGGGGTTGTAAAGGAGGTGCAAGGTAGGGCAGTGGATGTGGGGGTGGCCCTAATGAATGAGGGTGAGATTTGGAAGCTTCCGGTGTTGCTGTTTGCTGATGATACAGTATTGTTGAGTGAAGATGAATGGGAGTTGCAAGGTTTGGTGAATGAATTTGGGACAGTGTGTAGGAGGAGGAAGCTGAAAGTTAATGTAAACAAAAGTAAAGTTATGGTGTTTGAGAGGAATGAAGTCACAGAGTGTGCAGTGAGGTTGGATGGTGAGGATATGGAGAATGTGAGTGCATTCAAGTACTTGGGTAGTGTGATGAGTAAGGATGGAACTTTGGGGGATGAAGTACGTGAAAGGGTACAGCAGGGAAGAAAGGTTGTTGGTACACTGAAAGCAGTGATGAGAAATAGGGAGGTGAGTATGGAAGTTAAGAAGTCACTGCATGATGGTATTGTGATCCCTACCCTGACGTATGGAAGCGAGGCGTGGACCTTGCAAGAGGGGAACAAGTCAAGAGTGAGAGCAGTGGAAATGAGTTACTTGAAAGGAGCTTGTGGAGTGACGTGGAGGGACAGGTTGACGAATGAAGAAGTGAAGGAACGTTGTTGGGTAGATGTGGATGTGGTTGAAAAGATTGGGAGAAATACACTGAGGTGGTTTGGACATGTGGAGAGAATGGACAATGAAAGACTGACTAAGAGGGTGTATGTAGGTGAGGTGGAGGGAGGGAAAGGGAGGGGTAGACCGAGGATGAGGTGGAGGGATGGAGTTGAGAGGTATATGAGGGAGGGGGGGATGAGTTGGGGGGAGGGGAGTCAAATGGTGGGTGACAGAGTGACTTGGAGGCGTTTTGTCTGCAGCCACCCTTTGCGGGATTAGGGCGTCGGGCTATAGATAGATAGATAGGTAGAAGAATTCTGTTCACGGTGTAAGATGAGTGGAAAATTCCCCAGTGGCTCCTAATTTAGCCACCAATTATGGGATAAGCTGTCTCCCAGTGGACCACCATCCCACCACTCTCTCTCTCTCTCTCTCTCTCTCTCTCTCTCTCTCTCTCTCTCTAACATGTAGAGGGGTAATATGTTATATTGGAAGTATTATAAAAGGTGAATAATTAGATTTCGAGTGACCTGAATTCACGTGGTTACGCTATTGCTATGCTCATTCTTTTCGTAAAGCATGTACATCTATAAAAGCAATTGTATAACATGTAAAGGGGTAATATGTTATATTGGAAGTATTATAAAAGGTGACCTGAACTCACCTGGTTACGCTATTGCTATGCTCATTCTTTTCGTAAAACATGTACATCTATAAAAGCAATTGTATAGTTACTGTAAAGTTAGTATGTAAGTTGAAAAATAGTCTAAGTTGAAAGTCACAGAACAGTCAGCAGGTAAATAAGCGCTAGGAAGAATTTTGTTCACGGTGTAAGAGGAGTGGGAAATTCCCCAAGGGCTCTAAATTTAGCAACCAATTATGGGATAAGCTGTCTCCCAGTGTACCACCTATCCCACCCTTCTCTCTCTCTCTCTCTCTCTCTCTCTCTCTCTCTCTCTCTCTCTCTATTATGATAAGGCTTACTGTAAATCGTGTACTACTGTGAAAGCAAATGTCTGACATGGAAAAGGCCAGAATGTAATGTGAGAAGTACTATAAAGGGGGAGAAAATATATTCAGAGGTGAAAAAATAATGACATGATTTACCTACGTAAATTAGCGCTACTTCTATGCTAATTCTTTTCATAAAGCATGTATTTCTGTAAAAGCAATTGTCTAACATGTAAATGGGTAATATGTTATAAGTAATCAAAAAGGTGAAAAAATAGAATCTGAGTTGAAAAAAGCATGAAAGACCAAGTTGTCACTTAGTAAATAAGCGCTATTCTTATGCTAATTATTTTCGTACAGCAAGTACATCTATAAAACTAATTGTATAACATGTAAGTGGGTTATATATTATAAGTAATCTAAAAGGTGAAAAAATAGAATCTGAGTTGAAAAAACATGACATAAAATGATCTCACTTGGTAAATAAGCGCTACTTTTATGCTAATTCTTGTCATAATGCCTCAAAATATGTACAAACAATTATGTAAAGTTGAAAAAGGTATGATGTAATTGTGGAAGTAATATGGAACATGAAAAAAAACAATTGCTGATGAAATAACGATGTTTGCTACCATCGGTGACATAATCGACCGATTTCGCTAGGGTCGCACAATGGTAGGCTACATACCTTATTTCTCATTTTTTTCTGTATAAAACCCAATATACTTGTGGTATACATATTTCCAACATATGAATACATGATAATAAACGTATACTGCATCAGTTCAGAGTACCCGTGCCACCATAGAAAACGTACGGCGAAAAGACTACTCATAGAGCATGGCAGTACCTGTCAAACTTACGTGCTCCAGGTAAGCCATTTCTGGACCCAAGGGACACCTTTCTTTGTGATTTTCCTTAGTTTCTGACCAAAAGCGAATGTTTGAGCAAAAAAAAAAAAAAAAATGGTCCAAAAAAGCCGGGACTGGGGCGGACCAAAGCTCAGAAAACGTCGGGATTGGGCGGGTTAATCAAAGGATATGAGAATGGAGTGTATGCTTCCCTGTCCGTGACAATAACCTCTGTAATGCGCAAAGGACACTCATGTGGTTCCCGGCCATGGAAGCAATAATCATTCATGGGAGAATCAAAGAAGTACTGCCTGAGGGCCTCCCAATTCACAGCTCCAAAGTGCCACAGACGACGTTTCTTTGGAGGGTCCACAGGCCGTACCGGAGCGATAGGACAGGTTAAAGTAACAGGGTTATGATTGGAGAAGCCCAACGGAGAGTAAAGATTAACAGTGTAAGTAGAAGGATTACTTGTATGCAAGAGGTCAAGTTGCAGTGATGATAATGAAATTGATAGCTTTGGAAATGATTGTAATGATAGAAGTGGTTGGGGTAGTAATGATAATTACTGTATTTCTTTTGGGTGCGACTCTGGTAATGCCTGACAGTAGGATATGAAGTAGTGGTGATGATAATGATGACTGTGATATTGATGCATGTAATTGTATAGTTTTGGTAATAATGTTGATAACTGTATTGCTGTGAGGGTGACGGAGATAGTGGTACTTAAAACAGTGGTAATTATGCAGACATCGGTAGTCGAGATTCCCGTAGTTGTGGTGTGATAGTGAAAAATGGAGTTAAGGTAGTGGTGGTGATAATGATGGCCGCTGTCATGAAGATGATAACTGTAGTTGTTTTAATGGTGACAGTTTTGATAGTACTCCATTGTGTCTACTTGGCCGAGCGCCACGGGGCGCTGCAGAGCGCTCTGCTAGCAGACAGAATTGCTCGGCGAGCAAGTTTTTTCCGCCCGCCGGGCGAAGAGGGCTAAAGAATGAGGTGGATCGGTCGGCGCGCTCCATTGTAAACAAAGAGGATGGTGGCCACTTCTACTGTGTACTACAAGTGCTCCAACTGTGGACCTTTTTTCCCACCTATTAGAAGGTTGAACTTCACCAAATTCATTATGTTAAGTAATGAAACATTAAAGATTCTTTGGGTATAGTGACTAGTTTATAGGACTGTTTGTAAAACCGCTTTGAATGTGTTAGTGACAACCAAGGCGAAGTATAAGGCTTCCCATCATCATCATCACGTATATAAAAATGATTACTAATGAGTTATATTAGAGTTTTATTCATACAAACGCTATCAAATAAACTTCTTCTATCAGTGCTTGAGCAGCATCCTCCGCCATCTTGAATGTTTTCTTTGGTCAGTTGATCTGTGTCTACTTGGCCGTGCTTTTTTTTTTTTTTTTTTTTTTTTGCTCGATCCGCAGCGCGCGGTATTGCCCAAGTAGACACAAGGCTGGTTTGATGATGATAGTGGTAGTTAAAGTAGCGATGTGGGTCGCGGCAGTTTTGGCAGTGACAGTGTTAGTAGTGGTTGTGGTATTGGTGGTTGTGGTAATTGTGATTATGTTAGTGATAGTGGTGATTACGACAGTTGTAGTTTCAGTGTTGAGAGAAATGATAGACAGGTTTAGTTGAAGATCTGATTGTGATAATGATACTTTGGCACGAAAGCTTATGGCGATAGTGTACGTATTATACACCGTATATATTATATTTCATTATATATATATATATATATATATATATATATATATATATATATATATATATATATATATATATATATATATATATATATATATATATATATATATATACTGTATGTGTGTGTGTGTGTGTGTGTGTGTGTGTGTGTGTGTTAAAGCAAGGGCGATGACCTTTATGTTTTCCATTAGAGTGGGCGTCTTTCATAATTATGTGTAATTTATCTTAGAAAGTGTTCAAGGCTGAGCAATATCTTTTCATTACACCTGTACGAAGACTCCGGGTGTGTATTACATATCAGTGTGTGTGTGTGTGTGTGTGTGTGTGTGTGTGTGTGTGTGTGTGTGTGTGTGTGTGTGTGTGTGTGTGTTTTTGTGTGTGAGTGTGTGTGTGTGTGTGTGTGTGTGTGTGTGTTGTGTGTGTGTGTGTGTGTGTGTGTGTGTGTGTGTGTGTGTGTGTGTGTGTGTGTGTGTGTGTGAACCGCATTATTCAAACAGTTTTGATTAAATTATGACCAAACTTGGTGAAATCGTTAAGAACCAGACAAAAGATTAACCAATTGTTAAAGAAGAAAAAGTTAGAAGTCAAGTCCAAAGAGCAAGTGACTAAGATCAAGTAGTTTTAATCGCACTGGAACTAAACGTGGTGGGGGAATAAGACTCAGACAAGAATGAACTACTTTCATTTTCGGAACAATTAATTTTTAGGGCAAAGTCAAAGGCTCAGCCTATATAACTTAAATACTCTCGATTCGATTGTCATCAGGCTGGTTGAAGGAATAAATGAAGAGATTCGGTTTCAGAACGACAGATGAAATATCACTGACACACAGCAAAGTCAACTCGAACAGTTTTGGTCAGATCTGATATCAAACTTGGTACAAGTGTTCACGGTCAGACAAGGAAGAAATAATTCTGTTATAAGAATAAACCATCAAAGGGCACGGTCAAAGGTTCGACCTTCGAGCAACTGTTGGCCGCAAATGTTACACTCTGATGGTGATCCATCTTGCTTTTAACTATTTTGTAAAGCTGGGAGTACATTACTTTACTCTGAATATTAGTTATACTTCAGGAATCATTATTTGTTGGATTAGATTTACGGTAGGTTAGGTTAAGGAGTTCCTTTGATTTTGACTGGTGAATTCATAATTTTTTACCTATCTATTTCTCGACATTTATTTAGCACTATCAAGGGTACCCGGCGTTGCCTGGCCCAAAAAGGCGAACACTCAATCCTATTTGTTGTAGTTCAATATTTCTTTCTACTCCAGAAAGACCATGTACCTCTTATGCTTTTGAAGAGGGATTATAATAGGTCCAGTAACTTTCTATTTCAGCTCTCGCAGACTAAAGCGCAGTATTTGTGTGCACTTGTTTACTATTACCAGTGACCTCAAATGACATTGGAGGTCAACCTCACATAGCCTATATCCAAACTGGAGGCCATGTGAGTCTCCATGCTAAAAATTGGGCTGCAGGGGTACCCGGCGTTGCCCAGGCCAAAAAGGTGAACACTCTAACGGTGACCTCAAATGACCCAGATCTGAATTTTGGCCACCCTAAAACCATCCTTGGGTCACCCTGATTCAGAATATATATGGGTTTGGGGGTCTCTAGCCCTTGGTTTGGGCGTGATTGAAGGACAAACAAACAAAGAATGCAGCTCTTTTAAATATACAGATTCAACTGGAAAACCTGAATTTGATTTCCAGACAGATCAGACTGTTCTACGATTTTTTTTTTTTCCCAGTGCTGTTAGGTCTTGAATTTGAATTACATTGTTGCTGGTGGTTTTGTACAGGAATATAGGACTTGTTAAATACTGAATGTTTCCCTATTGACCCTTATGCGATCGGTGGTCTTATATTAAATACATCTTCTTATGAGCAAATGTTTGATGCTTTCGTTGACAGGCACATTTATTTACAAGATCTGGAGTAGGTGTGGTGCAGTCGGAAGCATACACCATTCACAGGAGATTCTCGATTCGCATCCCTTGACCCACGATATCTTTGGTAAGGGTTGTTTTTACCACAGTTCATTTGTTACAAGAACTGAAAATACGGGCCAGTACCGGTTTATAAGTGGATGGTTGTGTGTCCTGTTTTGGGGGAATACTTGGGTATTTTCCCTATTGGCAATTTTGTATGTGCATCCACCTGTTCCTTACATACAGAGTACTGGTGATGGGTGGTGACGACCAGCATACACTTATTTCATGTAGTGTTACCTACTCCGTTCTTCACTCACGGTATTCTTTTTCTGTGCCTACCTTCCTTTTTTTTTTCTAGTTTTTCCATCCCTCCTGTCACTTTATTACTCTTCCTTCTACTTCAGGTGGCTCTTCGCTGAGTGACAAGTCTAATGTTTTCTTGTAACCCAGGACACCATTTACAGTACTGGTGATAAATATTTAACCAAATAACGGAGTGATGTGGAGCCGCCTATGTACCCATGTTAACTCGGTGCAGAGACGCATATGAAGAATCCATCCAGGATCCAAACCTCAAAACATTTTTTATGGCCCTTGTCGTGGCAAGATGCTGTCTACCGCAAGGAAACACCTGTTCACTACATGGGGCCACCTTACAAGGGCGATTGATTCCCTGCGATTAATGATTCTGATCGGCTATACAGATAGGGGTTACTCAGGAACAACAATAGCAACAACAACAACAAAATAGTTCCTATAAATCAACCCCGGCATGGACTTTGTTTTCTC